>NC_086448.1:250563616-250910116 GCF_028390025.1 Pseudophryne corroboree | reverse complement strand
CATGATAATAATCATGAATATGATAATAATGCAGGAAACGGATATGTAACCATTGTTAGTGCAGCCTGTTATAAATATAGTCATGGCAAGTCCAAAAAGTTCCCAGAAAAATCATTAAACTATGTTTAGGCTATACATTGCGAGGTGGGTATAAAATATTGACAGTCACAGGGGGCTTATTCAGTTAAGGCCGTTTTTTCTCCTGCACTTTTCACTATTTTTTAGGGTGAATGGGGATTCGTTCTATTCACATGTTTTCGCACCTGTGCCAGCGAAAATGCAGGGCATTTTCGCCAATTTTGAGACATTTTTCGCCAATGCCTTTTCACTAAAAAAAGAAGTGAAAAGGCATTGACGAAAATGCAATAAAAACGGGCAAAAAAGGCCCGCAATTGAATATGCAGGGGGGTGAATTAGATTGCTCCGAAATTGTCGGAGCTAATTGAATACCCCCCATAAAGTCAACATTCATTATGTCGTCATGAGAATGTAAATATGGTCATAATTTCGTAACATTCATAAATTCATCAATTAGACAGCAATGAAATGTCAACATGTTAGAATGTCAAAATATTGTCCCTGCTCCTGAGAGCTGCAGTGGCCTCAGAGGTGGCTTCCTGGTCAGACCTCCGAACTTCCGGAGTTCAGGTGAGTATGTCTCCTCTATCTCTAACCCCTATCTAGGGTTCACTCTAGGGTGAACAGCAGGCAGGGTGCCAACCTGTGAAATAGGGCACTTCTGCGCACAAAGTCGTCGCCCGTGTGTCTTAAAAGGGGGTGTTGCCACTGGGAAGGGGTGTAGTCTTATGGTGGTCACTCTTGGGGGGCGTGCCCAGGACTTACAGAGATGTTGGGATGCCCCCAAGCTCTCCCCACACTGTGAATATGTGCCATGCACATGCAAACGGCATCTATTCAACGGTAGTGATTGATAAACTGCAACTTTTACCACCCACAGGACACTGTGACCCACTGGTGGGGTTAGCAAAGGGCAGGTTGCTTTATAGCAGGGCGCCTCCGCCACACCCCCCGCAGCCTAACCCTAACCTCGCCTCCTGCATCCTAAGCCTAGCCCACCTGTCTGCAGCCTAATACTAATTTCTGAGAATGTCAACACGTTGGCTTTGACAGTTTGGTGATGTCAACATTAGAAATGTAGACATTATGGGGGTATTCAATTGTTTGAAAAGTCAGTTGGGTGTCTGTTTTTTCCTAGCTAATATACAGGAAAAAACAGCCACCCAACCGACTTTTCAAAAAATTGAATATCCCCCTATGAATGTTGACACTGTCAAACTTTTGACTACATCCCATCCATTCCCATTTACTAGGTAAAAGCAATTAGTATTTCTGAGTAATTGCACCTTTAATGCTAAAAGTGCTAATTCAGACCAGTTTGCTCGCTATGTGTTTTTTGCAGTACTGCGTTTGCATATTCACCGCCCATAGGGGAGTGTATTTTAGCTGTGCAAGTGTGCGAACGCATGTGTAGCAGAGCTGTACAAACAGATATTGTGCAGTCTCTGCGCAGCCCAGGACTTACTCAGCCGCTGCAATCACATCAGCCTGTCTGGGACCGTAATTGACGTCAGGAACCCTCATTGCAAACGCATGGACACGCCTGCGTTTTTCCAACCACTCCCAGAAAACGGTCAGTTCACGCCCACAAATGGCTTTTTTCTGTCAATCTCCTGGAATGGATTCTTCGCACAAACCCATCGCTGAGCGGTGATCCGCTTTGTACCCGTGCAATGCGCCTGCGCATTGCGGTGCATATGCATGCGCAGTTTAGACCTGATCACCCGCTGTACTTAAATGCAGCCTAGCGATCAGGTCTGAATTAGCCCCAAAGTCAAAATAAATAAATAAACAAACACAATCAAGCAAGGCAGCTAACACTCTTTACATGCAATTATACAATTTATTCCCAATAATAAACTATCTAGAGATTGTGCTTATGAAGTCCCCAGTTCGAATTTTACTGTGGTAACCGTCATTTGGAATACTGAACTAAAAATGCAAAGCCCTTTGCAGTAACAAAAATAGCTCAAGCTAGCAGGAGAAATATTCATGTATGCATATTTCCCATACAATTCAGATATATGCCATGCATGCTTCATTAACAACACTGGCGATTGTTTTTTTAATGGCAGTTTTCCCTCTTGTAGAACACTTCCCTATCAACAGTCCAGTGAAGCCAGTTACACATTATTTAGGTCAAAAAACAATATATTTAGGCTAATGGCAAAGAGCAGCAAGTGGTAACATACACTATTTTCACAGTATAGACCAGGCACCTAAAATTATGCCCCCTATAGTGAATATACAAATAGTTTTCTTACACCGTAAATTACATAGTCGATAGTCCAGGTGTAACCGGCTAGAGTGCTAAGCATAAATGTAGAACCATTACATTATTACATCAACACATTGATAAAGCAAACACTATCAAAACTGCGTCACAACAGAGTTTGTGAAGGTTTTTCTGCTCAATCAAAAAAGTACACAACAGATTATTTATTTTACATTTACACTTTTATCAGCTTTTTTCTGTTAGGCGTTAACTACCTATGAACATTGCTAAAATATGCTCTGTACTGTACCCTTAACTTCCAGGAGCTACTGGATTCAGTATGTAATCCCGATGGACGGGATGCCATCGGTCACAATACCGACAACATCCCTGCCATCAAAATCCCAACAGCCCCGTAGTTAAGACACTAACCCTCTCCTGCCCCTACCCTAACCCTCCCTTGTGGGTGCCTAACACTAATCCTCCCCGAGGGTGCCTAACCCTAACCCTCTCTTCTCTGATGCCTAAACCTTACCTTCCCCGCTTGTTGCCTAACCCTAACCTCCCCTTCTAAGTGCCCAATCCTCCCTCCCCGGTACCCTAACCTCATCTTCTAGGTGCCTAATCCTCCCTCCCCGGTACCTAACCCTAACCCCTTCCCGCACCTACATCCTAACCACCCTTCCATAACCTTAACCTAACACACACACACACACACACACCCCGCGCACGGCAGGATGCGAGTGCGCCCTGCTGAGAAGTCAATCAGGATTCCCGGCGTCAGTTATTTAACACCGGGATTCCCCCCTCGTCGGCATTCTGACGTCGGTATTATGGCCGCAAGTCGTATTCCTGCTCTGGTAGTTTGACCGCCGGGCTCCCGTCCAGCAGTATTGTGAGTCTAAAACCAGCATCCTACGCTATATAACCCTGCTGTCATCAGGTTTAAACTGAGCATCACATAAGAGTATAAAAAGCGTATATAGAAAAGATTTATTGTTAAGGGCTAATACAGAGTTGGCAACAAAATTGGGGTGTTTCCACCTATATGCAGAGATGTAGGCATGGCAAGATTTGTACATCTCTGCAAAGGGCAGCATTGGTGCCTACTTTATGACAAATCATCATCAGCATATATTTGCACCCATCCTTTAGCAGGTTGAAAAGATTCCTAACAGGTGTGTATGCTCATAACTGCTGGTCTGCATGAGCCACATTGCATGAACACGCCCTTACTGACCTCAGCCTATGTTAGAATGCCCGTCCCCATCCCCATTCTTTCTCTCCAGCCATAAGCAATGTCAGATATGTGTCTGCATTTCTGCATATGCACACAGGTGCTTTCTGAGCATGCCAAGACAGAAATTATGAAAATGGTGTAGCACTCAGGCTAAGGATGTTTCCACTGCAGCCCTCCCTTTATTCCACATTAGTACATTGATGGTGGTGACTCTCCCCCATTTACTTAGCTTTTTGCTTTGCTTTACTCCTCTGTGATGGGGACCTCTTCTAACCAGTTGCTGTTATGCTATAGACCAGTGGTTCCCAAACTGGGTGCTGTGGCACCCTGGGATGTCACATGGAACTTGCAGGGTTGACAAATTATTTATGATCACTGTGATAGGCAATGCTGGTGTCTGCCAGTGCCAATCATAAAATCTGTAGATAAACAGGAACGCGACCCTGTCCACCGCCACATAACAGTTGTCAAGGAAGCACAATTTACTTAATTTAATACTTTTTGATGAATTTCTCAATAAGAAACGTTTGGCCTAGGGATGTTGCAGCATGTGTCCCCAGTGAGGGCAATTATACTGCAAACGGTAGGGTGTCATGAAAGGAACCTAGTTCGGAGTAAGAGTGTATGTTAGATCAAAAATGTATTATTGAAAACTATAAGCGTTTTTTAAATAAATTACTTTTTTAGCAACCTAAAGTAGAACTAACCCTTGTCCAGTGCAGCAAAAGTTAGGGTTCCCTGTCCTCTTTCCCGGCTCAGCCCACATTGCCCTGCCTGCTTCCTGTTGTCATTAGGTTCATTTCCTTTTTAATCCCTATACTGTATATCATCAGTCGTATAGATCTGAGATCTAGTAAAGAGAAACAAAAAAGGTCTAAGTAAGTATACGTTTTAGCTTCAAGGAATAAGTTGGCCAATGTAATACGTGTCTAAATGGATATACTTTGCTTCCTTTCTTTGCTCCATGAAAATATATAATTTGATGACTATTGTCTTAGAGAATTGCTGAGCTGTAAAGTAATGTACCCTTTATTTCACCAGAAATGTACTGTAATTACCTACTATAGATTTTGGAAGCAATAATGATTCAAGTGAAGAATGAGAGATTCCACCAAATTATATCTACAGTTCACTTTCAACCACAGTAAATGAATATTGCCTTAAATATTGCTTTAGATAACAATGAAGTCGCTTCTCTATTCTGCGGCCTAATCCTTTATTCTGAAGTCCTTTACTTTTAGTTTCTGGAGAAGCTTTAGAACTGAATTATTGTTAATGGTCAAGATTGGGAAAATCAACTCAAAAGATCCGTGCATTTACAGCTTAAAACAAATACTGTAATAATTGTAAATAACTGGCACCTGTGCTTCACCATGTAGATGACTTGTAATCAGCATACAGCATGTACAAAAAATCATCATCAATAAAAAAAAGGCAAGATACCAGTGCCATTTCCTGCAACACATTCAGATGAAATGAAAACGACTGGAAGCTGATTTCTTTCATTTCCAATCAAAGCTAATCTCATTGACTCTTTCCATCTACCCAAGTATTATGCATGTCTCAGCTGCCGTTATAAATTCTAGAACGTATACAGTCTGACTGCAAATCATCCAGCATAATAAACAACACTTATCATACTGTTTGCAGGCAGTTCAAACCAACATGACTATGGAATAATTACAATTTGTTGTGGCTACATTAAAAAGGTTGTGTTTGAAGGTCTGTTAGGAATCCACAGGCTGCAGGATTTATTGTGCATGCCTCCTTCCTTCTAATAATGCCTGTTGTTGTTAACTAACTCCAGTTATATTATTTAATTACCCACATCAGAGACTTAATACATTAAGGCATGTAAATAAAAAAATAAACAAAGACACACACACACACACACACACACAACTCGAGTGCATGACTTGTACAAGGGGCATAGTGCCCAGGCTTGGCTCCTATCTCAGTAATCACCAGCTGTATTCAGCACACATAAATAACCTCATCGTCTCCTTATAAACTGCATGCTTCATGTATCCTGTGATTCCATGAAAAACTGATCCTGTGTGACATATAGTACTAAATAGGAACTATATATATGGGTCACAACAGTATTTTATCATATCAGTGCCTATTTAGGCATTATATTCATATAATGATATAAAACAACCAAAGACAGATAGATAGATAGATAGATAGATAGATAGATAGATAGATAGATAGATAGATAGATAGATAGATAGATAGATATTTATATGGTGCCAGGCCAGCATATTCTGTTGCGCTTTACCATTGGAAACAAAACAGAAATAAAACAAGACTGAGTAATAACAGACAGAAAGGAGGTAAGAGGGCCCTGCTTGTAAGTTTACAACCTAAAGGGAAATAGTAATTTGAAACATAGGATAAGGTGCTACTTATTGCAAATTGGTCCAGACTGCAAAAGGTTCTTGGTGCGCTATATGATCCAGTCTCAGAGCAATGTTGGTGTTGGATCAGTGTTGTGTTAATGTAGAAATAGTAGGGGGGGGGGGAGGGGAGAGAGAGACAGAGAGAGAGAGAGAGAGAGAGAGAGAGAATGCAATGGATAGATATTTATTATGCATTATCAGTTACTTATATAGCGTAGCATATTCTATTGTGCTTTCCAATTGAGAACAAATTCTAATAATATAAGACTGGGTAATGACAGACACACACAGAAGAGGACCCTGCTGCTTACAATCTATATCGAAACAGGCAATTATACACAAGGATAGGTGCTACCTACTGCATATTGGTCAAGCCAGATTGCAGAGATTATTGGTGCGCTATATGATCCAGTCACACAGCAATGATTGTGTGTGGTTAGAGAGCTGTGTCAATAGATAGATATAGATAGATAGATAGATAGATAGATAGATAGATAGATAGATAGATAGATACACTTTCCACAGTCTTGCACTTCTATATTCTACAACAAAACACTGTTGCTATCATCATGAAAATGCCATCCCTGACTTGAATACACAATTGTGCTCCTCTGTGGAAGATTAGCAGCAGAGACAGTTGCGTTAGCTGTCAGTGGATCCAGGCCCACTGTGTACTTTACGTGTGTGATAAAGAGAGCTAAAATTATGCTTGCTGTGAATACCAAAGAGGATTTGGGGTTCATTTCCACATTTACATGTAAAACAGATACATAAGGTGTTTAGCTTTGGCTGTGGGCATATAACTGGACGTAACAGTAGGCAAAGACATAACACCTGTAACACAAGTGAATCTGGCCTCATTCACAGTACAGCAAATGTAAGGCCCATTCTAGACACAATTGGACTTGTCTTATTTCTAATATAAAGGGGGAGGGGGGGATCACAAAATCAGAGATTAAAAGGGATGCATTCCAATTATTTCCAATTTATTCTCAGCAGCAGTAAAACATACCTAATTCTCAGCTGCTACAACAATACATCAATTTCTACAAGCGATTACAGAATAGGCTTCGTCTCATCACCAGTGGCAGAAGGAAAACATCTCTTATAGCAAGAATAAACAAGTGGCTCTTTCACATCAACAGAACTATTATTGGGGCTTATTCTCTACAGTGGGAATGGAAGAGGCTCATTTTCAATAGGAAGAACTGAATTGGGGACTCCATTCCAGCAGAGGAATAAAACCACTCATTAATGGCATCAGGGATAGCATGGGGGGATTCCCAGCAGCAGGCACAGAGTAGGGGGATCATGTCCATCTGTGGAAGTTACACATGAGGCTACATTCCAGCAAGCAGGGGTAACACAGGACAGAAAGCCTTCCCATCAGCAGCCTTACTCTGCAGCTTATTCCCAATAACAAGAACTCCTGACTCCAAACTTGACTGGAGTTGAATACCGATACAAGCAGGTAGTGCCAGCTGCCCTGACACCCAGCCCTGGCACAGCACAGCATGCAAGAGCCCAGCTACTGTAACACGACGACTGCACAGCACACAGACAGGTAAATGGCAACAGATAGCTGCTGGGAAGCAGAAAATCCTCTCCTCGCATCTCAGGCGCAACAGGCGTCACATCAAGAAGACTGAGCGCGGACTTACCTGGCACACATACTACCTCACGCCGCTGGAAGGAGATGGGGAGAGGGACAGCATGCTGCTTGTAGACCGGGTGTCCGTGCAATCCCAGTCCCTGCCCCGCGCACTCAGTGTGCCCCATCCATGCCGAAGCTCAGGGCTGACATCGGGCTCTCTCGCTCCACCAGCCGCTGCTTCCCCATCTGCAGCCCAGGGTGACTGTGGATGAGCCAGACAATGACACACAGACACAAACACACACACACACCCCCAGCAGCAGCAGCAGCACAGTCTGACTGACTGAAGGCTGGGTGCCGCTCCTGTGATGTGGTTGGGTGGGTGTGTGACTGTGACTCTACACGAGTGTCATATCTCTGGTGTGTGTATGATTTTCAGGCATGACCCTGTTTCCAGATAATAATCTCCCAGCTGCCAGCAGACAGGCATTTCCCCTCTCTGCCTGGCTGCCTACTTACCAGTCACAGTACAGGGACCTGTCTAGCATAAATAATTCCTCCAGGTTGGAACACAGCTCTGGAAAATTGTGCAATTCATACATGTCCTCAGTAAGGAATGGTCCTCGTGCCTGAGTCTGGTTATCACCATTATTGTTATTATTATTATTATTATTATTATTATTGTTCTTATTATTATTAGTATTACTACCAGAATGTGATGGTAATAGAGCATGTTGTCTACACCATATATTTGTGATCTGAAACCTCAGCATCTTATGCCACACGGTTTATAAATGATTTGCAATTTTATTGCATTTATATTAATGTTCAGAGTTAGGGCTGTAACACACACTCCGGTTTTTCCCGGAGGCAAAAAGCCGGACAAACTTTGTCCGGCTTTTTGCCATCCGGGAGAAACCGGCAGAGTCTGTCACACAGGACGGCTTTGAGCCGTGTGTGATGCTGTGCGCATGCGCCAGTGGCGTAACTAGAAATTTTTCTCCCCCAAGCCAAAAAATTCTTCAGCGCCCCCCCCCCCCCCCCATCCCCCATAATTGCCACTATTAAAGGGATAAATGTGCGCGCGCCGCAAAATAGGGTGTGTGGCTTCGTTAGGATGGGCGTGGCTTCACATAAAGGGGCATGGCATTGCAGGAAAAGACTACGTTATACCCCAGTTTTCCAACCTGCACGCCCAGACGTTGGCCACCACTGGAAAGAAAAATAATCCTGATTCATGCCCCTTACATTATTTGTAATTTTTCCTCCTTATAGTAATGCCCAGTATACATTATTCCACATACTGCAATGGCCCTTAGACATTATGCCACACACAATAATGCACATGACACAATATGCACACACCATAATGCCCCCGACACATTATGCCACACACCGTAATGCCTGTGACACATTATGACAGGAATCGCAATGCCCGTTATACATTATGCTACACACTGCAATGCCCCTGATACATTATACCACATACCACAATGCCCGTGATATAGTATACAACACACCGTAATGCCTGACACATACCGCAATGCCCGTTATACCCTATGCTACACACCGCAATGCCCGTTATACATTATGCCACACTGCAATGACCCTGAGACATTATACCACATACCACAATGCCCGTGATACAGTATGCCACACACCGTAATGCCTGTGACACATTATGACACACACCGCAATGTCCGTGATACATTATGCCACATACCACAATGCCCGTGATATAGTATACAACACACCGTAATGCCTGACACATACCGCAATGCCCGTTATACCCTATGCTACACACCGCAATGCCCGTTATACATTATGCCACACTGCAATGACCCTGAGACATTATACCACATACCACAATGCCCGTGATACAGTATGCCACACACCGTAATGCCTGTGACACATTATGACACACACCGCAATGTCCGTGATACATTATGCCACACACCGTAATGCCCATTACACATTAAGTCCTACAGTAAGGCTTCTAATTACTTTTAAATTACCTGCTCGTTGCCAGGGGTTTTCATGCTCAGGGTGTCATGCTCGTTGCCAGGGGTATCATGCACTGGGTGTCATGCTCGTTGCCAGGTATTTCATGCACTGGGTGTCATGCTCGTTGCCAGGGGTTTCATGCACTGGGTGTCATGCTCGTTGCTAGGGGGTAGTGCTTGTTGCTAGGGCTGTGCTCCCAGTGCCACATATGTCCCCAGTGCCAGATATTACCCCATGGTGCCAGGTACTCACATGACCCCAGTGCACAATAAAGCCCCCCCCCCTATGTGCCAGGTACACATATACCCCCCCAGTGCCACATATGCCCCCAGTGCCAGATATTCCCCCTCAGTGCCACATATGCCTCCAGTGCCAGATATGGGGGGGGATAGTGGCACTGGGGGGGAATATCTGGCACTGGGGGCATATGTGGCACTGGGGGGGGGCCAGTGCCACATATGCCCCCAGTGCCAGATATTCCCCCCCAGTGCCAGATATGCTCCCAGTGCCAGATTCCCCCAACCCCCAGTGCCACATATGCCCCCAGTGCCAGATATTCCCCCCAGTGCCATATATGCCCCCTCCCCCGCCGCCGCTGCTCCCCCGCTGGTTTGTGTTGGAGGGACACGGAGGGCACAGCGCGCGCCTCTCCTGTGTCCCTCCTGCATCATCTCCGGCGGCCGCGGGTCTAATAAACGAAGTGCCGTTCGTGAGCTCTGATTGGCTCACGAACCGGCACTTCTTCTATTAGACCCGCGGCCGCCGGAGATGATGCAGGAGGGACACAGGAGAGGCGCGCGCTGTGCCCTCCGTGTCCCTCCAACACGGCAGGGAGGGTTAGTAGGAGCAGATTGACATGCGGACGCTCGTCCGCATGTCAATCTGTGCTAAATCAGTGGCGCCCCTCGCCCCCAAGCCACCGCGAGGGCTGCGGGGGCAGTAGTTACGCCACTGGCATGCGCAGCATTAGACACGGCTTGGGAAAAAAACGTGTGTGAAAGCTCCCCTTCACACACACGGTTTACTGGCTGCAAAGACGGCCAGGCGCCCGCCCGGCAGCCGGACCTTCCAGTGGTGAGACCCGGCTGCAACCCGGCAGCCGGGCCGGGACCGTGCTGTGTGTAAGGACACATTGCGCTGCATGTGTCTTTACATCACGGCAGCGGTTTAAAGCCGGCCGGGTGTTTGCCGGACGGCGCCAGCCGCCTCGTGTGTTTCGGCCCTTATGGTGCGTACACACTCGCCGATATATTGCCCGTTCTATTGAATGCCTGATATATCGCTGCCCTGTCGTTCAGTGTGTACTAGCAATATGTCTGTAAATGGCGCCGTTCACTGACAAATTGCGTCGGCCCTGCAGCACAGCTGACGGTCAATATATCTAACAATATATTGGCGCATCGCTGTGATTGACGGCTGAACTCGGCAGGCGCATGTAAACGCCCACCCAGTTCTTGTATCAGTCCCAATGGATTGGGCAGTGTGTATGCACAACATACTGACCAATCAGTCTATAGATATATCTGCAGATCAGTTGATCTGCAGATATATCTACGAGTGTGTTAGTTTCCCACATATATCCTTGTTAGCACATATGCAGAAAACAAAGTAGACTTTACATAACAAATACAGGAGTCCGCCTTCTGCTGCGCTATCTACAGGTCCTTAAATGGAAATGGTAATGATCTTTCTAGAAGTCCCAAACTTCAGAACCCGGAAGAGAAAGCCACCAACAGTCTGGATAGTTCAAGGTAAATGATGTTGGAAATCTCAAATGATGGTAGTTGACAGATGTATATCATGAGGAAATGACAGGAAAACTTCTTGCAGGTACGCACCGTACCCACATGTACAGTGTGTGAAAAGTGTCCATAAAGGTATCTTTTTCCCTCCATAACTGCAGTAGGTTCTAGCGTTCTTCTTTCCTTTTAGTCGCCCCTCATAAAACAAAGAGTAACAGACAGGGGTGGAGAGCCCAGTGGTGTGATACGTTCGATATACTATCGTCAAACAGGTTCAGAAAAACCGAAAAGGTGATGTAAATCCTATTTCAAGTAGGGAACGTACTGTACTTACATAAAAACAAATAAAATACTCCTATAAAGGTATCTTTCAAAGGTTCAAATAACAGGAAAGTCTTTGTCAAGGTTTTTGTATCTATAAATTAGACTTTAGTTCATTATTATGAACGCAATTAAATAATACTTAGAAAATAACAAATAATTTCGAAACCTGCTTCAAAAATGCTTTGAAACTCTTCATATTAACAGCTGAGGGGTTAAATGCGTAATAGAGCGTTATGTTACTAGGCAGTGATCAATGTCAGTGCTACAGTAACTTCTGTTTGCCTGAAGTACTGTGAGCGCACTCTGTAATGGATCTCAGTCCCCATATACTTTCTGATGCCTTTCTGTGCAAATGTAGATTTATTCTGTAGCAATTTGTACTCTCATGCAGAAAGCCAATGTAAAATCACTTTCTACTAGTAAATGTCATGAGTCATCCTCTCTTGACGCTTCTATGAATAGTATATGCCCTGAGATTATATTTTGGAAAGTCAAAATAGCAAATGGAACATTAATCAAAGTGTTTTTTTCCAATTTTAAACAAGGAATGTTTAAAATATATTACTACTTTTATTAATTATAGCAATTTTCACACCATTATACAGCATATATTATAGATTTTTTTATTTATTATTATTATTACTTCAGTATAGTGCTATTTGAAAATCGTGTTCTGATTACATGCATAAATTGTATATTAAACTCAAAAGGTAAATAGCTTGATTACTTTTCAAGTTGATTCATTAACCTCTGATTAAACTGACTCTCTAACAAAGGTGTTTAACAATAAATGAGTAAACATTGTAAGTTACTTAAAACTGCATTTTAATGAGTACAAATAATTTTATTTTGGCAAGTTATATAGTTTTATTTAAAAATTGCATTTGTGTGTTGGTGTTACTCTTTATAACCTCCAAGTGTCACTATTGTCATTGCTGTCTATGGAAAGAATGAGCTAATATACCAGTGATGGCTAACATTGACACTCCAGCTGTTGTTGAACTACACATCCCAGCATGCGCTGCATCAGTTTTAGCAAGGCCAAATAGCAAAACTGTAGCAGGGCATGCTGGGATGTGTAGTTCAACAACAGCTGGAGTGTCAAGCTTAGCCATCACTGTAATATACTGTGGCGACACCTGTAAAAGCTGGAAAACTGTATTGCACTCCATGAAAGAATATGTTCAATTTGTGCATACTTTTTATAATAAGGAATTTCTCCATAATTCAGGCACCTTTATTGTAATTAGCAATAAAGCTATTTAATACATCTATCTATCTATCTATCTATCTATCTATCTATCTATCTATCTATCTATCTATCTATCTATCTATCTATCTATCCATCCATCTATATATCTATCTATATCAGAAACAAATATAAAATTGTTGTTATCGATAAAGCAACGTAAAAAAACAAAAAATATGATGAGAGCGAATGACAATGATATGAATAACTATATGACACCAGTGAGCAGAAAATGAAAAACGAGACAGCAGAAAATGAGAAATTAGTTTCATTAAAGTTTGTATATTTTGTATTCCTATTGTGTTATTTTATAGAACAGTTATTGTAGCTACAATATTGCAATTTTATGGATATTTACTGATTTATACTCTAGTGCTCATTCATTCGCTCAGGAGTGTTTCTCTTGTCAGCACTAGATCTCACTGGGGATTATAATTTATGTGCTGCACATGTACCCTATGTACTGCGAATCAACACTTTGTCTATTTACCAACCCCATGGCATTTACCACCATCTAAAGGTAGATGTAGACTGACTTGTTTTATTATGTTGTTTATTAGTAAATATGCACAGGTATGATATCTACTTTCAGGGATGTTTTTGGTCAGTATGTAGTCACTATTTCGACAGTGATTATCTTGCCACGAGAATGCCAGCACCAGTATCCTGTCATGGTTGTAATTCTACCTATAGCATTTTATCTCTGTCGGCATTAGAACTTTAACTTTAAAAGCTTTACCGGCAAGTCTGTGTAACAATCACACTCTGCAGATGTAAAATGACAAACAACTCATCCATTTATAAACTGGGTGTGGTATAAAAGACCTTCACCATGGGTTTTTAACCTGCGGTCCTCCAGCTGCTGTGGAACTACACATGCCAGCATGCCCTGCCACAGTTTTGCTATTAAGGCATGCAAAACTGGGACAGGGCATGCTGGGTTGTGTAGTTCCACAGCAGCTGGAGGGCTGCAGGTTGAAGACTCATGACCTACACTGTCTGGATAGTCATTAAGTCGACACCATATGGTCAACAAGGGTGGACTTCAGTATGCCGACTGACGGGGTCCCGGCGCACAGTATACCGGCGCCGGGATCCCGACAGCCGGCATACCGACACTTATTCTCCCTCGTGGGGGTCCACGACCCCCCTGGAGGGAGAATAAAATAGCGTGGCCCACCGTGCCCGTAGCGTGGCGAGCACAGCGAGCCCGCAAGGGGCTCATTTGCGCTCACCACACTGTTGGTAAGCCGGCGGTCGGGCTCCCGGCGCCGGTATGCTGGTCGCCGGGAGCCCGACCGCCGGCATATCGTAGTGAACACGGTCAACATACATAAAGTCAACAGTGTAAAAAGGATGACATGGTCAAAAGATCGACAGGTAAAAGGTAGACAGTAGGTAAGGTCAACAGGTACAAAAGGCCGACAGGGTAAAAAAGTCAACATGTCAATGGTTGACACAAAAAAGGTTGACATGAGGTTTTGTTTTGTTTTTTGCTTTTCATTTTTTTTTGTGTCATTTTGTATGTTTAACCATATCTAACCTGGTGTAGTATGCTATGCCGGCTATCGAGGTCCCGGCGCACAGCATACCGGCACCAGAATCCCGACCGCCGGCATACCGACAGCGTGGCAAGCGCAAATGAGCCTCTTGCGGGCATGGTGGCACGCTACGCGAACCACGCTATCTATTCTCCCTCCAGGGGGGTCATGGACCCCCAAGAGGGAGAAACTGTGTAGGTATGCCGGCTGTCAGGATTCCAGCGCCGGTATACCATGCGCTGGGACCCCGTCAGCCGGCAAACTGAAGACCACCCTATCTAAGCACAATCAGTGGAAATATGTGCCCTTGCAGACTCTATTCACGCGCCATGCTTTGGGCAACAAGGCTATTTTTTCCAATCGTAGTCCACGTGGATAGTAAATCAAACAAAAGTTGAAAATACATGAATCCGCGAAAAACGTGTCAACCAATTGTGTGTCAACCATTGTCATGTCGACCTTTTAACCAAGTTGACATTTGTACCTGTCGACTTTAAGCACTGTCTTCCTTTTACCTGTTGACCTTTTGACCATGTTGTCCTTTTGTACCTGTCAACCTAATGCGTGTCGACCATATGAGGGTCGACCCAATGACTGTCAACTTGACACTGTCAACCTACACATTGGAACCCTCTAAAATGGTAACCACTGCAAAAGGATAAAAGCATGATGGGTTTATATAAGTAGAGAATAACTCCACCCACAAGTAAAATATATGGTCCCATTTATCAAACACATGACAGGAGCTGAACACATGACAGTTGGGAGCTAATTGGCTGGAGCACCATTTATCATATGCAATGACTTGTATTATTCACAACGAGCTTTAACGCTCATTAATAAATAGGCCCCATAGGTTTGATGGGTTATGATGAGATTAACAAAAAAATAATAGGACATGTTTACTTTCCATGCTCAATTCACACTGCATCCTCCAGGTTCCTAATGACTTTTACCCATGTGGCCTACACTCTTCTTTTACTATAAAGCATGCCTGAGACAACCTAACAGCTTGTTTCAAACCGGCTGAATGTAAAACAGAGAATAGGATGATGCATAAACCTGTTTGGGCATGCAGAACCATAGCAAATGCAACAAACGTTACCAAACGTTATGTGTATAAATATAATACTTCACTACACATATATTGTTCAAGTCACAACATTCATGTATAGTAATTGTGAATCATTCTTTTACCTGTTCTTTGAGTCTTCGAATCAGGATTCTCAGCTTGATGTTTTGAGGATCACAACTATTTTTATTAATTATTGAAAGTGAGAAAATTTTTTGTTTGAGTGTCATACTCAGCCCAAGAAGAAACGCTACATGGACATGACTTATTTCTGGATTGTTCAATTAACCATACCAAATACTGATAGCAAGGGCTATGTGGGCTTACCAGGCCTACTTTGTCAATGGGGGTCATTCCGAGTTGTTCGCTCGCAAGCCGTTTTTAGCAGCTTTGCACACGCTAAGCCTACGCCTACTGGGAGTGAATCTTAGCATAGTAAAATTGCGAACGATGTATTCGCAATATTGCGATTACACACCTCGTAGCAGTTTCTGAGTAGCTTCAGACTTACTCGGCATCTGCGATCAGTTCAGTGCTTGTCGTTCCTGGTTTGACGTCACAAACACTCCCAGCGTTCGCCCAGACACTCCTCCGTTTCTCCGGCCACTCCTGCGTTTTTTCCGGAAACGGTAGCGTTTTTTCCCACACGCCCATAAAACGGCCTGTTTCCGCCCAGAAACACCCATTTCCTGTCAATCACATTACGATCGCCAGAACGATGAAAAAGCCGTGAGTAAAATTACTAAGTGCATAGCAAATTTACTTGGCGCAGTCGCAGTGCGGACATTGCACATGCGCATTAAGCGGAAAATCGCTGCGATGCGAAGATTTTTACCGAGCGAACAACTCGGAATGAGGGCCAATGTGGCATTTATATTAAGGGGGAATTCAATTGCAGGCGAAATCAGTTTTTTTTAAAGTGTAAACTTTACGTGCTTATTGCCCTATAATTTCACTTTTGCCTGTATGTGCTCTCCCCTTTATGGGGCATTTCAATTAGAAATGAGTGAAAATGGAATTCACCCGATAACTGTTGCCGGCAAAACCTGTGTCAAGTCTAGGTAAAAGTGGAGAAATCTGCCTGTACCCCCCAAAAAGGTACACTAATATTGGATAACAATATAGGGGGCATGTGAACTAGGGTTCAAGTTTGCCGGAGGTGCGGGATGCCGGCAAATCTTGGACGTTTCTTTTAAAAGCATCAATAATTTACGAGACAAAACAATGCCCCTTTAAAAAAAAGTCAGAGATCGGCCAGCATCCCGCACCTCCAGCGAACTGAGACTCTGTTACATATGCCCCTAGAAGTCTGTTAGTGGGCAGAAGAAAAGTATTTGGGGTTCTTAAAATATGTCAAATGGCTGTTATATGCATTTTTCTATAAAAGTGAAAAAATGATACAGATGAAGTGTTTATCAGCAAAGTAATTAAGGGCCTAATTCAGACCTAATCGCGCCTCTGCGAATTTGCAGTGGTTTGTGATCGGATAGTCGCCGCCCAGACAGAGTGAAAAACTGCCCCATGCAAGTCTGCGTACACCGTGTGAAAAGTTTTGAAAAGGCCGATCAGCTGCAAATCCGTTCACAACTCACTCACCATCTAATTATTTTTCCAGTCTGTGCAGTCTGTGCGAAGCCCAGGACTTATTCCTACAGTGCAAAAAAAACAGGCTGATCGGGCTGGAGCTGACGTCACACAATAACGTCACACACCCTCCCTGAAAACGCTTAGAAACACCTGCGTTTTTACTGACACTTCCAGAAAATGGGCAGTTACCACCCCAAATGTCCGCTTCCTGTCAATCAGCATGCGTTCGCCTAGCGATGAAAAAAGACTCACTTTTTTTGCAGTTTGACCTTGTGTCTGCGCATTACGATCCGCATGCATGCGCAGTCATTCGATAATCATGAACTGCGCAATTTCACACAACAGCGATCAGGTCTGAATTAGGCCCCATATTAGGGGTGCATAAAAACACCAATCAGTAGGTTTTTGTCATAAGGGATTTTTATAAATTCATTAAAAAAAAACCTGTAACTCCTGCCTGCAAGCCTAAAAACACCTTTCCCAGTCATAAAGCACCCCAATACACCTGTCCCACATCTTTAAACACATTTTAGTGTACTTTGCAGTTTTTCACCCCCAAAATGACATCATTATTGGCCAAATTAAAATAATCAGTGGTTCTGAATCAAGTCCCAACATTTTTACCTTAAAATAAGACTTTTCCCCAACTTTGCTCCTGCTCAGGAGGTGGTGAAAAAAAAAACCTGGTAATCCTATGGAGAATAATTGCGTGTGATTTTTTCGCTTGCAATTGAATTGCCTTGTTTTCGGCTATAGTGAAAAGTCTTTTTTTAAGGCAAAAACAGCATTTCATCTACAACTGAATTCCCATATATATATATTCTGAATCTATAGAATTTATCACCAAATACATTATTAATACTATTCCACTGCAGCTACTGCAATCTATAATCAGTATTAAAATCAGGGAATGTTTTAGTATATGTTAAGTTGACCAACTCACTCCCAAGTCTTCCCATACTCTCCTGCCCTACACTAAATATATAATCATGAATTCAATCCGGAGTTTATTTAAAAGGACATTATACTGAATAAAATGTTATCTAGGCAACTACACATAATTGGTCTTATGTGTAAAGCAAAGATACTGTAAAGTCTTAGAGGTACAGTAGCCAGACTATGGGGCTGATGCGACTGCAATTTGAGAGATGTTCCGCTGTGTGCACGATTGGATCGCATTAACTGCAAATATCTCTGCCTGATTGACAGGCAGAGGCGTTTGCTTGGCGGGTGTGTGGGGGGGGCGGCGACCAGCATTTTTGTGGCGGCGCCAGGGAAATGGGGGCGTGTTGACTGCGTGTCGTCACACAGGAGGCATCCACAGTTTCTGCGACCATGCTGTACTTGCAGCGCGATCGCAATTACAGCATGATCACAGTAGGTGTGCGGTGGTTGCATGCTGGGCGGCCTTACCCAGCAATGGGCGGACCCCAGCATGTGGTTGAAAGGATTGCAGATTCTGCTAAAAAGCAGAATCTGCAATCCTTACTGAATAAGGTCCCATATTTTCTCTAACGTCCTAGTGGATGCTGGGGACTCCGTCAGGACCATGGGGATTAGCGGCTCCGCAGGAGACAGGGCACAAAAATAAAGCTTTAGGATCAGGTGGTGTGCACTGGCTCCTCCCCCTATGACCCTCCTCCAAGCCTCAGTTAGGTTTTTGTGCCCGTCCGAGCAGGGTGCAATCTAGGTGGCTCTCCTAAAGAGCTGCTTAGAAAAAGTTTTTAGGTTTTTTATTTTCAGTGAGTCCTGCTGGCAACAGGCTCACTGCAACGAGGGACTTAGGGGAGAAGAAGTGAACTCACCTGCGTGCAGGATGGATTGGCTTCTTAGGCTACTGGACACCATTAGCTCCAGAGGGATCGAACACAGGCCCAGCCATGGAGTCCGGTCCCGGAGCCGCGCCGCCGACCCCCTTACAGATGCCGAAAAGCGAAGAGGTCCAGAAACCGGCGGCAGAAGACTTTTCAGTCTTCATGAGGTAGCGCACAGCACTGCAGCTGTGCGCCATTGTTGTCACACACTTCACACCAGCGGTCACGGAGGGTGCAGGGCGCTGCAGGGGGCGCCCTGGGCAGCAATGAGAATACCTTGTTCTGGCTAAAAAATACATCACATATAGCCCTTGGGGCTATATGGATGTATTTAACCCCTGCCAGGTCTCACAAACTCTGGAGAAGAGCCCGCCGAAATAGGGGGCGGGGCCTATCTCCTCAGCACACAGCGCCATTTTCCTGCTCAGCTCCGCTGCGAGGAAGGCTCCCAGGACTCTCCCCTGCACTGCACTACTGAAACAGTGTAAAAAAGAGAGGGGGGGGCACTTTTTTTGGCGTTTTTGATATATATTAAGCTGCTATAAGGGAGACAACACTTCTATAGGGTTGTTCCTATATATTTATAGCGCTTGGGTGGGTGCTGGCAAACTCTCCCTCTGTCTCCCCAAAGGGCTAGTGGGGTCCTGTCTTCGATAAGAGCATTCCCTGTGTGTCTGCTGTGTGTCGGTACGTGTGTGTCGACATGTATGAGGACGATGTTGGTGTGGAGGCGGAGCAATTGCCGGTAATGGTGATGTCACCCCCTAGGGAGTCGACACCGGAATGGATGGCTTTATTTATGGAATTACGTGATAATGTCAGCACATTACAAAAATCAGTTGACGACATGAGACGGCCGGAAAACCAGTTAGTACCTGTACAGGCGTCTCAGACACCGTCAGGGGCTGTAAAACGCCCTTTACCTCAGTCGGTCGACACAGACCCAGACACGGACACTGAATCTAGTGTCGACGGTGAAGAAACAAACGTATTTTCCAGTAGGGCCACACGTTATATGATCACGGCAATGAAGGAGGCTTTACATATCTCTGATACTGCATGTACCACAAAAAGGGGTATTATGTGGGGTCTGAAAAAACTACCTGTAGTTTTTCCTGAATCAGACGAATTGAATGAAGTGTGTGATGAAGCGTGGGTTAACCCCGATAGAAAACTGCTAATTTCAAAGAAGTTATTGGCATTATATCCTTTCCCGCCAGAGGTTAGGGCGCACTGGGAAACACCCCCTAGGGTGGATAAGGCGCTCACACGCTTATCAAAACAAGTGGCGTTACCGTCTCCTGAAACGGCAGCCCTCAAGGATCCAGCAGATAGGAGGCTGGAAACTACCCTGAAAAGTATATACACTCATACTGGTGTTATACTGCGACCAGCCATCGCCTCTGCATGGATGTGCAGTGCTGGGGTGGTTTGGTCGGATTCCCTGACTGAAAATATTGATACCCTGGATAGGGACAGTATTTTACTGACTATAGAGCATTTAAAGGATGCATTTCTATATATGCGAGATGCACAGAGGGATATTTGCACTCTGGCATCGAGAGTAAGTGCGATGTCCATATCTGCCAGAAGAAGTTTATGGACGCGACAATGGTCAGGTGATGCGGATTCCAAACGGCATATGGAAGTATTGCCGTATAAGGGGGAGGAATTATTTGGGGTCGGTCTATCGGATTTGGTGGCCACGGCAACAGCCGGGAAATCCACCTTTTTACCTCAGGTCCCCTCCCAACAGAAAAAGACACTGTCTTTTCAGCCGCAGTCCTTTCGTTCCTATAGGAACAAGCGGGCGAAAGGACAGTCATATTTGCCCCGAGGCAAAGGAAAGGGTAAGAGAGTGCACCAAGCAGCTTCTTCCCAGGAGCAGAAGCCCCCCCCCGGCTTCTGCAAAGCCCTCAGCATGACGTTGGGGCTTTACAAGCGGACTCAGGGGCGGTGGGGGGTCGACTCAAGAATTTCAGCGCACAGTGGGCTCACTCACAGGTGGACCCCTGGATCCTGCAGATAATATCTCAGGGTTACAGGTTGGAATTCGAGAAGTCTCCCCCTCGCCGGTTCCTAAAGTCTGCTCTGCCAACGTCTCCCTCAGACAGGGCGACGGTATTGGAAGCCATTCACAAGCTGTATTCTCAGCAGGTGATAGTCAAGGTACCCCTCCTACAACAGGGAAAGGGGTATTATTCCACACTATTTGTGGTACCGAAGCCGGACGGCTCGGTAAGACCTATTCTAAATCTGAAATCTTTGAACCTGTACATACAAAAATTCAAGTTCAAGATGGAGTCACTCAGAGCAGTGATAGCGAATCTGGAAGAAGGGGACTTTATGGTGTCCCTGGACATCAAGGATGCTTACCTGCATGTCCCAATTTGCCCTTCACATCAAGGGTACCTCAGGTTCGTGGTGCAAAACTGTCATTATCAGTTTCAGACGCTGCCGTTTGGATTGTCCACGGCACCTCGGGTCTTTACCAAGGTAATGGCCGAAATGATGTTTCTTCTTCGAAGAAAAGGCGTATTAATTATCCCTTACTTGGACGATCTCCTGATAAGGGCAAGGTCCAGGGAACAGCTGGGGGACGTAGTAGCACTAACCCAAATAGTGCTGCAACAGCACGGGTGGATTCTGAATTTTCCAAAATCTCAATTGACCCCGACGACACGTCTGCTGTTCCTGGGAATGATTCTGGACACGGTTCAGAAAAAGGTGTTTCTTCCGGAGGAGAAAGCCAAGGAGTTATCCGAACTTGTCAGGAACCTCCTAAAACCAGGGAAAGTGTCTGTGCATCAATGCACAAGAGTCCTGGGAAAGATGGTGGCTTCTTACGAAGCGATTCCATTCGGCAGATTCCACGCACGAACTTTTCAGTGGGATCTGCTGGACAAATGGTCCGGATCGCATCTGCAGATGCATCAGCGGATAACCTTGTCGCCACGGACAAGGGTGTCTCTTCTGTGGTGGTTGCAGAGTGCTCATCTGTTAGAGGGCCGCAGATTCGGCATACAGGACTGGGTCCTGGTGACCACGGATGCCAGTCTGAGAGGCTGGGGAGCGGTCACACAGGGAAGAAACTTCCAGGGAGTATGGTCAAACCTGGAGATGTCTCTTCACATAAATATACTGGAGCCAGAGGCGGAACTACCGGCAGTGCAGGCAGTGCACTGCACTGGGGCCCGCCTCTGTCCAGGGGCCCAAGCATGTAATGAGTCAAACTGACTCATTACATGCCGCTGTGCGCTGCGGGCAACCGCTGCCCGCAGCGCACAGCCGCCCGGCGAAGAGAGGAGAGGAGCAGCGGTACTACAGACGGGGGAAGGAGGAGGAGGGAGGCCGAGAAGGGAGCCGCAGCAGCGCTTTGTTACTGGTGGAGGCGCTGCTGCTGCTGCCCCTCTGCTTCCCTATAGGCTGTCTTCCGAGAACAGCCTATAGGGAAGCAGAGGGGCAGCAGCAGCAGCGCCTCCACCAGTAACACAGCGCTGCTGCGGCTCCCTTCTCAGCCTCCCTCCTCCTCCTTCTCTCCAGCCCGGGAATCGTCTCTGACGCTGCACCGAGGAGCCTGAGCCAGCGGAGAGGGTAAGTATAATTCATTCTTTCTTTCTTTCTTTCTTTCTTTCTTTCTTTCTTTCTTTCTTTCTTTCTTTCTTTCTTTCTTTCTTTCTTTCTTTCTTTCTTTCCTTCTTTCTTTCCTTCTTTCTTGTGCCTGCCTGCCGCAATGTGTAAAAATGGGGGACTACCTGCCGCACTGTGTAAAAATGGGGGACTACCTGCTGCACTGTGTAAAAAGGGGGGACTACATGCCGCAATGTGTAAAAAGGGGGGCATACCTGCTGCAATGTGTAAAAAGGGGGGACTGCCTGCAGCAATGTGTAAAAAGGGGGGACTGCCTGCAGCAATGTGTAAAAAGGGGGGATTGCCTGCCGCAATGTGTAAAAAGGGGGGACTGCCTGCCGCAATGTGTAAAAAGGGGGGACCGCCTGCCGCAATGTGTAAAAAGGGGGAATCAGCCTGCCGCAATGTGTAAAAATGGGGGACTGCCTGCCGCTTTGTGTAAAAAGGGGTAATCTGCCCGACGCAATGTGTAAAAAGGGGAATCTGCCTGCCGTAATGTGTAAAAAAAGGGGGACTGCCTGACGCTATGTGTAAAACAGGGGGACTGCCTGACGCTATGTGTAAAAATGGGGAATCTGCCTGCTGCTATGTGTAAAAAGGGGGAATCTGCCTGCCGTAATGTGTAAAAATGGGGACTCTGTCTGCCGTAATGTGTAACAAGGGCACGCGGTCTGCCGTAATGTGTAACAAGGGCACGCTGTCTGCCGTAATGTGTAAAAAGGGCACGCTGTCTGCCGCTATGTGTAACAAGGGCACGCTGTCTGCTGTAATGTGTAAAAAGGGCACGCTGTCTGCCGTAATGTGTAACAAGGGCACGCGGTCTGCCGTTATGTGTAAAAAGGGCACGCTGTCTGCTGTAATGTGTAAAAAGAGGAATCTGTTCGCTGTAAGGTGTAAAAGGGTCTCTACCTGGTGTAGTGGTGCTACTGTGCGGCGTAATTTGAATAATGGAGACTACTGTGTTGGTATTATTTTGTGGCCACAACCCTTCCCCACGAAGCCACGCCACTATGTATTTTTGCGCGCGCCTACGGCGCGCACTGCCCCTGGGGTGGGCTTGGATGGGGGGGGGGGCCCAAAGCATTTTGTCGCACCTGGGCCCACCGCTTGCTTGTTCCGCCACTGACTGGAGCTAAGAGCGATTTACAATGCTCTAAGCCTGGCAAAACCCCTGCTTCAGGGTCAGCCGGTGTTGATCCAGTCGGACAACATCACGGCAGTCGCCCACGTAAACAGACAGGGCGGCACAAGAAGCAGGAGAGCAATGGCAGAAGCTGCAAGGATTCTTCGCTGGGCGGAAGATCATGTGATAGCACTGTCAGCAGTGTTCATTCCGGGAGTGGACAACTGGGAAGCAGACTTCCTCAGAAGACACGATCTACACCCGGGAGAGTGGGGACTTCATCCAGAAGTCTTCCACATGATTGTGAACCGTTGGGAAAAACCAAAGGTGGACATGATGGCGTTTCGCCTCAACAAAAAACTGGACAGGTATTGCGCCAGGTCAAGAGACCCTCAGGCAATAGCTGTGGACGCTCTGGTAACACCGTGGGTGTTCCAGTCAGTGTATGTGTTTCCTCCTCTGCCTCTCATACCAAAAGTACTGAGAATTATACGGCAAAGGGGAGTAAGAACGATACTCGTGGCTCCGGATTGGCCAAGAAGAACTTGGTACCCGGAACTTCAGGAGATGCTCACGGAAGATCCGTGGCCTCTACCTCTAAGACGGGACCTGCTTCAGCAGGGACCGTGTCTATTCCAAGACTTACCGCGGCTGCGTTTGACGGCATGGCGGTTGAACGCCGAATTCTAAGGGAAAAAGGCATTCCGGAAGAGGTCATTCCTGCACTGGTAAAAGCCAGGAAGGAGGTGACTGCACAACATTATCACCGCATTTGGAGAAAATATGTTGCGTGGTGTGAGGCCAGGAAGGCCCCCACGGAGGAATTTCAATTGGGTCGATTCCTACATTTCCTGCAAACAGGATTGTCTATGGGCCTCAAGTTGGGGTCCATTAAGGTTCAAATTTCGGCCCTGTCGATTTTCTTCCAGAAAGAATTGGCTTCAGTTCCTGAAGTCCAGACTTTTGTAAAAGGAGTACTACATATACAGCCCCCGGTTGTGCCCCCAGTGGCTCCGTGGGACCTTAATGTAGTTTTGGATTTTCTCAAATCCCATTGGTTTGAGCCACTCAAATCGGCGGATTTGAAATATCTTACATGGAAAGTAACCATGCTACTGGCCCTGGCTTCAGCCAGGAGAGTGTCAGAATTGGCGGCTTTATTGTATAAAAGCCCATATCTGATTTTCCATTCGGACAGGGCAGAACTGCGGACGCGTCCTCATTTTCTGCCTAAGGTGGTGTCAGCGTTTCACCTGAACCAGCCTATTGTGGTGCCTGCGGCTACTAGCGATTTGGAGGATTCCAAGTTGCTGGACGTTGTCAGGGCATTGAAAATATATATTTCAAGGACGGCTGGAGTCAGAAAATCTGACTCGCTGTTTATACTGTATGCACCCAACAAGCTGGGTGCTCCTGCTTCTAAGCAGACGATTGCTCGTTGGATTTGTAGCACAATTCAACTTGCACATTCTGTGGCAGGCCTGCCACAGCCTAAATCTGTCAAGGCCCATTCCACAAGGAAGGTGGGCTCATCCTGGGCGGCTGCCCGAGGGGTCTCGGCATTACAACTCTGCCGAGCAGCTACGTGGTCGGGGGAGAACACGTTTGTAAAATTCTACAAATTTGATACCCTGGCTAAAGAGGACCTGGAGTTCTCTCATTCGGTGCTGCAGAGTCATCCGCACTCTCCCGCCCGTTTGGGAGCTTTGGTATAATCCCCATGGTCCTGACGGAGTCCCCAGCATCCACTAGGACGTTAGAGAAAATAAGATTTTACTTACCGATAAATCTATTTCTCGTAGTCCGTAGTGGATGCTGGGCGCCCATCCCAAGTGCGGATTGTCTGCAATACTTGTACATAGTTATTGTTACAGAGAAATCGGGTTGTTATTGTTGTGAGCCGTCTGTTCAGAGGCTCCTACGTTGTCATACTGTTAACTGGGTTCAGATCACAAGTTGTACGGTGTGATTGGTGTGGCTGGTATGAGTCTTACCCGGGATTCAAAATCCTTCCTTATTGTGTACGCTCGTCCGGGCACAGTATCCTAACTGAGGCTTGGAGGAGGGTCATAGGGGGAGGAGCCAGTGCACACCACCTGATCCTAAAGCTTTATTTTTGTGCCCTGTCTCCTGCGGAGCCGCTAATCCCCATGGTCCTGACGGAGTCCCCAGCATCCACTACGGACTACGAGAAATAGATTTATCGGTAAGTAAAATCTTATTTTTTGGCAAGGTCATACAGCAGAAGTGCACACAGCAGCTGACATTGTTGGTCTCGTATAAATAAAAGCTCCACATATAATCTAAGTAGGGCCGGCTCTAGGCATGTTCGAATAGAGCGGCCGCGCAGGGCGCCACCCTTAATGGGCGCCGCGCGCTGGCGCCGCCATATTCGATGCTGGAGCCGGCCCTGTGTGTGCAGCATTGGCCCGTGTGCACTGTGCGCTATGCGCGCTGCGCGGCGCCGGTGTCTAACGTCAGACGCCGGCGCCATAGTGCACACAAGTGGCCACCCGGACCCAGGCTCACTCTGACTCGCCGGCCGCCCGCCCGCCAGCACTCCCGCCCGCTCGCCAGCACACTCGGACAGGCGGACAGCAGCAGTACTCCTCCCCAGCAGCACCGCAGTTATTGGGGGGATCCGCACTGTGGGGGCATTTCTGGCTATGGGGGGGGGCATTTCTGGCTATGGGGGGGGCATTTCTGGCACTGTGGGGGGCATTGCATATCTGGCTCTGTGGGGGCATATCTGGTTCTGTGGGGGCATATCTGGCACTGTGGGTGGCATATCTGGCACTGTGGGGGGCATATCTGGCACTGTGCGGGCATTTCTGGCACTGTGGGGGCATATCTGGTTCTGTGGGGGCATATCTGGCACTGTGGGTGGCATATCTGGCACTGTGGGGGGCATTTCTGGCACTGTGGGGGCATATCTGGCACTGTGGGGGCATATCTGGCTCTGTGGGGGCATATCTGGCACTGTGGGTGGCATATCTGGCACTGTGGGGGGCATATCTGGCACTGTGGGGGCATATCTGGCACTGTGGGGGGCATATCTGGCACTGTGGGGGCATTTCTGGCACTGTGGGGGCATATCTGGCACTGTGGGGGCATTTATCTGGCACTGTGGGGGCATTTATCTGGCTCTGTGGGGGCATTTATCTGGCTCTGTGGGGGCATTTTTCTGGCTCTGTGGGGGCATATCTGGCTCTGTGGGGGCATTTATGTATCAGGCACTGTGGGGGCATTTATGTATCAGACACCGTGGGGGCATTTATGTATCTGGCACCGTGGGGGCATTTATGTATCTGGCACCGTGGGGGCATTTATGTATCTGGCACCGTGGGGGCATTTATGTATCTGGCACCGTGGGGGCATTTATGTATCTGGCGCCATGGGGGCATTTCTTGCACTGTGGGGGCATTTCTTGCACTGTGGGGGCATATCTTGCACTGTGAGGGCATTAATGTATCTGGCACTGTGGGGGCATATCTGCGCTGTGGGGGCATTTATCCATCTGGAACTGTGTGGCCATTTATGTAGCTGGCACTGCTGGGGGGCATGTCACGTGTAGCTGCCACTGCTGGGGGGCATGTCATGTGTAGCTGGCACTGCTGGGGGGCATATCATGTAGTGTTCCCGCTAGGCGTCTGTGGCTGGGCAGTGTGTCTCAGTGCTCTACCTGGCGCAATGTGTCTAACGTGCTCTTATAGGAGGTTCTACCTGGTGCAATGTGTATTAGCTGCACTACTGTGTGGTGTAATGTGAATTGCCACTATAATGTGGCTACGCACCTTCCCCACGAAGTAACTCCCCTAAATTTTTGCTGCGCGCCTTCGGCGCGCACTGTCCATGCTTTAGCGTGTGGAAATGGAAACAACAAGCATTACAATATGTACATCATTTTGCCCACCTAACTTAAAAATGTGCCCTCCCTGTGATCAGCAACCTGTCCTAAAAAGTTAACACTATCATGTGTAGCTGGCACTGCTGGGAGTCATGTCACGTGTAGCTGGCACTGCCGGAGGGCATGTCATGTGTAGCTGGCACTGCTGGGGGGTGAGACCACGCCCACTTTTCAGGAGGCCACACCCACTTTTCCAGGAGCGCGCGCGCCTTCGGCGCGCGCATGGGGGGGGGGGGCACTTTTACATTTTCTCGCTCAGGGTGCTAGTAGGCCTGGAGCCGGCCCTGAATCTAAGGTTAAAGAAAAAAGTAGCAAACACACATATACATATGGGGATTAGAGATGGACTTCTATTTAAGTTCAGATGTACAAGTGAACCATCATTATACCCTCTCTCAGAAGATACTGTAATGTGTTATTTTCACTGTGACTAATTCTATGGTATTTGAAGTTGTCATATACAAGAAAAGATTAATCTGTTTCAATAACCGTTTAATTATCCTGATACAGATGTAGCCATGCTCATGTATAGTGCGATGTAGCAGCATGTGCGCACGCATCGCGGCACAGTGCAAATGCACCGCTATGTGACTGGTCGCAATAAGCTTTTGCTCCATAGGCATGCATATGTATGCACACACGTCGCGGACACACTAGTCGCGCCATCGCTGCCGGGATGTGTATGATGGGCGTGGCTACATCTGTAGGTCCAGACTAAAAAATTAGGGAAACACAATGATTGTCTGTTACAAGTGAGAAGGGACCTATTGGCACAATTTCAGAAGCAAAAACATGTTTAAGTGCACTGTAAAGTCCAGACCTGTGCACAACACAATTCACACTTCATATGATGTCAGTGCCACGTAAAACTGCCACACAACCATAGCAAATACAGAGATAAAGTGTTTTATATTATATATGAACTGAAAGCATTTTCATCAAGGTCAACGTCTCATAGATACGCACAGGAAATTCGCCTTCTGCAATGACACCATCTGTAAATCTAGGAAACCTTGATAAATAACATTTATAAATGAATAGTGCACTGAATCAGTAGCAAAGAATTTAAAGATTTAGAGGTCACATTAGTATACAATATAAGTAAGCATGAATAAATAAAAATGAGTTGTTCATGTTTATTTTAAACCCATTCAACTATTTGCAGTATTTAGAAGGATCCTGGAATTTATTTGGGACCTGTGGCATAACAAGGGTGTGGCAAGTGGGCACATACACTGGACAAAGTGGCGGAGGAAAAACCGGCTTAGCGGATATTGGGATCACAAGAATCCCTTCTACAGTATCTGTGGCATAATAGACCCCCATCCACTTTCTCAGAGCCCTGCCCCCTACTGTACAAGCACAGAGCCCAAATCATCTGTATATTATCACAAAGGCTGTTGTCATTATACTTAACTCATCTTCAACAGTGCTCCCTCTCAAGCTTCAGATGTCAGAGTGGAAGTAGGTGGAGAAAAGTCTGGTCTCAGGAGAGGTGGAGGCAGAAGATAAATCACAGTGGGAAACCTTGGCCCTTTCAGTCATTTTTAGTTAGAACATCTATATACTGTAATAGACCACCAGCACCAGTGGTTAACACTGCAGCAATGGGGCAGGATAGAACTGTGCCAGGAGGAGGACCACTGTATGGGATGTGGTCAGAATTGGGCGAACCGGGGTGACCTGGTGTATGCTGGGTCCCATTACTAGTATAAGGAATCAAGCAACAGCGAAAGAATAATGGAGAAGATGTATTATAGTGGGACGGATCGTGCAGCTATAGCACTTCCTGTTTCACCTCATTATGGACTCCAGTGCGCATGTACGAGATCTCACTACTATCGCATCCACAGCCATCAACCGCCACAGCCAGGAACAGAACTGTCCCTGGCTGTGGTGCTGTCGAAATCGATAGCTGCAGGTGTTGGAACGGTCAGTGCCACTGACCGTTCATACATTGGCCGCATCTTGGCATGCTAGCAGCACTGATAATGACAGGGGTGCTGTCATGTACCATACACCGGCACATTTATACAAGGGGAAGAAGCGGTTTCAGCGCATATAATGTGCCACTTCTCCCCCATAGCGAGGATTAATACTTATACCCCAGAATATAGTGGCCAAACCTAAGATTGGCCACCATACAGCATCATCACTCGTACAGGTACAGCATCATCACTGCTGTACCTGCATTTGGAGGAATAGTATGACCCAGAGGAACAGATTGTTTGGGCGAGAACGTTTCAGCTGTTAAATACTCTGGGGTAGATGCATGACACAGTGAAAAGAGTGGAGAAGTGAGCCAGTGGAGAAGTTGCCCATGGTAACCAATCAGCTGCTACCTAAAATTTTATAGAATGCACTTGATAAATGTTTCTTACTGTACTTCAATGTTGATTGGTTGCCTTAGGCAACTTTTCCACTGGCACACTTCTCCACTCTTTTCACTGCTACAAGTTCATACATCTCCCCCTTGTTAGAATAGGCAAGCACTAATGTGCATATTCCATTATGATTTCTTCAGGAATGCTTCAATCCCTAACCAAGAAGGTTACCAGAGGGGATCGGTATGTAAAACCGGTGCCCGGGATCCCGGCCACCAGTGTGCCGGCAGGGGGGCGCGAACGCTAACAAGTCCCTTCAAGGCTCACCACACTGGGGTCACGGTGGATCGCTGCGCTCGCCACAGGTTATATTCTCCCTCTATGTGTGTTGTGGACACCCATAGAGGGAGAAAAGCCTGTGGAGCCGGTATTCCAGTGGCTGTATTTCACCGCTAGTCGAGATTCCGTTCAGGATCCCAACTAGTGTTATTGTAACTGCTTCCCTACCAGAGTTACTACTGCACATTCGCGGCACCATTCTGTTACTTTGTAGAGTGACATATAACAGTCAATAAACCAACCTACTGGTTAAGACACTGCACTGCTCTTTGGATCAGATACTTTCCCCTGGAGTGTACATTACTCTGCCTTATAACTGCATGTACACACATATTTCCAAAAACTTGCACTAAGTTCCATTGCTGTCACTGATTAGTAAGGCACCAAATTGATAGAAAACAAGGATCTTTTAAAAGGAACTATTTTGTAATGAACTAGGACTGTGGGGGTTATTCAGAGATAGACACAGATTATTGCATCCGCATCAAGATCTGCATCCATCGCCTCACATGCTGGGGGCTGCCCAACACCATGTGTGGTGCCGCCTCACGATGCGTCTGCTGGTAGACTGCTGCCATTTTTCTTAAAGTGGCAGTTGCGTGTGATGTCATGCAGCTGCCCTGAAAATGCTTTCGGCATGCCCCCTGTTTCGGCCGGCGTTGTCAATGATCTTGCGGACGCATCACTTGGAATGTGACTGGCCACGCAGTAATGATGCGGCCACTGCACGTGCGCAGTTTGCCGATGTACAGCCAACTCTGAATTAGCCCCTGTATTTCTATGCTAGCCAGTGTACGTAGTCTTCATCATGTAGGGACCGTGCTATAACCCCAGTTACCTTGGAAGGTCCCTGTTTACAGTTATTACATATTTGCTTTAGTGTTACCCAAAGCCTTTCCTGAGTTAGTGTGTGCTGTGGGCCTCACTGTTAATAAGTAATAATATATGCTATTAGTCTTACAGTGCGTTGAAGTCTGATAGATACTGCATTTATTTCAATACTTTAGGAAACATCTGTTAAAGATCTTTTAGGAGTGTTTATCTCTAATAAACTAAAGTTCTTTGAAGAATGTTAATGCATATTTTTGCAAGGTCTGTTATATATGTTTATGTTATCTTTATCTTGAATAATTGAGCTGCACCATGCCTTGTACATGATTGCCCCTTTAAAAAAATGTCTGAGTTTGGCCGGTACCTTGCAAGGTTGCCGAACTCGGGCGTCATTACATCTGGCCTCATATCTCTTTGTGGGGAATTCAATTATTTCTCCCCGCTATCGTTACTAGATGGCGTCCAATGGAGCAATCCAATTGTTGCTCCATTCGGATGCACTGAGCCATGGGGAGACACATTTCAGCTGGCAGACCCCCGTGCTGGCGAGCTGAAATGTGCAAAATGTTACCCGTTTGGGTGTCAGATAAACAGCATCAATTGAATATTGCCATAGCGATCTCTCATCACTTTAGACAGGAGATCAGGCAGCAATATCACTTGAATTCCCCCCTTATGGGTACTGTCTTAACTTCTATGCCACTGTGTGGTACAGCAAGAGAGTATCTCATGTGAAAAGCTTACCAAGAACCAGGTACCCCCTAGCAGAGCCGGCCCTAACCAATATGATGCCCTAGGCAAGATTTTGGCTGGTGCCCCCTAGCACCACCGCTGGTTCTGTCTCCCACCTTGCACCTCTGTCCCAGCACCATCACCCCTCACCCATAGCAGTCCTTATTTTGGTGTTTGTACCCCCTATATTTTAAATAGGAACAGTTTGCACATTTGGCGCACAGCCCAAAAAGAGTGTGTTTTTGCTGGCAAGGCCACACAATAGGAACCCCAATTCCAATTACGCCACACAGTACTACAACTTTATTCACATTTGATCATGCGATAGTGTCCATAATTCATATTACATCCCACAGTAGTATCACTTTACCTTATAAACCTTACTCCTCACAGTAGAGCCCCTTATTCACAATACATCACACTGAATTGCTCCTTATTCACATTATACCACACCCTATTGCTCTTTATTCACATTAGACGACACAGTAGTGCCTTTTCTATATGCAACTCCACATAGTAGAGCACCTTATACACATAATGCCACACATTAGTAATGCATTTATACATATAATTCCACACAGTAATGCCCCTTACACATATGAGACACATTATTAATGTCTTTATAAACATAATGCGCCTTACACATTATGACAACCTTTATTAATGCCCTTTTACACATAATGTCCCTTACACATATGCCGCACATTATTTATGCCCTTACACACATAATGACACACATAGTGTCCCCTACACATTTGCTGCACATTAATAGTGCCCCTATACACATAATGACACACATACAGTAGTACCCTTTTACACATATGCTGCACATTATTAATGCCCTTATACACATAATGACATGCATAGTGCCCCTTACACATATTCCGAACAATACTGCACAACCAACCCACTCACATGCACACAGCAATCACACTGCCATTAACACTGTGACCTCTGCCTCTGCTTGGATACAGATGTGTCTCAATACTAACGTCTGGCACCTTTTTTTAATCAAAATGCATCTTATTTGCATTGCTATGTGGCTAGGATGCACAAGCAGCTTCTACTGATTAAAATGATATGCAGCATGCCTATATACTGTGTGAGACTGTGGCTGTATCTGCATATGAAATGCTACACACAGAATATAGACATGCCGCATATCATTTTAATCAGCAGAAGCTGCTGATGCCCCTAGGCATATCAAGTGCCCTAGGCAATTGCCTAGTTTGCCTACACCTATGGCCGGCTCTGCCTCCAAGTTGTATTCAAATTACCCATTATACCTCACCACCAATGCAGTGGCATTTTAAGGAGAGGAGGAGGACCATGTGCAGACTCCAGAGGGGCGCCCTCCTCTCCACGGTGCCACAGGCTCCAGCACTGTTCCGGAGTCTTATGCGCATGTGCAGGTCTCTAAAAACATGGGGGTATATTTACAAAGATTCGTGTTTTTGCCGTTTTGAAGGGTGTATGAACTCGAATGGTATCGGGTGCATTTTACTGCAACTTTTTGAATCCTGATACGATCATTCACTAAGCTGCCGAGTTTTGCACAATCGTTTTTTCCGATGTCGATGTGATTCGGAATATCAGGCAGTGTTTTACGGGAGTGATGAGTAAAACACTGCCTGACAAAACACAAGGAATCCCGGCCGGATCTGTGAGATCCGTGCAGGGCTTCATTGTGTACCTTAAAAAGTTGATTAAAGTCTTAAAAAATCAGAAAAAAATTGCGTGGGGTCCCCCTTCCTTAGCACAACCAGCCTCGGGCTCTTTGAGCCGGTCCTGGTTGAAAAAATATGGGGGGAAAAATGACAGGGGTTCCCCCAAATTTAATCAACCAGCACCGGGCTCTGCGCCTGGTCCTGGTTCCAAAAATACGGGGGACAAAAAGCGCAGGGGTCCCCCGTATTTTTGAAACCAGCACCGGGCTCCACTAGCCAGGTACATAATGCCACAGCAGGGGGGACACTTTTATACTGGTCCCTGCGGCCCTGGCATTACATACCCAACTAGTCACCCCTGGCCGGGGTACCCTGGAGGAGTGGGAACCCCTTAAATCAAGGGGTCCCCCCCTCCAGCCACCCAAGGGCCAGGGGTGAAGCCCGAGGCTGTCCCCCCCATCCAAGGGCGGTGGATGGGAGGCTGATAGCCTTTTGATAAAATGTGAATATTGTTTTTAGTAGCAGTACTACAAGTCCCAGCAAGCCTACCCGCAAGCTGGTACTTGGAGAACCACAAGTACCAGCATGCGGTGGAAAACCGGGCCCACTGGTACCTGTAGTAGTACTACTACTAAAAAAAATACCCCAAAAAAACAGGACACACACACTGTGAAAGTATAATTTTATTACATACATGCACACCTCCATACATACATACTTACCTATGTTCCCACGAGGCTCGGTCCTCTTCTCCATGTAGAATCCTTGGGGTACCTGTGAAAAAAATTATACTCACATAATCCAGTGTAGAATCAGACCTTTGTATAATCCACGTACTTTGCAAAATAATAAAACGGAAACCCGACCACGCACTGAAAGGGGTCCCATGTTTACACATGGGACCCCTTTCCCCGACTGCCAGGACCCCCCCTGACTCCTATCAAAGAGGGTCCCTTCAGCCAATCAGGGAGCATCACGTCATGGCACTCTCCTGATTGGCTGTGTGCTACTGTAGTGTCTGTGAGGCAGCACATGGCACAGATACAATGTAGCGCCTATGTGCTCCGTTGTAGCCAATGGTGGGAAATTTGCGGTCAGCGGTTGACCGAAAGTAACCTCACCGAGGACCGAGCCTTGTGGGAACATAGGTAAGTATGTATGTATGGAGGTGTGCATGTATGTAATAAAATTATACTTTCACGGTGTGTGTGTCCTGTTTTTTGGGGGGTATTTTTTTAGTAGTAGTACTACAGGTACCAGCGGGCCCGGTTTTCCACCGCATGCTGGTACTTGTGGTTCTCCAAGTACCAGCTTGCGGGGGAGGCTTGCTGGGACTTGTAGTACTGCTACTAAAAACAATATATACATTTTATCAAAAGGCTATCAGCCCCCCATCCACCGCCCTTGGATGGGGGGGACAGCCTCGGGCTTCACCCCTGGCCCTTGGGTGGCTGGAGGGGGGGACCCCTTGATTTAAGGAGTTTCCACTCCTCCAGGGTACCCCGGCCAGGGGTGACTAGTTGGGTATGTAATGCCAGGGCCGCAGGGACCAGTATAAAAGTGTCCCCCGGCTGTGGCATTATGTACCTGGCTAGTGGAGCCTGGTGCTGGTTTCAAAAATATGGGGGACCCCTACGCTTTTTGTTCCCTGTATTTTTGGAACCAGGACCAGGTGCAGAGCCCGGTGCTGGTTGATTAAATATGGGGAAACCCCTGTCATTTTCCCCCCCATATTTTTTCAACCAGGACCGGCTCAAAGAGCCCGAGGCTGGTTGTGCTTAGGAGGGGGGACCCCACGCAATTTTTTTCTGATTTTTTAAGACTTTAATCAACTTTTTAAGGTACACAATGAAGCCCTGCATGGATCTCACAGATCCGGCCGGGATTCCTTGTGTTTTGTCAGGCAGTGTTTTACTCATCACTCCCGTAAAACACTGCCTGATATTCCGAATCACATCGACATCGGAAAAAACGATTGTGCAAAACTCGGCAGCTTAGTGAATGATCGTATCAGGATTCAAAAAGTTGCAGTAAAATGCACCCGATACCATTCGAGTTCATACACCCTTCAAAACGGCAAAAACACGAATCTTTGTAAATATACCCCCAGATCTATTTTTTTGCTGCTTTTTTTAACAAATCTAAAAAAACCAGACCCACACTTGAGCACTCAGAAACTAACACCCAAATACGAATGAATAGTGAATGCCCGTATTGTATGAAATAACAGCCGTGTTTGACCGATGGTCTATTCATTTGTTTTTCGGAACTTTGCAAATCAAACCATTACGAATAGTCCAAACACTGCCGAGATTGGTGCTTAGTGAATTCCCGGATTGGGACTTAGAAAAAAAAACACAAATCTGACAAACTCGAATTCTTAGTAAATATTGGCCATGGTGTCCACCATGATCCAGAGACTTATCTACTGCGCATGTGTGTGTGTGCAGCAAGGGTATGTGTGTTACTCATTTAATGTATATTAATTGTAAGGACGTAGGCTACAGTATGGGCTTTCCATGAAGGTGGAGGAATGTAGTTGAGAAGAGGAAGTGTGTCTGGAAGTTGGGTAATGGAGTAGCAGAGTTGATTCAGACAGCACTCTGAGTAAGTACGGACAGCAGCAAATATGCTACTGGGACATAAAGAGCCCACCAGAAAATGCAGTGGTAGGGTCCCAAGCTTAAGGGGAGTGTGGCTAGTCACCACAGATGGTCTTGTGCAACCATTATAAAAGACATGCAAAGAACAAGGCTGATTGACCACATGGCTACTCTTGGTGTAGTTTCCATAGAAATAGGATCATCTATGATCCTGCTCCACCAATGTACTGACCCCTAGAGTAGGGGGGGGGGGGGGAGGCTCTCAGCAGAAGAACCCACCGGGGAGCAGCAGGTTTGCGTTATCCACCTTAAAACAGTGACTGAAAGAGATGTTTCTACTTGTCTGGGCAAGGTCTGACAATAAGAGCTTGATTCAGAGGTTGACACAATGTCATTGCAGTTTAAAAAAAAATTGTATTGCATATTGGTATGAGCCACACATTTTTTTTTTCTGAGAATCTGGAGGAGGCTCTGTCCACTCTTCTCCACTACTGGCATCATCTCCGTTGGACTCCTCTACTGTGTGAACACCATCCCTACGCTCCCTATCCATTGTACTTAAACCAATTTACACTTTAAAATAAAATAAACTACAAAATGTAGCAAATCTTAAATACTGAAACAGATAAAAAAAAAACTAAACAGAAAGAACAGCTAATTAAACTAAGTTTAAAACCAAACAACTTAAAACAAATCTATCTATCTTTATATACCTATTTACCTAGAGTAATAATGAATCTGCACACACACAATTTATTAAATAGGAATATGGAACAAAAGTTCCACAAAAAAACCCTATGATTTATTGGTATTTACTAGTGATGAGCGGGTTCGGTTCTTCGGAATCCGAACCCCCCCGAACTTCACCCATTTTACACGGTTCCGAGGCAAATTCGAATCTTCCCGCCTTGCTCGGTTAACCCGAGCGCCCGAACATCATCATCCCGCTGTCGGATTTTCGCGAAATTCGGATTCTATATAAGGAGTTGCGCGTCGCCGACATTTTTCACTCGTGCATTGGAAATGATAGTGAGAGGACGTGGCTGGCGTCCTCTCAGTTTTATTCAGGTGGCTGCAAATATCTGTGCTCACTGCTTTATTGTGGGGACTGGGGACCAGCAGTATTATATAGGAGGAGTACAGTGCAGAGTTTTGCTGACCAGTGACCACCAGTATTATACGTTCTCTGCCTGAAAAACGCTCCATATCTGTGCTCAGTGTGCTGCATATATCTGTGCTCACACTGCTTTATTGTGGGGACTGGGGACCAGCAGTATTATATAGGTGGAGTACAGTGCAGAGTTTTGCTGACCAGTGACCACCAGTATTATACGTTCTCTGCCTGAAAAACGCTCCATATCTGTGCTCAGTGTGCTGCATATATCTGTGCTCACACTGCTTTATTGTGGGGACTGGGGACCACCAGTATTATATAGGAGGAGTACAGTGCAGAGTTTTGCTGACCAGTGACCACCAGTATTATACGTTCTCTTCCTGAAAAAACGCTCCATATCTGTGCTGCATTGTAGTATATAGTAGGAGTACAGTGCATAATTTTGCTGACCACCAGTATATAATATATAGCAGTACGGTACAGTAGGCCACTGCTCTACCTACCTCTGTGTCGTCAAGTATACTATCCATCCATACCTGTGGTGCATTTCAGTTTTGCACAGTTTGCTGACCACCAGTATATAATATATAGCAGTACGGTACAGTAGGCCACTGCTCTACCTACCTCTGTGTCGTCAAGTATACTATCCATCCATACCTGTGGTGCATTTCAGTTTTGCACAGTTTGCTGACCACCAGTATATAATATATAGCAGTACGGTACAGTAGGCCACTGCTCTACCTACCTCTGTGTCGTCAAGTATACTATCCATCCATACCTGTGGTGCATTTCAGTTGTGCGCAGTATATATAGTAGTAGGTCATTGCTATTGATACTGGCATATAATTCCACGCATTAAAAAATTGAGAACAAAAATGTGGAGGGTAAAATAGGGAAAGATCAAGATCCACTTCCACCTCGTGCTGAAGCTGCTGCCACTAGTCATGGCCGAGACGATGAAATGCCATCAACGTGGTCTGCCAAGGCCGATGCCCAATGTCATAGTAGAGAGCATGTAAAATCCAAAAAACAAAAGTTCGGTAAAATAACCCAAAAATCAAAATTAAAAGCGTCTGAGGAGAAGCGTAAACTTGCCAATATGCCATTTACGACACGGAGTGGCAAGGAACGGCTGAGGCCCTGTCCTATGTTCATGGCTAGTGGTTCAGCTTCACATGAGGATGGAAGCACTCATCCTCTCGCTAGAAAACTGCAGTGCCACTCATAGATGGGCCAGGTGTTTGTATCGGCCACTTGGGTCGCTTAGCTTAGTCACACAGCTACCTCATTGTGCCTCTTTTTTTCTTTGCATCATGTGCTGTTTGGGGACTATTTGTTTGAAGTGCCATCCTGTCTGACACTGCAGTGCCACTCCTATATGGGCCAGGTGTTTGTGCCGGCCACTTGGGTCGCTTAGCTTAGTCACACAGCTACCTCATTGCGCCTCTTTTTTTCTTTGCTTCATGTGCTGTTTGAGGACTATGTTTTTGAAGTGCCATCCTGTATGACACTGCAGTGCCACTCCTAGATGGGCCAGGTGTTTGTGTCGTCCACTTGGGTCGCTTAGCTTAGTCACACAGCTACCTCATTGGGCTTTTTTTTTCTTTGCTTCATGTGCTGTTTGGGGACTATTTGTTTGAAGTGCCATCCTGTCTGACACTGCAGTGCCACTCCTAGATGGGCCAGGTGTTTGTGTCGGCCACTTGGGTCGCTTAGCTTAGTCACACAGCTACCTCATTGCGCCTCTTTTTTTCTTTGCATCATGTGCTGTTTGGGGACTATTTTTTTGAAGTGCCATCCTGTTTGACACTGCAGTGCCACTCCTAGATGGGCCAGGTGTTTGTGTCGGCCACTTTGGTCGCTTAGCTTAGTCACACAGCTACCTCATTGCGCCTCTTTTTTTCTTTGCATCATGTGCTGTTTGGGGACTATTTTTTTGAAGTGCCATCCTGTCTGACACTGCAGTGCCACTCCTAGATGGGCCAGGTGTTTGTGTCGGCCACTTGGGTCGCTTAGCTTAGTCATCCAGCGACCTCGGTGCAAATTTTAGGACTAAAAATAATATTGTGAGGTGTGAGGTGTTCAGAATAGACTGGAAATGAGTGGAAATTATGGTTATTGAGGTTAATAATACTATGGGATCAAAATGACCCCCAAATTCTATGATTTAAGCTGTTTTTGAGGGGTTTTTGTAAAAAAAACACCCGAATCCAAAACACACCCGAATCCGACAAAAAATTTTCAGGGAGGTTTTGACAAAACGCGTCCGAATCCAAAACACGGCCGCGGAACCGAATCCAAAACCAAAACACAAAACCCGAAAAATGTCCGGTGCACATCACTAGTATTTACCATTCCTGGTGGGGGTGCTACCAACTACAGCTTTAATAAATGCAAAGAAAGAGAGAAGAAAGGGATCTACTATCGGTGCACACAAGGAGAAGTGATATGATTATCACATCTCTCTAAAACTTAACCTTTATTGATATTATCATAAAATTGATGTAGAATATATTTATTATGATTACAAGTAGAGGCGAAACATAGAGGTTAAAATTATTGACATAGACAAAACATACAAAAGTGCAATGAAAGTTAATAGATGTGAATAAAGATTAAAATTGTGTGTCAGCGTGTTTTGTTCTAATGTCCAAATAATATAATATTTATCATGCGTTGAGCCAGTAATCAATTGATCCTTTTATTTCCTCCGTCCACACTATGTCTCCCAATATTAGTTTTACTGCTCAATAATAAATAATAATTTTATGGGAGCACCATCCTTATATGACCTGGTGGGACACACTTGTGGGACATTAACACTCTATTGGTATGTATGGATCTTATATTAATATAGTATAAGAGGTATATTGGAGAGTATAGGTACTGATGATGTTATAATATTGGATCAAAATTCTATATTAAATTTAGACCAAATAGAATAAAGCAGTCATTGCTGCCTCTGATTTGGATACAGGACGTTCTAGCCACTGTTAATTTGTCAAGTAGATCGTTTATAATGTTCCTATGATCATTATAGTTGCACTAGGAGATGTTGTTATAGTGACTATAGTAAGCGTTATTTCTATAGTCTACTATGAATACGCAATACACCGTCCAATAAATATATCTTCAATAAAGGTGATGCACTAGATCTAATTCAAATGTGTAATACACCTTAGAGGGTATATATCTCCCTTAATATTCAGTGTCAGTATAAATTAGATATGTGACAGTTATAATAATCTGGTGTTCTCAAAAAAGTTGTCCTTAGAGGAGAAGCACCCTCATTATTTAGGACTAATGACCCCTTATCAACTGATCACATTCAGGTCCATGTATATAGTTGGACCAATAGATACTACATGAGTTTTCTAAGTCTAATCCCCACGGATAATAAATACACTTTAATTAGTATATGCTGTGGGCCCTCGCAGGGTCGCTTTGCTCGGCACGCTGTCCATGCTTCGTTGTGACATGGATAGTAAATTAGGCAACAGTTGTAAAAGCATGAAAAAGTCATAAAAAACATTTCAACCTTTTGACCCTGTTGACCTTTTGACTTGACCTTTTGACTGTCGATCATATGGTGTCGACCAGTGGCATCCGGTGAGGTGAGGCAGAGCATTTTCTGTCATATTAATGTATACGCAAGAGTTTTTACTATATACAGTATATGAAAAATACATAGAAAATATTATAAATATCTTCTCTGTATTATTCTAATAGGTTTTTCATAGTCAAAACTCTGGAATAAAATGTCTATGGCAGGTGAGGCTCACCAAACTCACCAAATTTCCAGCAGTATATACAGCTGCACCTGTGTGTAATGCCCACATGAACCCTTTGGCTCATATATACAGGATCCTGACAAAAGGTGCTATTAAAGTGCACCTTAATTGTTGAGAAGCAAGCTATGGTGGCTGTGTGAGTTATTTCAGAAGTCCTAGGAGTGCCGCCCCCTTCATCCCATCCAAATCCACCCCCTCACCCCTGGAAAGGATCTGGTGAGGGGGACCTGCTCAGAGCCAGAGAAATGAATACCTAGCAACAGTGCCGTAACTAGACATTTTAGCACTGTGTGCAAGAAACGGCATTGGAGCGCCACAGGGGCAATGCGCGCCGTAGGCGTGCGCAAAAACTATAGGGGCGTGGCTTCGTGGGGAAGGGATGTGGCCACAAAATAATACCAATTCATATAACGGTGCACAGTAGTCTCCATTATTCAAATTACGCCGCACAGTAGCACCACTACACCAGGTAGAGCCCATTTTGCACCTTACGGTGGAGACAGATTCCCCTTTATACACATTAAGGCAGACAGCGTCCCCCTTTTTACACATTACGGAGAGAGAAAGAAAGAAAGAAAGAAAGAAAGAAAGAAAGAAAGAAAGAAAGAAAGAAAGAAAGAAAGAAAGAAAGAAAGAAAGAAAGAAAGAAAGAAAGAAAGAAAGAAAGAAAGAAAGAAAGAATTATACTTACTCTCTCCGCTGGCAGTCAGTCTCCTCGCTGCAGCTTCTGGCAGAGATCCCGGGCAAAAGAGAAGGAGGAGGAGGAGGATGGTGGAGGAGGGAGCCGCAGCAGCGCAGTGTAATTGGTGGAGGCGCTGCTGCAGCTGTCCCTGTCCTTCACCATAGGCTGTTCGCCGCTGTGAATGCTGGGATGCGCTTCCCAGCATTCACAGCGTAGGAGAACCGCCTATGGTGAAGGAAAGGGACAGCAGCAGCAGTGCCTCCACCAATTACATTGCGCTGCTGCAGCTCCCTCCTCCACCTCCCTCCTCCTCCTCCCCCGTGGCCGCTGCGCTCCTCTCCTCGGCGGGCGGCTGTGTGCTGTGGGCGGCGGTTGCCTGCAGCACACAGCGGCATGTAATGAGTCAGTTTGACTCATTACATGCCGCGCTGCTTTGGACCCCTGGACAGTGGCGGGCCCCAGTGCAAGGCACTGCTTGCACTGGCGGTAGTTCCGCCACTGGTTTCTTGACTTACGGTATATGTATTTGTTATATACATTTCATTTCTATATTCATATGTATCCATATTAGTTATGCTCCATCTAGTAGCTTAATTCTGAACTATTTAGGATCTTCTAATAGTTTCCTGGTGCATTCTGGGCAAATCATAGGCAGTGTCCAGTTTTAGAGATAGACATGGATTCATTAGCATAGCATTGATGGTAAGAGGTTCTGACCCATAAATCTGCCACCATATATGTGCTGATAGTTGTGTATGCCAGCTGTATTATTTTACGCTGCTGCTAACCTCTGCTTGTGCTCAGACATGTACTTTATGTTTGTATGTATGTATGTATGTATGCTATGATTTCATATGTACTCCAGCCAGGAGTGTGCCCCCAGTAGCTGTTGCACCCCCTACAGCTGTGCCCCCAGTAGTTTTTCCCCCAGTACTGTGCCCTCATTAGTTGTTCCCCCATTAGTTGTTGGGCTCCCTGCAACTGTGCCCCAAGTACTGCGCCCTCATTAGTTTTGCCTCCAGTAGCTGTTGTGCCCCCATTAGTTTTGCCCCCAGTAGCTGTTGTGCTCCCATTAGTTTTGCCCCTAGTAGCTGTTGTGCCCCCGTTAGTTTTGCCCCTAGTAGCTGTTGTGCCCCCGTTAGTTTTGCCCCAGTAGCTGTTGTGCCCCCATTAGTTTTGCCCCCAATAGCTGTTGTGCCCCCATTAGTTTTGCCCCCAGTAGCTGTTGTGCCCCCATTAGTTTTGCCCCCAGTAGCTGTTGTGCCCCCATTAGTTTTGCCCCAATAGCTGTTGTGCCCCCATTAGTTTTGCCTCCAGTAGCTGTTGTGCCCCCGTTAGTTTTGCCCCCAGTAGCTGTTGTGCCCCCATTAGTTTTGCCCCCAGTAGCTGTTGTGCCCCCATTAGTTTTGCCCCCATTGCTGTGCCCCTAGTAAAAAAAAAATCAAGAATACTCACAAGCCCTGTTCCTGTTTCCCGACCACTGCTGCCGTCCATCTTCCATCGCCGGCGCCACTCCTCGGATCCATAGGAGCGCATAGACACTAGAGGTCAATTATGACCCCTAGCATCTATGACTGTCCTAAACTGCCGTACGGTGCGCAATGACGTCAGGCTCCACTAGCAGGGAAAGGACCTCTCCACGAAGGGAAACTAGACGCTACCTCACTGCGTGTCTAGTTTCCCTTCGCGGAGAGGACCTTTTTCCTAACCATTACCGCCGCCATCTGGACACAGTAGCGGCTCTTGCCACAGCAGCGGCGCCCTTGGGACAGCGGCACCCCGGGCAAAAGTCCTGCTTGCCCGTGACAAGAGCTGCTACTGACTCCAGCATACTCTTGCACATACAGTATGATTTCTCAATGTTGCATAATTAGCTCATGTTATGTGTTATGTGTACATTGCATTCTATCTGTACATATTGTAATCATATTCTATTGTTTGTAATCACAGTTTTACCAATTTCCTCTATTGTATAATAACCTGCATTCTTCAGATCAGCACATCTGATCGGATTATTGGAAAGTAGAGGAGGTTATGCTATATGCCTAGAATTGTATCAAGGAGATACTGTATCAGTAAAGGGAGAACAATAAGCATTAATATTTAGAGATGAGCGGGTTCGGTTCTCAGAGAACCGAACCCTACCGGACTTTGCCTTCCGAGTTCAGTTCCGAGCCAGGCTCGGGTTTTCCCGCCTGACTCGTAAACCCGAATGCGGCAAAACGGCATCATCCCGCTGTCGGATTCTCACGGGATTTGGATTCCCTATAAGGAGCCACGCGTCTCGGCCATTTTCACTGCAGCCTCGGAGAGTGTATTGAGAAGACGTGTCCTCAGTATTCAGTGTCTGTGTGGGGGCGGGAAAGTGGGGTGGCGAGTCTTGTGCTGTGTTGTGCTGCTCAGTCAAGTCCAGTATAGTCAGTGTATTGTGCTGCATCAGTCCAGCCAGTCACAGTGTTGATGTCCTCTGCTGCCATATATCCAGTGTAGCTGTATAAAGTGGTGCTGTGTTGTGCTGTCCAGTCCAGTGTAGTCAGTGTATTGTGCTGCATCAGTCCAGCCAGTCACAGTGTTGGTGTCCTCTGCTGCCATATATCCAGTGTAGCTGTATAAAGTGGTGCTGTGTTGTGCTGTCCAGTCCAGTGTAGTCAGTGTATTGTGCTGCATCAGTCCAGCCAGTCACAGTGTTGGTGTCCTCTGCTGCCATATATCCAGTGTAGCTGTATACAGTGGTGCTGTGTTGTGCTGTCCAGTCCAGTGTAGTCAGTGTATTGTGCTGCATCAGTCCAGACAGTCACAGTGTTGGTGTCCTCTGCTGCCATATATCCAGTGTAGCTGTATAAAGTGGTGTTGTGTTGTGCTGCATCAGACCAGTGGTAGTGTCCTGTCCATCAGACCAGTGGTAGTGTCCTGTCCATCAGTGATTCCAGTGACGATATACGCTGCTGCTATATGTCCACTGCTACAGTATTATAATAATAATAATAATAATAATAATAATAATAATTATAATAATAATAATAATAATAATAATAACAACAACAACAACAACAACCACAAGTCCCTTACAGTGTTGTGTTGTGCTGCATCAGACCAGTGGTAGTGTCCTGTCTATCAGTCATTCCAGTGAAAATATACGCTGCTGCTATATGTCCACTGCTGCCGTATAATAATTATTATAACAACAACAACAACAACCACAAGTCCCTTACAGTGTTGTTGTGTTGTGTTGTGCTGCATCAGACCAGTGGTAGTGTCCTGTCCATCAGTCATTCCAGTGACGAGGCAGTCACAGTGGTATACCCTGCTGCTATATGTACACTGCTGCCGTATAATAATAATAATAATAATAATAATAATAATAACAAGTCCCTTACAGTGTTGCGGTGTTGTGCTGCATCAGACCAGTGGTAGTGTCCTGTCCATCAGTCATTCTAGTCATTCCTGTGCCACATAATGTCTTATATAAATCCCAAAATATAATGGAGAACAAAAAATTTGAGGATAAAATAGGGAAAGATCAAGAAGAACTACTTCCTCCTAGTGCTGAAGCTGCTGCCACTAGCCATGACATAGATGATGAAATGCCATCAATGTTGTCTGCCAAGGCCGATGCACAATCCAAAAAGCCAAAGTTCAGTAAAAAGAACCAAAAAAAGAAATTGAAATCGTCTGAGGAGAAATGTAAACTTGCCAATATGCAATTTACGACACGGAGTGGCAAGGAACAGCTGAGGCACTGGCCTATGTTCATGGCTAGTGGTTCAGCTTCACATGACGATGGAAGCCCTCATACTCCCGCTAGAAAAATTTAAAGAGTTAAGCTGGAAAGAGCACAGAAAAGAACTGTGCGTTCTGAGATGGTTTCACAAATCCCCAAGGAGAGTCCAAGTGTGTCAGCGGTTGCATTGCCTGACCTTCCCAACACTGGTCGGGAAGAGGTGGCTCCTTCCACCATTTGCACGCCCCCTGCAAGTGCTGGAAGGAGCACCCACAGTCCAGTTCCTGATATTCAAATTGAAGATGTTACTGTTGAAGTATACCAGGATGAAGATATGGGTGTTGCTGGTGGTGAAGAGGAAGTTGACGATGAGGATTCTGATGGTGATGTGGTTTGTTTAAGTGAGGCACCGGGGGAGACACCTGTTGTCCTTGGGTTGAAGAAGCCCATTGTGATGCCTGGGTAAACTACCAAAAAAGCCACCTCTTCAGTGTGGAATTATTTCTCCACAAATCTGGACAACAGGTGTCAAGCCATCTGTTGCCTCTGTCAATCTGTAATAAGTAGGGGGTAAGGATGTTAACCACCTAGGAACATCCTCCCTTATACGTCACCTGCTGCGCATTCATCAGAAGTCACTGTCAAGTTGTGAAACTTTGGGTAAGAGCGTAAGCAGTCCACTGACACCTAAATCCCTTCTTCCTCCTGTACCCAAGCTCCTGCAAGCCACACCACCAACTCCCTCAACGTCAACTTCCTCCTCTGTCAGGAACGTCAGTAGTCCTGCAGGCCATGTCACTGTCAAGACTGAGGAGTCCTCTCCTAACTGGGATTCCTCTGGAGGATCCTTGAGCGGTACGCCTGCTGTTGCTGCCGGGAGTCGATCGTCATCCCAGAGGGGAAGTCAGAAGACCAATTGTACTACTTCCAGTAAGCAATTGACTGTCCAACAGTCCTTTGTGAGGAAGATGAAATATGACAGCAGTCATCCTTTTGCAAAGCAGATAACTGATGCCTTGACAGCTATGTTGGTGTTAGACGGTGTCCGCCATTAGTTCAGTGGGACTTAGAGGTTAGTTTGAGGTACTGTGTCCCTGGTATTAAATCCCATCTAGGTTCCACTTCTCTAGGCAGGTGATCCCGAGAATGTACACAGACGTCAGAAAAAGAATCACCAGTGTCCTACAAAATACGGTTGTATCCAGTGTCCACTTAACCACGGACATGTGAACAAGTGGAACAGGGCAGACTAAGGACTATATAATGGTAACAGCCCACTGGGTAGATGTATGGCCTCACGCAGCAACAACAGCAGCGGCACCAGCAGCAGCATCTCGCAAGCGCCAACTCGTTCCTAGGCAGGCTACGCTATGTATCACCGCTTTCCACAAGAGACACACAGCTGACAACCTCTTACGGAAACTGAGGAACATCATTGCAGAATGGCTTACCCCAATTGGACTCTCCAGGGGATTTGTGATATCTGACAACGCCACCAATATTGTGCGTGCATTACATGTGGGCAAATTCCAGCACGTCCCATGTTTTGCACATACAATTATTTTGGTGGTGCAGAATTTTTTTAAAAATGACGGGTGTGCAGGAGATACTGTCGGGGGCCCGAAAAATTGCGGCCCACTTAGGACATTCAGCCATGGCGTGCCGAAGACTGGAGCACCAGCAAACACTACTGAACCTGCCCTGCCCTCAACTGAAGCAAGAGGTGGTAACGAGGCGGAATTCAACACTCTATATGCTTCAGAGGATGGAGGAGCAGCAATAGGCCATTCAAGCCTATACATCTGCCTACGATATAGGCAAAGGAGGGGGAATGCACCTGACTCAAGCGCAGTGGAGAATGATTTCAACATCATGCAAGGTTCTGCAACCCTTTGAACTTGCCACACGTGAAGTCAGTTCAGACAATGCCAACTCGAGTCAGGTCATTCCCCTCATCAGGCTTTTGCAGAAGCAGCTGGATAAATTGAAGGAGGAGCTAAGACGGAGTGATTCCGCAAAGTATGTGGGACTTGTGGATGGAGCCCTTCATTCACATTGCCAGGATTCAAGCGTAGTCAATCTGTTGGAATCAGAGCACTACATTTTGGCCACCGTGCTCGATCCTAGGTTTAAAGCCTACGTTGTATCTCTCTTTCCGGCAGACACAAGTCTGCAGAGGTGCAAAGACCTGCTGGTGAGTAAATTGTCAACTTAAGCGGAACGTGACCCGTCAACAGCTCCTCCTTCAATTTCTCCCACTACTGGAGCTGCAAGGAAAAGGATAAGAATTCCTAGCCCACCCGCTAGCAGTTATGTAGGGCAGTCAGGAGCGAAAGCTGACATCTGGTCCAGACTGAAGGACCTGCCAACGATAACTGATATGTCTACTGTCACTGCATATGATTCTGTCACCATTGAAAGAATGGTGGAGGATTATATGAGTAACAGGCAAGTCATGCCAAGTAGGCATGTCAGACAGTCTGTATGTATACTGGCAGGAAAAAGAGGCAATTTGGAGGCCCTTGCACAAACTGGCTTTATTTGACCTAAGTTTCCCCCCCTCCAGTGTGTACTCCGAAAGAGTGCTTAGTGCAGCCAGTAACCTTGTCAACGATCGGCTTAGGAGGTTATTTCCACTAAATGTGGAGAAGATGATGTTCATCAAAATGAATTATTAATTTCTCCGGGAAGACCTTTACCAGCAATTGCCTCTAGAAAGTACACAGGAACCTGTGATGGTGGATTCCAGTGGGGACGAATTAATACTCTGTGAGGATGATGTACACAATGAAAGGGGTGAGGAATCGGAGGATGAGAATGAGGTGGACATCTTGCCTCTGTAGAGCCAGTTTGTGCAAAGAGAGATTGACTGCTTCTTTTTTGGTGGGGGCCCAAACAAACCAGTAATTTCAGCCACAGTCGTGTGGCAGACCCTGTCGCTGAAATGATTGGTTTGTTAAAGTGTGCATGTCCTGTTTATACAATATAAGGGTGGGTGGGAGGGCCCAAGGACAATTCCATCTTGCAACTCTTTTTCTTCTTTGCATCATGTGCTGTTTGGGGACTAGTTTTTTTTGTGCCATCCTGTCTATAACTGCAGTGCCACTCCTAGATGGGCCAGGTGTTTGTGCCGCACACTTGTGTCGCTTAGTTTGGCCATCCAGCTACCTCATTGCACCTCTTTTTCTTCTTTGCATCATGTGCTGTTTGGGGCCTATTTTTTTAAATCTGCCATCCGGTCTGCCACTGCAGTGCCACTCCTTGATGGGCCAGGTGTTTGTGCTGCACACTTGTGTCATTTAGCTTGGTCATCCAGCTACCTAATTGCACCTCTTTTTCTTCTTTGCATCATGTGCTGTTTGGGGAATAGTTTTTGAATAGTGCCATCTTGTAAGCAACTGCAGTGCCACTCCTAGATGGGCCAGGTGTTTGTGCCGCAAACTTGTGTCACTTAGCTTGGCCATCCAGCTACCTCATTGCACCTCTTTTTCTTCTTTGCATCATGTGCTGTTATGGACTAGTTTTCTTATGTGCCATCCTGTCTGTAACTGCAGTGCCACTCCTAGATGGGATAGGTGTTTGTGCCGCACACTTGTGTCGTTTTGCTTGGCCATCCAGCTACCTCATTGCACCTCTTTTTCTTCTTTGCATCATGTGCTGTTAGGGGACTAGTTTTTTTGTGTGCCATCCTGTCTATAACTGCAGTGCCACTCCTAGATGGGCCAGGTGTTTGTGCCGCACACTTGTGTCGCTTAGCTTGGCCATCCAGCTACCTCATTGCACCTCTTTTTCTTCTTTGCATCATGTGCTGTAGAGTACTAGTTTTCTTTTGTGCCATCCTGTCTGTAACTGCAGTGCCACTCCTAGATTGGCTAGGTGTTTGTGCCGCACATTTGTGTCGTTTAGCTTGGCCATCCAGCTACCTAATTGCACCTCTTTTTCTTCTTTGCATCATGTGCTGTTTGGGGCCTATTTTTTTAATAGTGCCATCTTGTAAGCAACTGCAGTGCCACTCCTAGATGGGCCAGGTGTTTGTGCCGCAAACTTGTGTCACTTGGCTTGGCCATCCAGCTACCTCATTGCACCTCTTTTTCTTCTTTGCATCATGTGCTGTTAGGGGACTAGTTTTCTTTTGTGCCAACCTGTCTGTAACTGCAGTGCCACTCCTAGATGGGCCAGGTGTTTGTGCCGCACACTTGTGTCGCTTAGCTTGGCCATCCAGCTACCTCATTGCACCTCTTTTTCTTCTTTGCATCATGTGCTGTTTGGGGCCTATTTTTTAAATCTGCCATCCTGTCTGCCACTGCAGTGCCACTCCTAGATGGGCCAAGTGTTTGTGCCGCACAATTGTGTCGTTTAGCTTGGCCATCCAGCTACCTAATTGCACCTCTTTTTCTTCTTTGCATCATGTGCATTTAGGGGACTAGTTTTTGAATAGTGCCATCTTGTCTGCAACTGCAGTGCCACTCCTAGATGGGCCAGGTGTTTGTGCCGCAAACCTGTGTCGCTTAGCTTGGCCATCCAGTTACCTCATTGCACCTCTTTTTCTTCTTTGCATCATGTGCTGTTAGGGAACTAGTTTTCTTTTGTGCCATCCTGTCTGTTACTTCAGTGCCACTCCTAGATGCGCCAGGTGTTTGTGCCACACCCTTGTGTCGCTTTGCTTGGCCACCCAGCTACCTCATTGCACCTCTTTTTCTTCTTTGCATCATGTGCTGTTTGGGGCCTATTTTTTTAATCTGCCATCCTGTCTGCCACTGCAGTGCCACTCCTAGATGGGCCAGGTGTTTGTGCCGCACACTTTTGTCGTTTAGCTTGGCCATCCAGTTACCTAATTGCACCTCTTTTTCTTCTTTGCATCATGTGCTGTTAGGGGCTAGTTTCTTTTGTGCCATCCTGTCTGTAACTGCAGTGCCACTCCTAGATGGGCTAGGTGTTTGTGCTGCACACTGGTGTCGCTTAGCTTGGCCATCCAGCTACCTCATTGCACCTCTTTTTCTTCTTTACATCATATGCTGTTTGGGGCCTATTTTTTAAATCTGCCATCCTGTCTGCCACTGCAGTGCCACTCCTAGATGGGCCAGGTGTTTGTGCCTCACACTTGTGTCGCTTAGCTTAGTCATACAGCCACCTCGGTGCAACTTTTAGGCCTAAAAACAATATTGTGAGGTGTTAGGTGTTCAGAATAGACTGGAAATGAGTGGAAATTAATGTTATTGAGGTTAATAATACAGTACGAGCAAAATTACCCCCAAATTCTGTGATTTTAGCTGTTTTTATGTTTTTTTCAAAATTCATCCAGATCAAAAACCAATACCAAAACACGAAAGGGTGGTTTTGGTAACAGTACATCCATGTGACAGTACATCCATGCTGCTCTGCCCACACCAACTTAGAACTGGTCACAGTGCCTCCCCTTATCAGTGTAGGTACACACACACACACACACACACACACACACACACACACACACACACACACACACACACACACACACACACAATTCAGTGGCACTCCTAGGAACCACTTCACAAATACAGTCCACAAGGTTTAGATCTGACTTTTTTTTTATGTATTTCTACTTTCTCCCTGATGCCTGAAATGAAAACAAAGACAATAGAAAGATAACTGATTACTTGCTGCTTTCAAAAAAGGGGTTACTCATCCTTTTACTATAACAACTATCCCCCTGCGCTATGTAAATACCAAATTGTTTTCTAACAAATATTTAAAATGCCCGCTCTAATATATACTGCAGACGCAAGGTGCATCTTATTACCATATACGATAAAAGTGCGCAAAATACTGCATCCCATAAGAGAAAACAATACACCCACACATTATCTGAGTTCCAAAGCTCATTGATGTATATATTTGTTATTAAAAGGATATGGATTCAATATATTACAATGTACAGTATACATATAGTTTCATGATTACAATTTATACAGTAACCAGTCAATGCAAAATACATACAGTTACAGGCCAGCGATACAATTACCATATCTTTCTCTTATTATATCCGTCCCTCCAGATCACTCTCTCTGTCTCTGTAAAATCATGCAGGCACTCCATCATCATCTGGGACAAAAACAGCAACTGAGAACTGTGTGTCTCTGCAATGTGTTATCTAGTTTTGGGGGAGGGAACTTTCTCATTCATGATGAATCACTAGTTTATTTGTATGCTAAACAGGTTCAACCTTGAAGACATCAAAAGGGGCTGGCCTGAGCGTCCTGTCCACCATCCTAATAAGAGTGATTTTAGCTTTCATACATTTAATCATAACTCCTTGTTGCATTGTCCTACAACGTAATAACAAGTATCAAATGAATCTACACATTAATCTGGTTGCTTTAATAGTAAATATGACAGGTCTATCTTGCTTCGTTCAAATAATACACATACATGACATTACTTCATTATACAATATTAAATCATTATGATGTCTGGTGCTTGATATTATTATAATTATGTACTGTATGAAATAATTATCGAATCCATCTCTGTGGCATGTCCGTGTAAATGCGTGTGTTACCATATATTGCTGTTCTCGCTGCGCATATTTGCAAGTATAGCGACTCATAATGTGTGTAGTTTATATGTTCTTTTTATGTAATATTTTTTACTTCAACAGTCCACCCTTTGGCAGCAAACAATAACTGCCATCAATTATTCACATAAGAAAAAAATATTTCATACACTAATCGATGACCTAGACACAAGTATGTATTCATTTCACAAATCAGACAGTTGACTGTATTTGGGGAAGACAGAGAGGAGGACGAGACATCCTCTATATGCAGTCGGCGGTCACGGGACCACTGGTTGGGTGTGGGACAACATTCAACCTATAGAGTATGATGTGACAGCGCTTTGGCCTATAATGTTTGATTTGCGACGAACATTTCACACATACATGTACCTACGTCTTTGTACACTGATGTTTCGATTCAATTGAGGTTCTGCTGGGTAGATGAAGAAGACACAAACAAATCATTAAAGTGACATATAAAATTTTAATGATCTACATATTCCTATCATTTTCTGAACATTGTTTCCATTTCTGGAACGTATGCTAGGTCTGTTTAATAATTGAACAAGGGTTATAAGTAGTGTCCTTCCTAAATAACATAAACCTTCGGAGTTCGGGGAGAGCCACTCATAAACCTTTCTTCCACATATATTAATGAGCTCTTTATCTGCAATGTGTGAAAAGCCATTGTCTGATTGTTCCTGATTTCCTCCGAACTCCATAACTACTAGACCTTTGATTTTTCTCTGATTTTAACAAACTGATCGGCTAAAACTGGGATCCTATAAAGGAAATCACTCCTTCCTACAGATCCAGTTCCAGTCCCACACTCGACTCCTTATAAAAAAAACCTCGCAAAAATAGAATATCCTGAAAAAAAATGTTTGTCAGCGGGAAAGAGAGAAATGAGAAATAGAACAAAACAACTCTTGTTCATAACAAATCAATTACAATGACTTGTCTTTCTGCAATCCTTTAGTACGCTCAGGTAGTGTTCAACAGTGCCGCCTCTCAGTCTTCATGAAACAGAGTCTCTGGTGATACTTTTGCGATCTCACTCCATTTACGAGTTCCTTCTGGACTACCGACTTTCCTGCAATGGGAATCGTGGACCCAAGTCTCTCTCTCAGCTACTTTCACTGGGATAGTGCTGTCAACAAAACTTGGTATGGTCCTTCCCACCTGTCTATTAGGCAACCTGAGCATAAGAACAATCACACAGTCTCTTGGTTCACAATCAAGACAGTTAGTATTTGGCATACCAGCAATCAACAGTTTCAAGTTCTTTTGTCAAGTTCTCAAATGCTGGCTCATCTCAATAAGGTACTGTACTGTCACCTCATTGGTGTATTTCTGATCATTCTGCAGATCAATCATGACATGAGAATGGTTAGAAGGTCGGAGGAGATTTTAAACTAGGAGCCTGGGGGGAGGGTTTAGCTAGAAACTACGGGTCATGCAGTGAGAATAGTGGGGATGGCGGTAGTAAACAAAATGGGGGAGAAGTTGGGGGGAGGGTAAGAGCAGGTGGTAAGGTTACTAACATGGGTACTAAAAGAGATTTTACCAAAGCACTAACCAATGACGATTACAGGTCATCATTGCTACATAAAGTGAAAGATGTCCCTAAGGCAAGGGAAAATACTTATCTTAGTTGTATGTATGTAAACGCCAGAAGCATTACTGGTAAAAAGGGTGAACTAGAAATACTTGCAGCAAGCAAACAGTATGATATTATAGGCATTACTGAAACTTGGTGGGACGAATCTCATGATTGGACAGTCAATCTAGAGGGCTATACACTGTTTAGGAGAGACAGACTAAATAAAAAGGGTGGAGGGGTGTGTCTTTACGTAAAGCCGTTTTTAAAACCTGATATACGGGAAGATATTCAGGAGGGGACTGTAGACACTGTCGAGACATTATGGGTAGAAATTGCATGCGGGGAAAAAGGAATAAAAAAGTTAGTATTGGGTGTATGCTATAGGCCGCCTGGTATCAACGCATCTGATGAGGAATTGTTACTAAAGCAAATTGAAAGAGCAGCAGGAGTAGGAGACATAGTAGTGATGGGAGATTTTAACTATCCAGAGATAAACTGGAAAAATGATTCATGTGATACTGCTAGGGGCAATATGTTTTTAAACACACTTAATGATAACTACTTAGTTCAACTAATTGAGGAACCAACTAGGTACAATGCAATCTTAGACCTGGTATTAACAAACAATGGGGATTTTATATCAGGTATTATAGTAGGGGAACCCATAGGAAACAGCGACCACAATATGGTCACATTCAATATCAGTTTCCATAAACAGCACTATACTGGCTCAACTAGGACTCTAAACTTTAGCAAAGCAAATTTTGATAAGATGAGGGTATTTTTCAGGGATATTGAATGGGAAGGTTTGTTTATAGGAAAAAATACTACGGAGAAATGGGAGGTACTAAAATTCTTGCTTGCTAAAAATACACTCAAATTTATTCCTACGAGCAGCAAAAAAAGGAATAAAAATCATAAACTGATGTGGTTTAACAAAAAGATTAAGGAACTTATGGGCAAGAAAAGGCGAGCATTTAAAAAATACAAATCTGACGGGGAAGCAGAGTCATTTCAGCACTATAAGGAATGTAACAAAATATGCAAAAAGGAAATAAGGGCGGCTAAAGTAGAAACTGAAAAACTAGTAGCAAAGGAAAGCAAAGCGAATCCCAAAAAATTCTTTAAATACATTAATAGCAAGAGATTAAAGAAGGAGAGTATAGGCCCTTTAAAAGACAAGTTGGGAGTCTTAAGCAAAAATGATAATGACATAGCGGACACACTAAATGAGTTTTTTTCAACAGTATTTACTAGAGAGGACCCAATTCAGGGACTAACATATAATCTCAATAATGAGAATATCCCGCTGATAGGTAATTATTTAAGCGAGGAAGTAGTCTGTGACCGATTAAAACATTTAAAGATTACTAAGTCACCAGGTCCCGATGGTATTCACCCAAGGGTTCTAATGGAGCTTCATTCTGAACTTGCAAAACCGCTATTTTTGATCTTTAAGGAGTCAGTAATATCAGGTATGGTTCCCAAAGACTGGCGTATAGCGGAAGTAGTGCCTATATTCAAAAAGGGAAGTAAAGCTGAACCAGGTAATTATAGACCAGTTAGTTTTACATCTAGAGTGGGGAAAGTATTGGAAGGTATTCTAAGTGATAGTATTCAGAAGTTCCTTGAAGTGAATAAGGTCATTAAAAGGAATCAACATGGGTTTATGAAGGACAGATCCTGTCAAACCAACTTACTTGGCTTTTATGAAACAGTAAGTGCAAATCTAGATCAGGGTAAAGAGGTGGATGTAATCTTTTTAGATTTTGCCAAAGCGTTCGATACTGTACCACACATGAGACTTATCTACAAATTACAAGAATCAGGGCTAGGAAGCACAATATGCACTTGGGTCAAAAACTGGTTAGATAATAGGGAGCAGCGCGTTGTGGTTAATGGATCTTTTTCAACTTGGACTGAAGTGCTAAGTGGTGTGCCGCAAGGCTCAGTATTAGGACCGTTATTGTTCAATATTTTCATTAACGACCTAACAGAAGGTCTAGAGAGCATGGTGTCAATTTTTGCAGATGATACCAAATTGTGTAAAGTTATAAATGCGGAGGGGGATGCTGAGTCGCTTCAGAATGACTTAGTTAAATTAGAAGCTTGGGCAGCGAAATGGAGAATGTGCTTCAATACAGACAAGTGTAAGGTAATGCACTGTGGTAACAAGAACAAAAATAACACCTACCTACTAAATGGGGTAAAAGTAGGGGATTCTGTACTGGAAAAGGACTTAGGTGTCCTCATAGATAGCAAACTAAGCAGTAGTACCCAAAGTAGGACTGCAGCAAAAAAGGCTAATAAGATATTAGCATGCATAAAACGGGGAATTGATGCCTGGGATGAGAGTATTATACTCCCGTTATATAAATCATTTGTGAGGCCACACCTTGAATACTGTGTACAATTCTGGGCACCTTACTGCAAAAAGGATATCCTGGAGCTAGAAAAGGTTCAAAGGCAGGCGCCCAAACTAATTAAGGGTATGGAGACGCTGGAATACGAGGAAAGGCTTGCAAGACTAGGCATGTTTACACTGGAAAAGAGGAGATTAAGAGGGGACATGATCAACATTTACAAATATATAAGGGGACAATATACAGATCTTGCGCAGGATCTGCTTTTGGTTAGATCAACACAGAGAACTCGTGGACACTCGCTCAGGTTAGAGGAGAGGAGATTCCACACAATACGGTGTAAAGGCTTTTTTACGGTAAGGACGATACGTGTTTGGAATTCCATGCCTGAGGGAGTTGCAATGTCCAACTCAGTCAACACCTTTAAGAATGGGTTAGATAAATTCCTAATGGATAAGAATATCCAGGGTTATGGGGCATAGTCACGCACTATGGTTATTATAAAAAAGAGGGGTTAATCGGAACGGCAGTCAGCAACTTCAGTCAAAATTTTATACAAAATAATCATGCATAGGAGACCACAAATAGATTGAACCCGATGGACAATTGTCTTTTTTCAACCTTAGATACTATGTTACTATGTTACTATGTCTTCCAAAAACAACCAAAAAGACACAAATACCAAAACAAAAACAAAACAAATTTCAAAGAGGGTGATTCGTTAAGTGAAGATCTGGGAGTGGTTCCGATGCTACATAATACTAGTGGCAGTATCTTTGATCACAATGGTACAATTTCAAGCTTTGCTCCTACTTCTAGGGGTACCATTATCTACACACAAATTTCTGCACAATTTTTCTTTGCGGTAAACACAGCAGCATCCGTGGCGGCAGGAAATGCCTCTACCCAGTTTGAGAAAACATCAGTGCACACCAATACATAACAATAATTCCTCAAGGGTGTTAACTGTATGAAGTCGATTTGTATTTCCTGAAAAGATCCGTCTGCAGGAGGGATATGGGATGGCTCTGTTGGTATTGCCTTACCAATATTCTTTCTCAAGCAAGCAAGACAGGTCATTGCTCTCTTACCTGCATGAGAATAGAATCCTGGTGCACACCAGTAGGCTCTCATCAGCCTGCACATATCCTCTTTGCCTAGATGAGTCAGACCGTGTGCCACCTCAGCTAGACTTGGAAGGTATGCTCTGGGGGCTACTGGCTTACCGTGTCCACCTGTCCACAGTCCTGAGGACTCCTGGCCATACCCCTTTGTTCTCCAGACTGCCTTTTCCTGTAGGGAACACACATTTTTCATTTTAATTTACTATCGTGTGTTTGCAAAGTAGAGTATCATGAGCATAACTCAAAAAAAAAGAAAAAAGAAACATCTCTAGAGGAGAGAAGGAAGAAGAAAATTAAAAAGAAAATGTCAGGTTTGCCATTCACCAACAGGCATATCAGTGTCTATACAAAATTTCCATTCACCAGTATTCCCATTCTCCACCCTTTGTGCATGACAAGGCACACTGCAGTAATACTGGTGTTATCGTGCTGTTGAGATATACTGGGTTTGGGCAGAACTCTGAAGGTCCTAAGCATGTAGAGCTTGAACTGTACTTGGGTCCATGTATTGTACCACCCTGTGTGAACGCAAAAGATGAAGAAGAAACTGTAGAGAAACAGAATAGAGGTTGGTGACAGATGAGTTTGTAGAGGTGAAGATTTTATAAAAATTTGACAACTGGATTGGGCACTACGGGGAAGTGATTCTCTACTTGGTCTACTCCCCTTAAAAAATTCTGTGTTTATCGTATCGCTATTGGGACTATCCCAGCCATCAATCCAGTGTCCTGTCCATCCTAAGTTCATAGGGAACCCGGTATCTGTGAGATAATTTCCTCTACCTGTGATGGACATGCATCTAGAACAGTGAAATGTAACATTAGTCTTCATGGGTGTCTAACATACTTTGTACTTCCTGAGCGGGAGCACAGTATATGTATATCATATCTAACAAAATTAAGTTAATCAGGGGCCATTTCTACTAGGAAAAAGAAGCAAAAGTTAAAGGCCCTATCTTAACCCCAGCAAGTTTTGTCAAAGGGTAATGTTGCATTTATTTTGTTCTTCCCATTAGCCGAATCTGTGTTTTCTATATGGCTTATGATTCCTTACTATATGTCCCTTGGTCCCGTCTATGTGTTTAATAATGTGGCTTGTGTTTTCTGTCTAGGGGGTCTATATTGACTATGTGTTCTACTACTCCTACAATCTCTGGCTAAATGCCCTTCCTTCCTACAAGTGTAACATATTATTGACCATTAGGGATCTGGGGTTTGGACTGATGGGTCTTTCCTGTATGCGCTAGTATACTTACCGTCCTCAACCTCTCCACCTGTTGTTCTCTGCACCTAGCACTATTCTTGTGATGTTCAATAGCACACTTTCTAAGATTAGCTACTGTGACCCCTTTCCAATTTTGCACAGAAGTCTGCACCCTGACCCTCAATGCCTTATAGAGCCCGTCCATTAGCACAGAAACAGCCACCTCCCATTTGCCAAATTAGTGTTTACCAGTGATCTTATTCCAGATGGAGAGTTTTCTATTACTGCAAGAGACAAAAAAAAAAAAGTTTAGCAAGCTTCTAGGTCATGTGAAGTATTCATTCAATCCTTCTCATCCCGTATTAAGGGTCTGTACATGGTCCAACAAACATTTCCAAGCTCATCTAGACTAGGGGCATTACTAGGAATGAATACTTCTTATATGGTAACTGAAAGAAATACCTGGGGGTTACCTTGTCTCTGTCCGCTTTCCTACTGGCAAATGCTAATGTGCGGACAGGTTTTTCTCTATTTCTGACGTTACTCTCTTGTTTTTTTTGTTTTATTTTTGGGTTTTACTATATATGTACACAAATGATACCATACTTACCTGTTCCACTAGTCTCAGCCACTTCCCCCACAGGCTACTGCTCTTCTTTTACCGGTTGGATACTCCTCTGGGTACATGAGAAATGGCTGAAAACAATCAGGTCACCTTCTCCTCCTAAATAAAACTTCAACATTCATTAGTACATATATAGGCTACAGTCATATTTTTCATATTTTTATTATTTTCTATAGTTTGTATGCTGTCTGTAACTGCTTCCACATCTACATAAGGCGGTGTACTTGCATTCTCTTTTTTTCTTCCTACTTTTTTATTGTTGCTACAAGTTCAAACAGTTCTTATATTTCCATTCTTGTCTTATATGACTTTGGTTAGACATACCACCTGCAATACCTTAGGATCAAATTCACCAACCACTCTTGCTGCCACGGGTTTAAACAATTTGTATGTCTGACCCTTTGTTTTCTGGATTTTATCAGACATATTTTAATACCTACATTTTGCAGTACCTTTGGTTCAAAGCTGCCCACCCTAGGGAATGGTACCCTATCGTTGTCAGTCATACATACCCATTCGTCATAAAACTTCCGTGTGTGAACCATATTTTTCACACATGATAAACCTTGCTGACCCTTTCGGCCGCAATTCTGACTTTCTCGGTCCTAACTCTTCTGCCTGAACCCTGCCTACCATACGTCCCTTAGTTGAGCAACTGGCTCCCATAATTTGTGGGTCTTGCCTTCTCGGCTATTCCCACAAATACCAAAATACTCAATATAAGGCGACTGTGAAAGTTTTCCGAGTGCTTCCACCCACTCTCGCCCACGTTGGCCGGTACTACCATCCACTGTCGATAGCGAAAGCGATGTACCCAACTTAGGGCTCCTATCAGACCTTACAGCACCGTAATTTCTTTCGGTGGAGGTTCTGTTGGAATATTTTCCTGAGAGAGGCAGAGAAAAATTCCTTTTCTATATCTTTCAACTGGAATTGTTTGTAGGGTGAAAAACAGAGAAATTAGATAACTATCCTTCACCCTTTCCAGTGAAGCCCACCAGGGAGATTTCCCGACGTTATCAAAGAAAAACCCCTTTGTGTATACAATCACGTCTGCGTATGCTTTTCCACAGCGCATATGACACAATGGTATCACGTTGTGCTGTGTAGAACAAACGGACATGCGATGCAATCACACAGCCCATAGATACTAGTTATCTATATGCCCTAGGATTGTTGTAGACCACTTAGCCTAGACCACTCCAGACCACTTAGTTGTATGGGTTCACTAAGACCACTAAGACCACTTAGTCATGCAAGGTAGCGAACCCTACGCCACCGGGTCTCTACTAACCCAGTGTTACCACTCCAGCCACTTAGACCACTTAGTTCCTGGGTTCAGCTCCACTCACTCCGCTTTAACTCACTCAAATACGCTTTGTTTTTCTGTACAGAAAATTTTCACTCGTTCAGATTGGCAGCTTTACCCCCACAGGCATTACAGTTTAAACAAAAGTTTTATACTAATCTGCTTTAGAAACCGGGTAGTTTTGTGCTATTGTATTAAATGTCTACTATCCCACCTTAATTGAACAAATATCATGTGCTTTTATTATGTGCACACAACCCTACGCAAGCTTGCATAATTACGCAACCGTGCGTACCCCTATGCCACGTGTGCGGCCTTGCGCCACGTGCACATTTTTGTACGCTGTCCTCATGTTCCGTACCACGTGTACCAATGTGCGTACGCAATTCAACAAACCACACAGTCTCTATAAATGTGAGCAATACTAACTATAATCGCTCACTTAACACAACACCCAGTTTTTTCTTAACAACCATGCCAGAACTGCGTTTGTGTCTTTACACTTACTTCCTTAAATACTGTTATTTCAAATTTACCTATATAGCAACAAATGTATCCGGTTTCACACAGATCTATAATGACTGCAATAATCTATAATTTAAATGATATGATTCAGATTGGATAGCTATCTTGCAGAACATACACTGATATAAATATACACATAATTACAATAATATTATATATATATATATATATATATATATATATATATATATATAATTTACTGGTCTCCTATGAGACTCATTCACCCATTCAGTGCTTCTAATTTGCATATAAAAGATGTTTTGCCTGCCTGTACTAGTGGTTGAACCAGTTAATTAGCATTTCAATACCTATCTTATAGCAAACAGAGAGTTAACTAAATCCTGGGAAAGAAGAAAAAAAAAGTATTTTTCTTTTTTTTTTCTGTGTGCAATTTCTTACACCAAGCCAAGCATTTATCTCACCATTTCTCTCTCACTAGGCCCAATTGAAACTATTTATAATTGACTATGGCATGGGTTAAATAAATGCATTGGTAACTCATAAATGGTGCTTGATGTGACAAAGGAAACTGATTGTTCTGAGCAGACTGAAAATCAGCTATTTAGAAAATGACCTTCCTAAAATGGCCACTGCTCCTCCCCCTTCCACATCCATGAGGTTTACACAAAATGGTGGACAGGCCATGTGGTTAGTCCAAAATGGAGGACAGACCATGCGGCTTCCTTTGTCACAAAGAAATTACACATTATACAAGCACCAGAAGTTAAAGTGCTTTAGGCCTGAGTTTAAAAAAAAAAACTATATCAAGGCTATGCAGCAACTTTTAAATGTACTCTTAAATCTACTTAACAGATAAACAATCCAATCTGAATCAAACACAATATGACTTATTTGAACTTTGTTTTGCAACAATAAAAATACATTTTAGCATCTTAAATATTATGAGAAACACATTGTCCCTTAAATTTTCATATAATTGGCTTACTGATAACACAACAGAACACACGGATATGATTTTCTCAGCTTCACGATGCGTCCACCACAAGTTGATCGACCACAGCGTCGCGTTTATAATGTACAGTGCATCATTAAGACCATGATATCCCGAAAGAGCCCTCATCTGTAAATACCAAATTGCTTTCTAACAAATATTTAAAACGCCTGCTCTAATATATACTGCAGACGCCAGGCGCATCTTATTACCATATATGATAAAAGTGCGCTGTACATCACAAAACACTGCATCCCATAAGAGAAAACAATACACCCACACGTTATCTGAGTTCCAAAGCCCATTGATGTATACATTTGTTATTAAAAGGATATGGATTCAATATATTACAATGTACAGTATACATATAGTTTCATGGTTACAATTTATAGAGTAATCAGTCAATACAAAATACATACAGTTACAGGCCAGCGATACAATTACCATATCTTTCTCTCTTTATATCCATCCCTCCCTATCACTCTCTCTCTCTGTAAAATCATGCAGGCACTCCATCATCGTCTGGGACAAAAACAGCAACTGAGAACTGTGTGTCTCTGCAATGTGTTATCTAGTTTTGGGGGAGGGAACTTTCTCATTCATGATGAGTCACTAGTTTATTTGTATGCTAAACAGGTTCAACCTTGAAGACATCAAAAGGGGCTGGCCTGAGCTTCCTGTCCACCATCCTAATAAGAGTGATTTTAGCTTTCATACATTTAATCATAACTCCTTGTTGCAATGTCCTACAACTTAATAACAAGTATCAAATGAATCTACACATTAATCTGGTTGCTTTAATAGTAAATATGACAGGTCTATCTTGCTTCGTTCAAATAATACACATACATGACATTACTTCATTATACAATATTAAATCATTATGATGTCTGGCGCTTGATATTATAATTATGTACTGTATGAAATAAGTATTGAATCCATCTCTGTGGCATGTCCGTGTACATGCGTGTGTTACCATATATTGCTGTGCTCGCTGCGCGTATTTGCAAGTATAGCGACTCATAATGTGTGTAGTTTATATGTTCTTTTTATGTAATATTTTTTACTTCGACAGCTATAATTTGAAATATACGATATGGCTAGAAATCCAATAATTCCAATTTCAATCATTCATATAATATATAATTTAATTAAAAAATTTTTTTTTCTTATTTATATTTGACCGGTCATGAACAATAAAAATCAAATCCAACACATTTAATAGAGGTGGATTCAAAATTACTATGTGCACAAAAATATGTAATAAAAGTCAGTCTGTGGACTAAAATTTGCTTGTACAGTATATTCCATATACTTATTGTAAAGCTAGCATATCACCATGAATGTAATTGATTCTAGCATGGATACTTTACACCACAGTTCCTTGATGACTTGCCACTATAGATACAATGTTGCAGTATATTGAACTGCTCCACTCCGGAGCCTTATGTGCGGCTTCCACAGAGTGATTTAGCGAGGTAGACTCTGGCAGCGGGATCCGGCACTTTGCTAGCGCCTGGAGATAGCGTTGTTCCCGTCCTCAGAGCGCTGTCAGTCCCGTCCTCTGTGTGCTGCATGCACCAATGTGCAGTCTCTCTCCTCTCGGCTCCTGATGGGCTAATGATCATCCTTTTAAACTAAACTTAAAGTAAAAAGAGATACACTTAGAAAGCGCTCGTATTCAGTATTTATAAATGAAATTAAATTTCAACAAAGAATCAATAAACACACTTGCAGGCATTGAGATACAAAATAAGAATCAATATGTTCACAATAGGAGATCATTCTCATGGAGCCATTAGTTATCCAAATAGACGATGAATAAAATTTGAATATCCTTAACCATCCAGGAACTTTATTCATGGTCTACAGTATATGGATAACTAATAGCTCCATGAGAATGATCTCATACTGTATTATGGATATATAAATGGATTCTTATTTTGTAATAATGTTTTTATTGTTTAATTTAATGTAATAAATACTGAATACTAACACTTTCTAATTGGATTGTTATTGCGATGTGAGTCCTGGGGTGCCCCTATAAGTATCTGCATCCTTTAGCTTTAATTGATGGGCATGACCTGCCACCGTCCTATGTCTAATCTAAAAAAAAACTTCTTATACCTCTTCTTATACCTCAGCATGTCACATGCTTTGCCAGTGTCAGGTGTATGTCCAAGAACACCAACAAGAAAATAACAGCACATTTTAGAACTTGGATAGATCTAACTGGCTGGCCAATTATATTATTTACCCGGGATCGGTATGAAATACCTACAATCAAAATCCCGACGGTCGAAATCCCGACAGCAATTGACCGATGGTCAAAATCCCGAGAAGGTCAAAATCCCGACATGGACAAAATACAAACATTTAAAATACAGACAGGGACAAAATACCGACATGCAAAATGTCGACAGGTGAAAATGCCGACATGCATCTTTCATTGTTTTCTGGTTGTGTATGTCGACATAGGTCGACATGGACACCATATAAGTGTACCGCGTCCCCTCGCATGGCTCATTGTGCGCGGCATGCTTTGGGCACGGTGCCTCGCTGCGCTCAGCACACTATCATATTCCCCCTCCAGGTCCACTGGGATGGTAAAGTATGAACAAGTCGGTTTCAATGAAAAAAATAATGATAAACTCATGTCTGCATTTTGACCTGTTGACATTTTACATGTCGGTAATTTAACCTTGTCAGTATTTTGACCATGTTGCGATTTTGACCTTGTCGAGATTTTGACCGTTGGTCAATTGCTGTCAGGATTTTGACTGTCGGGATTTTGATTGTCGGTAAATTGACTGCATCCCATTTACCCATGGATCTGTGGCACAATGACTTCATTTCTGGTTGCAACCATGTGTAAACACTATTTGTAGCTATGGGTTTAATTCCAAGTTGATCGCAGCAGGAATTTTTTTAGCAGTTGGGCAAAACCATTGGGGTAATTCCAAGTTGATCGCAGCAGGAAATTTTTGATAGCAATTGGGAAAAACCATGTGCACTGCAGGGGGGCAGATATAACATGTGCAGAGAGAGTTAGATTTGGGTGGGTTATTTTGTTTCTGTGCAGGGTAAATACTGGCTGCTTTATTTTTACACTGCAAATTAGATTGCAGATTGAACACACCCCACCCAAATCTAACTCTCTCTGCACATGTTATATCTGCCTCCCCTGCAGTGCACATGGTTTTGCTCAATTGCTAAAAAATTTCCTGCTGCGATCAACTTGGAATTACCCCCAATGTGCACTGCAGGGGGGGCAGATATAACATTTGCAGAGAGAGTTAGATTTTGGTGGGTTATTTTGTTTCTGTGCAGGGTAAATACTGGCTGCTTTATTTTTACACTGCAATTTAGATTGCAGATTGAACTCACCCCACCCAAATCTAACTCTCTCTGCACATGTTATATCTGCCCCCCCTGCAGTGCACATGGTTTTGCCCAACTGCTAAAAAATGTCCTGCTGCGATCAACTTGGAATTACCCCCTATATCCGAGACACTTCTGATCTCCAGCTTGGTCTTCAGTATGTAAACAATCTTCCTGAGGGATAGCTATTGGCAACATTTGATGTCTGCTCCGTACACATCAACATCTCACATTTTAGTGGTGTAGAGCCAGTGAGGAACTCTTCTATAGTGGTCCTCCTGTTGAATCTTTTATTTTCTACGTTACCAGATGGCTTAGTATAGTACTTTAAATGCCGTCTAACATTATTTAGCTTAAATAATCATTCTACTTTACTATTTGACTATTAAATATCTGAATGAAAACAGTTTGTTTAATAACAAATTCCACAAAGTATAGGCTCATGATATAGAACTAAATAACAGTTGACAAACTTCTACTTTGTTCATTCATATTATGCATAATAATTATTGCTATCACCTTATGTTTCTCTGTGTTTCTCATTCATATTTTTTATTGATGTTGAAATATGCATTTTACCATAGAGCGTTACAGTTACATTATCACAGCTTGACGTGTTTTGCTGGATGCATGGTACTGTATATTACAGTGCTCAGCTTGGGATCTGACTCATACTATAATTATTTGACATTAAATGGGTTCATCTTGTATAAAAACATAGAAAGTAAGATCACTGGAATGTGCATACAAAGTACTCAAAAGAAAGGACAAAAGTGATGATAATAATAGACAATATTATAATGTTCATTTCATTGGTGCATGCCACATTATTTGGACGATAAATATCTATCCAAGTTTTAGGAAATTATCTGTTATCTTATGTAAAAAAAGAATCAAAGAGAAAAGCTTTTTCAGTGACTGCGATTGATGTAAATGAAAATAGAATCTCAATTTACTGCAAGGAAAGTAAGATCTCAATCTTTTGAATTCAAGCTTTTATGTACAGCGCACAAGAGTATATTAATAAATTAGGTTTTTGTGCATTTCTTATTTGAAATTCTATTATCATGTAAGACCTTACTTTACAAAGAAACCCATACTTTTTTCATTCAAATTATATTAGATTCAATACATTTGTGAACTAGTTTTGAATTATTAAAGATTTGCAATACATTGGTTTGTAAGACTTCCCAGTTGTATGAATGTAACCAGTGTTTGACTTTGGCATGAAGGGCCCACCGGGCAAGGCAGGGGCCCATGTTTAGGAGTGTGACCAGTCTCCAGAGGGGTTGTGGCCAGCTACCATAGAGGCTTGGATAACCTTTAGAGAGTGCATGGTCTGGGCCCCTTAATAAATATATATATTAGGTAGTGCATCATGCTAATTGAACATATTAATAACAGCACTGTAGAGAATACACCATAGTCCTGTGCAGTATAAAGTAACATATGTAAAATGTATAATTTCACAGTTTAGAATCTGATCTTTAGAGGAGGGGGGACAGGCATTGGGCCCACCAGGGGTTTCCCCTGTACCCCTGTGGGCCAGTCTAATCCTCTATGTAACACTGGACAGTGAGGAAAACTGAGCATTGCACTATCTATAATAGGGACATACAAAGTAGATAGAATATAAAAGTTGTATATATTTTTTATAAGGACCCTGCTCTTGATATATTGCAATTTAGTGGAAAAAGGATAGAGCTGAGCAGGGCCGGACTGACCATCTGTTAGTTCTGGTAAATACAAGAAGGGCCGATGGCCACATGGGCCATAACATATGGAAAACTACTATACGGTTTTGTATTGGATGGAATTTTGCAACTGCAATTAATATGAACTGTAGCAAGGACTGATAGCTAAGAAAAATGCCAGATAGGAGGTGGTTTCAGTACAGTACTGTATGTCAAGGATTGACACAATAATAAAATGCATAAGTTTGCATCTTTGAATCACTACTATATTTGAGATATAGGTGACAGAACAGTGATAGATTGGATGTTAGGAGTAAAGCAGAGTGTGACATGAAGGGTGACACCATGGAAATGTGTTTCTGAGGATTTGTGCAATTGTTTTTGGTGAGGAGTTTTGAAGCTGAGTGGTGACTCAGAGGTGTGAAGATAAGCTCTGATGTGGATGTGTTCTGCTGTAGGCAGCATTGGCACATCCATGTAAAAATAGCAGATAAATAATTGGTCAGACAAGTCAGTAGAGAAGGACAAGAAGTAGATTTTGAGGTTGTTGTGGTAGAGGTTGTACTGGTGGCTGACGTGTAAATTGGTTTTCTAAGAGTAGAGGTGTCCTGTGAGATAATCAGAAGCCTTCTAACAGAGCCTTGTTGTCTTGTGAGATAATCAGAAGCCTAAGAAATGAGCCTTGTGAGGCATTGACATATAATTGAGTAGAGGATGTGACAGAAATAGTGACCCTTAGAGAGTTGATCACTTTTGTGAGGGAATTCTCAGTGCAATGTCGGGTGTGTATGCTTGATTGTAGAGAAGAATGGAATAAAAGGAGAGAGAGTGACACCCTGTAAGCAGGTGCACACATATTACATAAGTAATTTGGAGGCTAAATAGAGGAAAGCAATTGAAAATTGGTTGTAGAGAGACTAGTTGAGTCAAGACATTGGAACAGGCAAACTCAGACTTTTTTTAAAAAATGGCAATCATTTACAAGGCAAAACCATGTCTTAGGTTTGTCAAGGTACAGTGCATCCGGAAAGTACTCACAGTGCTATACTTTTTCCACATTTTGTTATGTGACAGCCTCATTACAAAATGGAATAAATTAATTTTTTCCCTCAAAATTCTACATACAACACCACATAATAACAACATGAAAAAAGTTTTTTGAGATTTTTGCAAAAATAAAAATAAAAAACTAAGAAATCACATGTATATAAGTAGTCACAGCCTTTTCCATGAAGCTCAAAACTGAGCTCAGGTGCTTCCTGTTTCCACTGATCATCCTTGAGATGTTCCTACAGCATAATTGGAGTCCACCTGTGGTAAATTCAGTTGATTAGACATGATTTGGAAAGGCACACACCTGTCTATATAAGATCCCACACTTGACCGTGCATGCCTGAGCACAAACCAAGCATGAAGTCAAAGGAATTGTCTGTAGACCTCCGAGACAGGATTGTCTCAAGGCACAAATCTGGGGAAGGGTACAGAAAAATATCTGCTACTTTGAGGGTCCCAATGAGCACAGTGGCCTCCATCATCCATAAATGGAAGAAGTTTGGAACCACCAGGATTCTTCCTAGAGATGGCCGGCTGTATAAACTGAGTGATCGGGGGAGAAGGGCCCTAGTCAGGGAGGTGACCAAGAACCCGATGGTCACTCTGTCAGAGCTACAGCATTCCTCTGTGGAGAGAGGAGAACCTTCCAGAAGGACAACCATCTCTGCAGCAATCCACCAATCAGGCCTGTATGGTAGAGTGGCCAGACGGAAGCCACTCCCTAGTAAAAAGCACATGGCAGCCTGCCTAGAGTTTGCCAAAATGCACCTGCAACAAGATTATCTGGTCTGATGAAATGAGACAGAGATTGAACTCTTTGGCATGAGTGCCAGACATCATGTTTGGAGGAAACCAGGCACTGCTCATCACCAGACCAATACCATCCTTACAATGAAGCATGGTGGTGGCAGCATCATGATGTGGGGATGTTTTTCAGCGGCAGGAACTGGGAGACTAGTCAGGATAGAGGGAAAGATGAATGCAGCAATGTACAGAGACATCCTGGATGAAAACCTGCTCCAAAGCGCTCTTGACCTCAGACTGGGGCAATGGTTCATCTTTCAGCAGGACAACGACCCTAAGCACACAGCCAAGATAGCAAAGGAGTGGCTTCAGGACAACTTTGTGAATGTACTTGAGTGGCCCAGCCAGAGCACAGACTTGAATCCGATTGAACATCTCTGGAGAGATCTGAACACTTCCCATTCAACCTGATGGAACTTGAGAGTTGCTGCAAAGAGGAGATAGATGTGCCAAGCTTGTGGCATCATAGTCAAAAAGACTTGAGGCTGTAATTGCTGCCAAAGGTGCATCAAAAAAGTATTGAACAAAGGCTGTGAATACTTATGTACATGTGATTTCTTATTTTTTAATTTTTAATAAATTTGCAAAAATCTCCCAAAAAACTTTTGTCATGTTATCACTATGGGGTATTGGGGGTCATTCCGAGTTGTTCGCTCGCAAGCGGATTTTAGCAGATTTGCTCATGCTAAGCCGCCGCCTACTGGGAGTGAATCTTAGCATCTTAAAATTGCGAACGATGTATTCGCAATATTGCGATTACACACCTCGTAGCAGTTTCTGAGTAGCTTCAGACTTACTCGGCATCTGCGATCATTTCAGTGCTTGTCGTTCCTGGTTTGACGTCACAAACACACCCAGCGTTCGCCCAGACACTCCCCCGTTTCTCCGGCCACTCCTGCGTTTTTTCCAGAAACGGTAGCGTTTTTTCCCACACGCCCATAAAACGGCCTGTTTCCGCCCAGTAACACCCATTTCCTGTCAATCACATTACGATCGCCAGAATGAAGAAAAAGCCGTGAGTAAAAATCCTAACTGCATAGCAAATTTACTTGGCGCAGTGCGGACATTGCGCATGCGCATTAAGCGAAAAATCGCTGCGATGCGAAGATTTTTACCGAGCGAACAACTCGGAATGACCCCCATTGTGTGTAGAATTTCGAGGGGAAAATGAATTTATTTATTTAATTTTGGAATAAGGCTGTAACATAACTGTGGAGAAAGTGAAGCGTTGTGAATACTTTCCGGATGCACTATACATGCATTTTTAAAGTTTAATGGTCTTTCCATTCAATAGACTACAAAAATATTTAGCAAACTATTATATGAACTTAACAACCCAACCCTCCTGGCGCTGTGATTGATCAGATAAAAAGCTGCAAATCTCAAGGGTAATTGGTTGAAACCCCTCAATGTTTAAACCAAGAAAAAAAGGAAGGGTTATAAGGCTGGTACATCCATTTACACATTCCTAATACTGTACCTGTCACTGATTTACATATAGTAACTCACAATTTCGTATAATAAGAAAAAAAAGAGTTGTTTTTTTTTACAAAAAAAACAGTGAGAATGCGCTATTTCAATCTGATGTAGAATTTAATACATATATATATTCACACACATCACACTGATACCGGCCAGTATCCTAATAACCACTATAAAAATACATATATAGTAAAAAAATATATATTAAATAATAAATTGCTCCTCTTCAAAAAACGATATAAAATGTATCAATATCTAAAATTATTATCAAGCAGTTCATGCATTAATTGTTAAATGTAGCAGTTAAGCAGTTCATGCATTAATTATTAGATGTAACAGTCCGTGCCTTCTCACACCTGTGAGTATTCAATTACCATTCATTGAGGCTTTGCAACATTGTATTCCTCACATGACTAACAATCCTTGTTTCACTGCACCATATAGCTGATACGCTGATATAGCTACCATGTAGCAATTGCACTTTGCCCGTATTCCTTTCGGGCCGCTCTCAGTCCCCCTTCCGGCTGATGCTCTTATTTGCAGCCTTATCTGGAGTTCCGTGGGTATTTTACACAACGTGCTCACCAGTTTCCCCTTAGCACTGTTTTTTTTAAATGTTTCCACCGGCCGGCCAATGTGTCCTTGTTCCGTATATCGAGCTGCCCTCTGTGCGTGGAGATCCTAACAGACAGACGCGTTTCTCTGCCTACTCTCCTACATCAGCGGCTTCCTCAGTTTCCAAGCCGCTGACACTGAGGAAGCCGCTGACATTAAATAAACTAAATTATATATAGTCAGTATATAAACCTGATATGTAATGGGTAACTAGTATTATCTTCAGTATGTTTACTCAGTCTGTTCTTTGTATTGTGAACGGATTTGCACACAGCAGCGATCAGGTCTGAATTAGGCCCTAAGAGAGATATAAAGAGGCTGAAGGATTGGAACCATACTTAAATATATTGCTCTCCTGGTAGCTGTGAGAGACTCTCGATCTTAGTCCCCCAAAACCACAGAAATGTAGGTGAATCTCACACATTTCATCCACCTCCTAGTGATGCGGGCAGAATGGGGAGATAGTACCATGGATTGTGGGTCAATGAGGAAGGGGCAAGGCTGAAATTACACAAATTGCATCATTTTAGCACTGCCCCTTTCCCATGGACCTGCCATTAGCGACATTTGCTTGCATCAGGGGCAGGCATAATTATATGACGACACCAACCCCACCACTGCATCTCTCTTGGCTTCTCCCAGAGATCAGAAACATAAAGTTGGCAAGTATGAATTCTACATTTCAGGCTTTGAGGTTAATTGCAATAGGTTGCCACTTGTAGTTCATGTTGTAAATCAAGTCACAAATTGTTTGTGATAAGATTTTCAGTATTGCATCCAATTGTAGGTGTGTGTAATTGTTCAGGCTAATTATAAAGTGTTGATTTTAACGGACATATTTAACAATATCTTTTTTTACTAAAATATAGTGACAATTTGTGTTTTTACACCCTTTTCTCATTCTTTTAGTGTCACCTAAACGTACTAATGGGCAAATGGAGACTTTGCAAAATTCTCCCCTAAGCCCTTAATATCGTATTTTTTTTTAGTAAGCATATTGCATTTCCAATAATTGTAATAAGAAATGTGGTCTGCTTAAGTTAAGTAACCTGAAATTAAATTGTTAAAAAGTACCGGGGGTAGCCTTGTGAGAATAACGCCATCTTCAGCTTCTCTCCCGTTTCACCTACTCCTATTCTGTCTTTTTTGATTGCTGACAGACAAAGCAGAGCATGGAGTCCCCTTCTGTGATCAGCCACATGTGTCAAATAGACTACAGGTTGATTACAATGTATAAAAAAAATAGTTACAAAATAATATTAAATATTAAACTGATCTGAGGAAGCCGCTAACATTCCTATAAGTCGGAGAAACATGTTATCTAAACTGGGGGACAGAGGACAGAGATTTTAGTGCACTAAATTATTCACAGATAAGTCCTGTAAGTTCGGGAAGCCCTGGTCAAGGGAACCTCTACTTTATCAAGCTGCAAAGCCTCGAAGCACCAGAAGCAGACTTCTGAGGAATGCCAACAAAACAGCAGTTCCTTTACTTACTCTGCAAAAGTGCTATGACCAGCAACAAAAGAGGAGAATATCCCTAATAACTTTCTAATAAGGAACTGTGAGTATATATGCAGGACATAACAGGACGTTTCTGTATTATAATCACATTAACCCCTCCTTAACCCAAACTAACCTAACGGAAGTCCCAAAGACTGTTTTATTTTTATTGGATTATCATCTAACACCAAAGATATTTAACATCCCTTTCTGAAAAAAGTAAAAAGCCCCCCAAAGTGGGGATAGCATATGCCTAACAAAGCTTTATGCAAACTAACATCTAACATTTTCATGGATATGGGGATTGAACTGTATTTGACCCTAATAAAAATCACATGCTATACTAAAATCCTGTGTTAGAAGGATATAATTAATATCATGCCTGTATTTTGTGTGTGACTGCAGCTGTATCTATATACGAAATGCTACGTTACAGTGTATTCCTGGAAATCACTGTAACGTAGCATTTCATATGCAGATACAGCCACAGTTGCACACAGGATATAGGCATGCCACATTTTAATCAGCAGAAGCTGCTTGTGCATCCTAGCCACATAGTAATGCAAATTATCATTAAAAAAAGGTGCCCGACGTTAGCAGAGCTGCCAGCTGACTCATGCCAGGCATCTCCTGCTGCATGGCATATTGAGGAAAGATGTATGTGGACACATCTGTATCCAAGCAGAGGCAGAGGTCACAGTGTTAGCGGCCATGTGAGTACTGTGTGCGGGTGGGTTGGTTGTGCAGTAGTGTTCGACATTATGTGTCATGTGTATAAATGCATTAATAATGTGGGGCAAATGTGTAAGGGGCACTATGTGTGTCATTATCTGTATAAGTGCACTAATAATGTGCAGCTTATGTTAATGTGACATTATGTGTGTCATTATGTGTATAAGGGCATTAATAATGTGCGACATATGTGTAAGGGACATTATATGTATAAGGGCATTAATTAATAAAGGTTGGCATAATGTGTAAGGTGCGTAATATTTATAAGGACATTAATAATGTGTGTCATGTGTGTAAGGGGCATTACTGTGTGGTATTATGTGTATAAATGCATTATTAATGTGTGGCATTATGTGTATAGGGTGCTCTTTTGTGTGGTGTAACATATAGAAAGGGCACTACTGTGTGGTGTAATGTGAATAAAGAGCAATATGGTGTGGTGTAATGTAAATAAGGAGGAATTCAGTGTGATGTAATGTGAATAAGGTGCATTACTGTAAGGAGTAACGTATATAAGGAAAAGTGGTACTTTTGTGTCATGTAATGTGAATAAGGGACACTACTGCATGATAAAATGTGAATAAATTTGCACTACTGTGTGGCGTATTTTGAAATGGGGGTACTATTATGTGGCCATGCCCCTTCCCAACAAGAACACACCCTTTTTTGGGCTGTGGAATGTGCGCACTGTTTCTATTTAGAATATAGGGGGTAGGAACACCAAAATAAGGACTGCTATGGGTGAGGATTAATGGTGCTGGGAAAGCCCCTTTCCCAGCACCATTAATCCTCACCCATAGCAGGGTCAGAGACAGAACTAGCAGAGGTGCTAGGGGGCACCAGCCAAGATCTTGCCTAGGGCATCATATTGGTTAGGGCCGGCTCTGTGCTCCATGAAAACTATCACATTACTCTTAAATAATATGAACCTTAAAATGAGTTTTATATATTTTATCTACCATAAAAATATACAATATTTTGTTTAAACCCGTATGCCTTCTCAAGCGTAAATGATCAATAACTTATTATTAATTTTCCTTGCTGGATCTTACTTGTTCTCCATTTATAATCATAGTATACCAACTACAGTACTTATACTATGCCTTTGAAGGTATTGATTCTGAACATTTAATCTCATACTGCAAATTCTTGTTCTATGCTTTTAAGAAACATTAATAGAATATGCAGTGAGTCCCATATCTTCAAAAACTTGAATTCATGCACACAACAGGCCAAATTCAGATGTGGTTGGGGTTGCACCCTATGCGGTACTTTGCGCAAGCTCAGGACCCATTCTTTGCATGCGCAAATGGGTTCTGCGACACAGGACGGCAGCAAACTGTCAGTGATTGACAGTCTGTAGCAGTCAGGGGGGCCCCGACGGCCTTTATGTGGGGGGAGGGAAGAGGTCAGGGACCTCCATCCTTGGGCGGAGATTTCCTGGCCTCTGCAATGGACAGCTTGCCCGGTATTATGGGTGCCATAAGCCATCTGTTGGTGACTGAGTGATCTGATGCTGCATCCTATGATGCAAGTCTGATCAGTCCTGCTGCATCACCATACAGTGCTATCACTGCTGCTTCCAAGGGACTCCAACCACATGTGGCCGAATATCCCTTGCAATGACTGTTGCAATTGCCTTTTTTCTCATCTTTTCTCAAAATGTCTTTCAACTTTTACTTGACATACAAGAAACTGATAATACTTTGACCCCAAGTCAACATGTAGTGTAAGTGAGGGGTTTATCAGGAGCATATTAAGAGAGAAGGGGGCCCATGTGCATTTTCCATCCTGGCCCCCTCATCTCTAGAAGGCAGCAGCAGTGGCAGTGACAGTGACTCTGAGCACTAGGTGTTGAGCAGGTCTCCAGGAAAATAGTTTGGCGGCAGAGCATTAGTGAGTAGACTCAGGTGGTCAATGCAATTTTCAAAGGGTGCTCCTGGGTGGAGACTGGGAGGTTTGGCAGTTGTATTACTAAATTGATTGAGCAGGTATGATTTTATATTGTGGGTTTGGCAGGTGTGTTAGTATCTGGGATTGTACCGAAAGATGTAGTTCCACTGACACTGGTGGTCATGTTCAGATGGACATTCTGAGCAACGATAAGGTTGCTTTTATGTATGATGGTGAAGCCAATATCCAATTGAGTGTCTTTTGTGCGCACATCAACGAATTTGCGCCATGGCTGGTGGGTGCCTTAAATGTTGCAATAACCGCTTACTAAAATAATAGTACAAGAATATGAAACAGGTTTTAAGTAAATTTTCTTATTTCATCTTGAGAGTTTATCACTATACATTGTATTCTCCTTTCCGCTTTCTTACAGAAAATTGATAAAAACTTGGCCGGTATTAAAGAAAATAGTTAAACAGAACACTGATTAAGATCAATTTCAGCTATTATTTTTGCTACCGAGGCATTGAATTACTTGTGCATTCTGAACTATGGGGGTAATTCCAAGTTGATCGCAGCAGGATTTTTGATAGCAATTGGGCAAAACCATGTGCACTGCAGGGGAGGCAGATATAACAAGTGCAGAAAGAGTTAGATTTGGGTGGGTTATTTTATTTCTGTGCAGGGTAAATACTGGCTGCTTTATTTTTACACTGCAAATTAGATTGCAGATTGAACACACCCCACCCAGATCTAACTCTCTCTGCACATGTTGTATCTGCCTCCCCTGCAGTGCACATGGTTTTGCCCAATTGCTATCAAAAATCCTGCTGCGATCAACTTGGAATTACCCCCTATATGTCTGAAACTAAATTAAAGTTTATCTTTTTGAATTGTTTTTAACCTTGAAACATTTTCTGATAATGCCTGCAAGTTTATGGCAATGATACAGTTAATTGCTTTTCACAAAGCCTCAGTGGCCATTGATTTAAATAGGCTATAAACATGAAATGTGCTGAGCGGGGGGAGAGATGTGTGCTGAGCAGTTCGCACAGCACACATCTCTCCCCAAATCGGGCCGTGAACACGGCCCTTTAGCAATCTGACTAGATTGCTTAGAAGTTAAGCACAGATCTCTCCGTGTGTATCCCCTACATCGATAGCGATGTGCGGCACAATCTAGCAGGTCGCTCATTTTATCGCTGGGTGAAATAAGTGCCCCCCCCCCATTGCACTGTGCCGAGCAGGGGGAGAGATGTGTGCTGAGCGTTCGTGCTAGATCGCCCAGCATACTCTGGGGAAATCTCCTCCGTGACTTATTCCACATAAGCTGAAGGTTTCTCAGTTACAGCCCTGTCTAACCATGTTAAATAAGATTTCCTTTCTTCCTAACGTTTACCTAAACTGTCTCTTAATATTTCCAGTTTCTTAATATCTAAGGTACCATTCATAGAATTCTCTGGATATTTTCTATGCCACCCTTTCAAACATATTCCATACATACAACTTTATCTGGTACATCTTCTGGATAATAATCAGCAAAGATTTAATCTGTCCTATGATGACACTCCTAACTCAAAATCTTTTCTTCAGCAATTTATTTTCATCACATGTGAGATTCCACTCATTCACAAGAATTAAATTACCGTATATACTCGAGTATAAGTTGACCCGACTATAACCCGAGGCACCTAATTTTACCACAAAAACCTGGGAAAACGTATTGACTCGAGTATAAGCCTAGGGTGGGAAATGCAGCTCTAGCCGTACACAGACCTCATAGTGCCCCAGATATGCCCCACAGTGCCAGATATGCCCCACAGTGCCAGATGTGCCAGATATGCCCCACAGTGCCAGATGTGCCAGATATGCCCCACAGTGCCAAATATGCCCCACAATGCCAGATATGCCCCACAGTGCCAGATGTGCCAGATATGCCCCACAGTGCCAGATGTGCCCCACAGTGCCAGATATGCCCCACAGTGCCAGATGTGCCAGATATGCCCCACAGTGCCAGATGTGCCAGATATGCCCCACAGTGCCAGATGTGCCAGATATGCCCACAGTGCCAGATATGCCCCACAGTGCTAGATACTTACCCTCCGTCGATCCCGCGCTGTCTTCTGAAGGAGGGACACGGAGAGCGCAGCGCGCGGCTATCCTGTGTCCCGCCTGCGTCTCCGGTGGCAGCGGCGTGTGTTAAAGGAAGTGCCGGTTCGTGCACTTCCTTTAACACACACACGCCGCTGCCGCCGGAGATGCAGGAGGGACACAGGAGAGCTGCGCGCTGTGCTCTCCGTATCCCTCCTAACGCTGACTCGAGTATAAGCCGAGGTGGCTTTTTCAGCACAAAAAAAAGTGCTGGAAAAGTCGGCTTATACTGGAGTATATACGGTACTCCCCATTTTATTGGGATCTCTGTGACTATGTTCGGTTACAAGATCAACATACTATATACTGTATGCACTACATGCAACACTGTCTCTTATTAATGTATTGCGTGTTTTCCCATGATGTGCTAACACTATTTTACAGCTGTGTCCTTAACACTATCTGAGCAAAAGTAGGTTAATATTACACTTCATTGCTTTGCCAATTGCTTTTCACAACACATACACACAAACAGATATATCCAATACTAGATGGTAGCTTCTCTTTCAGAAAATGGAAAAGATCTCAATTTTTAGGATTTTAGCTATACTTTCTTGATATAATTACCAGTGCCGTAACTAGGCATTTTAGTGCTGTGTGCAAGAAACGGCATTGGCGCCCCACCCCTATGCAAGATTGGGGCAGTGCGCGCCATAGGCGCGTGAAAAATATATAGGGGCATGGCTTCATGGGGAAGGGGCGTGGCCACAAAATAATACCAATTCATACTACGGTGCACAGTAGTCTCCATTATTCAAATTACATTGCACAGTAGCGCCACTACACCAGGTAGAGCCCCTTTTACACATTACGGCAGACAGTCCCCCTTTTTACACATTACAGCAGACATCATCCCCTTTTTACACATTACGACAGACAGCGTCCCCCTTTTTACACATTACGGCAGACAGCGTCCCCCTTTTTACACATTACGGCAGACAGCGTGCCTTTTTACACATTACGGCAGACAGTCCCCCTTTTTACACATTACAGCAGGCAGCGTCCTCTTTTTACACATTACGGCAGACGAGCGTCCCCTTTTTACACATTACGGCAGACAGCGTCCCCCTTTTTACATATTACCCCTCTTTTTACATATTACAGCAGACAGCATCCCCTTTTAACACATTACGGCAGACAGCGTCCCCCTTTTTACACATTACGGCAGTGTTCCCCTTATTACACATTACAGCAGACAGCGATCCCCCTTGTTAAACAATACGGCAGACAGCATCCCCCTTTTTACACATTACGGCAGACAGCGTCCCCTTTATTACACAATACGGCAGACAGCATCCCCCTTTTTACACATTACAGCAGCCATTCCCCCTTTTTACACATTGTGACAGACAGAATAGAGAGAGAGAGAGAGATCCTCGTGCTGGCAGATTCCGGGCAGCCACAGGGGAGAAGGAGGAGGAGGGAGGGGGACTGGAGCCGCAGCTGCAGCAGTCCCCTCTCCTTCCGCATTGGCTGGCCGCCACTGGGAATGCTGGGATGAGGGAAGCGCATCCCAGCATTCACAGCAGCGCCGGGCAGCCAATGCCGAAGGAGAGGGGACTGCTGCAGCGGCGCTACTACCAATTACATAGCGCTGCTGCGGCTCCAGTGCCCCTCCTTCCTCCTCCTTCCCTGCCTCCGGCGCTGCTGCTCTACTCCAGCGCTACGCACGGTCGCACACAGCACAGAACAGATGGCTTGTGATGAGTCAATTTGACTCATTACAAGCCGCTGGCCATGCACCCTCAGGGCAATTGCGCTGTGTGCTAGGCACACCTGGCACACACGTAGTTACGGCGCTGATAATTACTAGTATAATTGATATACTTGCCATAGTATAATATTTAGTGTGTTACCCATAGCTCCCAACCGTACCTTTTTTGGCAGCACAGTCCCGCTTTTTGGGCACAGGGCTGCTGTCCCGCATGTGGAAACCAGTGTCTTAAAGGGGGAAGGTTGGGAGGGTATTCTCTCTAGTTCAGGAATTCCCAACCACGGTCCTCAAGGCACACCAACAGTGCAGGTTTTAGTGATATCCAGGCTTCAGCACAGGTGACTTAATTAGTAGCTCAGTTATTTTGATTTAACTATCTGTGCTGAAGCCTGGATATCACTAAAACCTGCACTGTTGGTGTGCCTTGAGGACCGTGTTTGGGAATGCCTGCTCTAGTTGCTACTCTACTATGCATGCGTGTGCACAGATTACAAACACTGTATAGACTCTAGAACACAGGTTCTCAAACTCGGTCCTCAGGGCCCCACACAGTGCATGTTTTGCAGGTCTCCTCACAGAATCGCAAGTGAAATAATTAGCTCCACCTGTGGACCTTTTAAAATGTGTCAGTGAGTAATTAATACACCTGTGCACTTGCTGGGTTACCTGCAAAACATGCACTCTGTGGGGTCCTGAGGGCCGAGTTTGAGAACCACTGCTCTAGAACATAGGTCTGCAATCTCGGTCCTCATTACCCCACACAGTGCAAGTTTTGCAGGTAATCCAGCAGGTGCACAGGTGTATTAATTACTCACAGACACATTTTAAAAGATCCGCAGGTGGAGTTAATTATTTCACTTGTGATTCTGTGAGGAGACCTGCAAAACATGCACTGTGTGGGGTAATGAGGACCGAGTTTGCAGACCTATGTTCTAGAGCACAGGTTCTCAAACTCGGTCCTCAGGACCCCACACAGTGCATGTTTTGCAGGTCTCCTCACAGAATCACAAGTGAAATAATTAGCTCCACCTGTGGACCTTTTAAAATGTGTCTGTAAGTAATTAATAAACCTGTGCACTTTCTGGGTTACCTTCAAAACATGCACTGTGTGGGGTCCTGAGTACCGAGTTTGAGAACCCCTGCTCTAGAGAGACTGAGTGCAGCCCAGCAGTTTGGAAAGCACCAAACACACTCCAGCATGATGAGCAACAGGGAGATGATGCTTGGCCATAACCCCTTTTTGTCCCTGCGCTGAATGTATGCGCATGATGTTCCAGATCCCCCCACTCAAATGTTGGGAGATACTGTATGTATTACAGTACCCCTGATAAATAGATTAAACTAGAGATGTGCACCAGAAATTTTTCGGGTTTTGAGTTTTGGTTTTGAATTCGGCTCCGCGGCCGTGTTTTGTATTCGGACGCGTTTTGGTAAAACCTCCCTGAAATTTTTTTGTCGGATTCGGGTGTGTTTTGGATTTGGGTGTTTTTTTTCAAAAACCCCTCAAAAACAGCTTAAATCATAGAATTTGGAGGTCATTTTGATCCCATAGTATTATTAACCTCAATAACCATAATTTCCACTAATTTCCTGTCTATTCTGAACACCTCACACCTCACAATATTATTTTTAGTCCTAAAATTTGCACCGAGGTCGCTGGATGACTAAGCTAAGCGACCCAAGTGGCCGGCACAAACACCTGGCCAATCTAGGAGTGGCACTGCAGTGTCAGACAGGATGGCACTTAAAAAAAAGTAGCCCCAAACATCACATGATGCAGAGATAAATAAAAAAAAGAGGTGCAAGATGGAATTGTCCATGGGCCCTCCCACCCACCCTTATGTTGTATAAACAGGACATGCACACTTTAACAAACCCATAATTTCTGCCACAGGCTCTGCCACACGACTGTGGCTGAAATGACTGGTTGGTTTGGGCCCCCACCAAAAAAGAAGCAATCAGTCTCTCCTTGCACAAACTGGCTCTACAGAGGCAAGATGTCCACCTCCTCCTCATCATCCAATTCATCACCCCTTTCACTGTGTACATCCCCCTCCTCACAGAGTATTAATTTGGCCCCACTGGAATCCACCATCTCAGGTCCCTGTGTACTTTCTGGAGGCAATTGCTGGTGAATGCCTCCACGGAGCAATTGATTATAATTAATTTTGATGAACATCATCTTCTCCACATTTTTAGGAAGTAACCTTGTACGCCGATTGCTGACAAGGTGACCAGCTGCACTAAATACTCTTTCGGAGTACACACTGGAGGGGGGGGCAACTTAGGTAAAATAAAGGCAGTTTGTGCAAGGGCCTCCAAATTGCCTCTTTTTCCTGCCAGTATACGTGCCTACTTGGATGCGGTCACTCATATGATCCTCCACCATTTTTCCAATGGTGGCAGAATTCTATGCAGTGACAGTAGACATGTCAGTAATCGTTGGCAGGTCCTTCAGTCCGGATCAGATGTCAGCACTCGCTCCAGACTGCCCTGCATCACCGCCAGCGGGTGGGCTCAGAATTCTTAGCCTTTTCCTCGCAGCCCCGGTTGCGGGAGAATGTGAAGAAGGAGCTGTTGACGGGTCACGTTCCGCTTGACTTGACAAGTGTCTCACCAGCAGGTCTATGAACATGTGCAGACTTGTGTCTGCCGGCAAGAGAGATACAACATAGGCTTTAAACCTAGGATCGAGCACGGTGGCCAAAATGTAGTGCTCTGATTTCAACAGATTGACCACCCGTGAATCCTGGTTAAGCGAATTAAGGGCTCCATCCACAAGTCCCACATGCCTAGCAGAATCGCTCCATTTTAGCCCCTCCTTCAATCTCTCCAGCTGCTTCTGCAAAAGCCTGATGAGGGGAATGACCTGACTCAGGCTGGCAGTGTCTGAACTGACTTCAAGTGTGGCAAATTCAAAGGGTTGCAGAACCTTGCACAACGTTGAAATCATTCTCCACTGCGCTTGAATCAGGTGCATTCCCCCTCCTTTGCCTATATCGTAGGCAGATGTATAGGCTTGAATGGCCTTTTGCACCTCCTCCATCCTCTGAAGCATATAGAGGGTTGAATTCCACCTCGTTACCACCTCTTGCTTCAGATGATGACGAGGCAGGTTCAGGAGTGTTTGCTGGTGCTCCAGTCTTCGGCACGCGGTGGCTGAATGCCGAAAGTGTCCCGCAATTCTACGGGCCACAGACAGCATCTCTTGCACGCCCCTGTCGTTTTTTTTAAAATTCTGCACCACCAAATTCAATGTATGTGCAAAACATGGGACGTGCTGGAATTTGCCCAGATGTAATGCACGCACAATATTGGTGGCGTTGTCCGATGTCACAAATCCCCAGGAGAGTCCAATTGGGGTAAGCCATTCTGCGATGATGTTCCTCAGTTTCCGTAAGAGGTTGTGAGCTGTGTGCCTCTTATGGAAAGCGGTGATACAAAATGTAGCCTGCCTAGGAACGAGTTGGCATTTGCGAGATGCTGCTACTGGTGCCGCCACTGCTGTTCTTGCTGCGGAAGGCAATACATCTACCCAGTGGGCTGTCACAGTCATATAGTCCTGAGTCTGCCCTGCTCCATTTGTCCACATGTCCGTGGTTAAGTGGACATTGGGTACAACTGCATTTTTTAGGACACTGGTGACTCTTTTTCTGACGTCTGTGTACATTCTCGGTATCGCCTGCCTAGAGAAGTGGAACCTAGATGGTATTTGGTACCGGGGACACACTACCTCAAGAAATTCTCTAATTCCCTGTGAATTAACAGTGGATACTGTACACATGTTTAACACCAACACAGCTGCCAAGGCCTGAGTTATCAGGCCTTGGCAGCTGGATGACTGCTGTGATATTTCATCTTCCTAGCAAAGGACTGTTGGACAGTCAAGTGCTTACTGGAAGTAGTACAAGTGGTCTTCTGACTTCCCCTCTGGGATGACAATCGACTCCCAGCATCAACAACAGCAGCGCCAGCAGTGGTAGGCATTACACTCAAGGATCCATCGGAGGAATCTTAGTCAGGAGAGGACTCGTCAGACTTGCCAGTGACATGGCCTGCAGGACTATTGGCGTTCCTGTCTAAGGAGGAAATTGACACTGAGGGAGTTGGTGGTGTGGTTTGCAGGAGCTTGGGTACAAGAGGAAGGGATTTTGTGGTCAGTGGACTGCTTCCGCTGTCACCAAAAGTTTTTGAAGTTGTCAATGACTTCTGATGAATGCGCTCCAGGTGACGTATAAGGGAGGATGTTCCTAGGTGGTTAACGTCCTTACCCCTACTTTTTACAGCTTGACAAAGGCAACACACGGCTTGACACCTGTTGTCCGCATTTCTGTTAAAATAATTCCACACCGAAGAGAAGATTTTTTTGGTAATTTGACTAGGCATGTCAATGGCCATATTCATCTAACGGACAACAGGTGTCTCCCCGGGTGCCTGACTTAAACAAACCACCTCACCATCAGAATCCTCCTTGTCAATTTCCTCCTCAGCGCCAGCAACACCCATATCCTCATCCTGGTGTACTTCAACAGTGACGTCTTCAATTTGACTATCAGAAACTGGACTGTGGGTGCTCCTTCCAGCACTTGCAGGGGGCGTGCAAATGGTGGAAGGCGCCACCTCTTCCCGTCCAGTGTTGGGAAGGTCAGGCAACGCAACTGACACAATTGGACTCTCCTTGGGGATTTGTGATTTAGAAGAACGCACAGTTCTTTGCTGTGCTTTTGCCAGCTTAATTCTTTTCATTTTTCTAGCGGGAGGATAAGTGCTTCCATCCTCATGTGAAGCTGAACCACTAGCCATGAACATAGGCCAGGGCCTCAGCCGTTCCTTGCCACTCCGTGTCGTAAATGGCATGTTGGCAAGTTTACGCTTCTCCTCAGATGCTTTTAATTTAGATTTTTGGGTCATATTACTGAACTTTTGTTTTTTTTATTTTACATGCTCTCTACTATGACATTGGGCATCGGCCTTGGCAGACGACGTTAATGGCATTTCATCGTCTCAGCCATGACTAGTGGCAGCAGCTTCAGCACGAGGTGGAAGTGGATCTTGATCTTTCCCTTTTATACCCTCCACATTTTTGTTCTCCATTTTTTAATGTGTGGAATTATATGCCAGTAATATATCAATAGCAATGGCCTACTGTACTGTACTATACATGTATACTGCTGGTCACCAAAATGCTGCACTGTCCTACTATATACTGCTCACAATAATGCAGCACAGAGATAGTATACTTGACACAGAGCTGCAAGATACAGCAATGGCCTACTGTACTGTACTATACTATATATGTATACTGCCGGTCACCAAAATTCTGCACTGTCCCACTATATACTGCTCACAATAGTGCAGCACAGAGATAGTATACTTGACACAGAGCGGCAAGATACAGCAATGGCCTACTGTACTGTACTATATATGTATACTGCTGGTCACCAAAATGCTGCACTATCCTACTATATACTGCTCACAATAATGCAGCACAGAGATAGGTTACTTGACACAGAGCTGCAAGATACAGCAATGGCCTGCTGTACTGTACTATATATGTATACTGCTGGTCACCAAAATGCTGCACTATCCTACTATATACTGCTCACAATAATGCAGCACAGAGATAGTATACTTGACACAGAGCTGCAAGATATAGCAATGGCCTACTGTACTGTACTATATATGTATACTGCTGGTCACCAAAATGCTGCACTATCCTACTATATACTGCTCACAATAATGCAGCACAAAGATAGTATACTTGACACAGAGTTGCAAGATACAGCAATGGCCTACTGTACTGTACTACTATAATTATATACTGGTGGTCCCCAGTCCCCACAATGCAGCACACTGAGCACATATATTTGCAGCACACTGAGCACAGATATGGAGCGTTTTCAGGCAGAGAACGTAGATATTTTCTGCACACTGAGCACAGATATTTGCAGCACACTGAGCACAGATTACGGAGCTTTTCAGGGAGAGAACGCAGCCACTTCCTCTCCGTTCAATCTCCAATGCACGAGTGAAAATGACGGCGACGCGCGGCTCTTTATATAGAATACGAATTTCGCGAGAATCCGACAGCGGGATGATGACGTTCAGGCGCGTTTGGGTTAACCGAGCAAGGTGGGAAGATCCGAGACTGCCTTGGACCCGTGTAAAATAGGTGAAGTTTGGGGGGGTTCGGATCTCGGATAACCGATTAAACATAATATCCTGATCCTCATCGTCAGACAGAGTATAATTGGGAGCATTGGGGCAGTCATCATCATAGAAAAATCATCATCCTCTGTCAACTTATCATGCATTTTGTCAGTCTTTGAAACCATTGCCTGTACTTGTTTACAATTGCCTCTAGTGGACATTGTTGGCCAATGTTTGAGACATTTGACACACTCCCATACATCTGGCGTATTTTAAATGACACCGCTATGTCAGTCCATGTGTACAGTCACAACTAAGTTTTTTTTTCCAAACTTTTTTTATTGAAGCAAAAAACCAGTGGACAAATTTGCAAGACAAAGGCATATGAGTAAAGCATAAAAAACATTACATGCAGTGATAAGCAATATATAATAAACATATTCAAGCGCACGTCAATGGGCATTCTTTACAATATATACAGTAGTTTTTCAAATAGCCCCAGACCTGTGTTAAATACAGACATGTAGATAATGCTTGGATGTGATAACTTTATATTATATTATTGATCACTGTTCTTTTATCAATATGTACATTGTATTTTTGACAAATATTCCTATAGTTTACTCTTTCAAAACACTCGTAGTATTAATGTAGATGCTGATTTCACTGATTATATCATACCTGGACGAACTTTGGACCAGAGCTAAAGCTCCCTACTGATACTCTATGTGAACATTAAGTAATGGGATTGTGTGTTCTAGAGATGAGCGGATTCGGTTTTACTCGGTTTTACTCGGTTCTCAAAACCGAATCTTATTGGCTATCCAAAACACGTGACATCCGTGAGCCAATTAGATGCCGTTTTGAGAACCGAGTAAAACCGAGTAAAACCGAACCCGCTCATCTCTCACTATAAATATATTTAAAAAAAAAAAGTCAAAGCAAAGGGTGTCTGGCACTCACCCATCAGGCAATGTAATGGGATCATCCAGAAGAATTTAAGTTTTGTACCACTGGGTATGCTATGATAAAATTAAGATTGTGATGAGGTTGGCAAAGTTTTAAAAAAAAATCTTTTTTGCTGCGGCACTTATAGCAAGCAATCATTTTATACTACCTGGAGTAAGTCTTTGTCCCCTCTGAAAAATGCCCAGAATAGTCCATTTAGGAGTACAAGGCACAAAGTTGAGCAGGTGGGACTCAGTCTCCTGCCTTACCTGCCACCAGAAGCCCAGGACCACTGGACACTCCCCAAGACAGTGATAAAGGGCAGCCTCCTCCCTGGCATGTCTAGGGCAAATATGAAAATCGTTTAAACCCATTCCATCTACGTGCGTGTGTGTGTGTGTGTGTGTGTGTGTGTGTGTGTGTGTGTGTGTGTGTCTGTGTGGGCGGGGGGGGTGACAAATAAGTCCAATGTATCATAGGACTTATAACGGTTGTACATATACATGACTGTTAACAATTTGGTAAATCTACAGAGATGTAAATTTGAGACGTGTTAATATAAGTAAATATTAATCCATGGTTCTTGGCGTTAGCCGAGGAGCACCCATAGCAGATACGATAAAAAGTGACAGGACCATTTTTGTAGTTTATTAAATTCTACACACTGGAGGTGCAATCCAACTTTATAACCGATTGTCCATTTGGGTGTTATCGTTCATGCAACGCAAGCCATGCATCGGTAATGACGTCAACCCCTTTTTCATCCCCTTATGGGAGGTTTATTAAAAAGAATTACGTTGTTTTCCTATTTCCCACCTGATGAATACCTATGTTAAATTTCAGCTTCCTCACATATCAAGAAGTAAGAGAATTAGTGATGAGTGAATGAGTCAGGCCTTTCGCATAGATAGATAGATAGATAGATAGATAGATAGATAGATAGATAGATAGATAGATAGATAGATAGATTAACAAATTAGCAGTTGACGGAGCACTAGGAATCTTCTTAAGGGACACAAACTGGACATTTTCATGAGCCAGGCTAAGACTGCCAAGATTGCTGTGAACCCTTTAGCTCAGACTTGTAAAATCCAGAGGGTAATGCATGCAAGGCCTGTATCTGGCAAAGATGAAGCATGTTTTGTCTGTACTACTTTCAACAGATGAAACTACCAGAAATACCTATAGATTAGGTGTTTGATTTTTTGTATTCCAGGACGGCCGCTGTGGATGTTTGAGGGCATTATTCAGAACAAATAATTGAGACATCAAGAGGCAACAGCCATCAGACAACCTCTGAATTCCCTCATTCTCAATGAGAATGGTTGAAAGTGCCTTGCAACTTTTTATAGTCTTTGCTAAGCGGGCCCTGAAAGACTGTAGACTGGTAAACGCAATTAATTTATTTGGTGGCATCACAGGAACACATTTAAATGATTCATTTGCAGAATTCTTGAATAAAGGGGCTAATTCAGATTGGATCGAAAGTCGCAATCCAACCAGAATTTTTATGATCGCCCCGCAGGCGCATGCACAGTGCCCATCCTGTGCTTTCTGCAGGGGGGCCGTAGAAAATGCGATCACCTCTGCCTGTCAATCAGGCAGAGGAGGTCGCGCTGGGGGCGGGCAACTCACCGTTTCCAGGGAGGAGACAGAGCGCTACCGGGGGCAGTGCGGAATGAACAGGGGCGGAGGTGGCTGAAAGGGGATGTGTCGGGGGCGTGATCACAGCGGCTGTGTGACGTCACATGCACCCGCCGCGGTTGCGAACGTGGCGGCGGGACTCCTGCGGGTGCAGCTAAGCTGCGCTGGAAGGAGCCATCCTCTGTTTCTGCTAACAAGCAGACATTGCGATATGATCGAAATATCTGATTGTTGAAGGGGGAAAAGGTGCCGGTCAGCATACTGGGCGGCCTTACGCAGCGAAGGGCGGCCCCCAGCATGCTAGGAAAAGGATAGGAAATTCTGCTAATTAGCAGAATTTGCTATCCTTACTGGATTAGGCCCAAAAAGCAATTGCCTTTCCATTGTGAGAACAAGGTCTAAAGTACAACTCAACTGAGGTGACAGAAGCCCAGCGTGCTTGTAAAGCCATAAGTAAACTAGTTTTCAGATATTCCAAATTTGTATGGTTTATAAAAATAGTAATGTGTGTTGATACTCCCTTCAGTAAATGATGCCATTCATTTAATGCCACTTATATAGTGAACAATTCCCAGTTAAAATGGTGTAGTTTTGCTCTGCAGCAGGCAACTGCCTGGGAACAAAAGAACAGGGGGGAAATAAACATTTAGCTCTTTTCCTCTATAATAGGGCAGCTCCTATGGCAGTTGCTAAGATATCATCTTCAAAAACAAAAAGCTGAGTTGGATCCATATAAAACAGAACTGAAACCTAAATAAATGCCAGTTTAAAGACGTTAAAGGAAGGGGAGTCCAACAAGATAAATGAAACTTGTTTATGAGTTAAATCTGTAATTGAGCGGGCAATTGTTGAGAAGTTGTTTATAAAGCAATTGCAATGCTGAGAAATCTATGCAGACCATTACCATCTTGAAAAGTTTGCCAGTTCTGTATAAGTTGTAGCTTAGTAATATCAATTATGGGTGCAGGGTGTGCAGTGCACATACTGCACACCCTGCACCCATATAATTATTAGAGATGAGCGCCTGAAATTTTTCGGGTTTTGTGTTTTGGTTTTGGGTTCGGTTCCGCGGCCGTGTTTTGGGTTCGAACGCGTTTTGGCAAAAGCTCACCGAATTATTTTTGTCGGATTCGGGTGTGTTTTGGATTCGGGTGTTTTTTTCCCAAAACACTAAAAAACAGCTTAAATCATAGAATTTGGGGGTCATTTTGATCCCAAAGTATTATTAACCTCAAAAACCATAATTTACACTCATTTTCAGTCTATTCTGAATACCTCACACCTCACAATATTATTTTTAGTCCTAAAATTTGCACCGAGGTCGCTGTGTGAGTAAGATAAGCGACCCTAGTGGCCGACACAAACACCGGGCCCATCTAGGAGTGGCACTGCAGTGTCACGCAGGATGTCCCTTCCAAAAAACCCTCCCCAAACAGCACATGACGCAAAGAAAAAAAGAGGCGCAATGAGGTAGCTGTGTGAGTAAGATTAGCGACCCTAGTGGCCGACACAAACACCGGGCCCATCTAGGAGTGGCACTGCAGTGTCACGCAGGATGTCCCTTCCAAAAAACCCTCCCCAAACAGCACATGACGCAAAGAAAAAAAGAGGCGCAATGAGGTAGCTGACTGTGTGAGTAAGATTAGCGACCCTAGTGGCCGACACAAACACCGGGCCCATTTAGGAGTGGCACTGCAGTGTCACGCAGGATGTCCCTTCCAAAAAACCCTCCCCAATCAGCACATGATGCAAAGAAAAAGAAAAGAAAAAAGAGGTGCAAGATGGAATTATCCTTGGGCCCTCCCACCCACCCTTATGTTGTATAAACAAAACAGGACATGCACACTTTAACCAACCCATCATTTCAGTGACAGGGTCTGCCACACGACTGTGACTGATATGACGGGTTGGTTTGGACCCCCCCCAAAAAAGAAGCAATTAATCTCTCCTTGCACAAACTGGCTCTACAGAGGCAAGATGTCCACCTCATCTTCACCCTCCGATATATCACCGTGTACATCCCCCTCCTCACAGATTATCAATTCGTCCCCACTGGAATCCATCATCTCAGCTCCCTGTGTACTTTGTGGAGGCAATTGCTGCTGGTCAATGTCTCCGCGGAGGAATTGATTATAATTCATTTTAATGAACATCATCTTCTCCACATTTTCTGGATGTAACCTCGTACGCCGATTGCTGACAAGGTGAGCGGCGGCACTAAACACTCTTTCGGAGTACACACTTGTGGGAGGGCAACTTAGGTAGAATAAAGCCAGTTTGTGCAAGGGCCTCCAAATTGCCTCTTTTTCCTGCCAGTATAAGTACGGACTGTGTGACGTGCCTACTTGGATGCGGTCACTCATATAATCCTCCACCATTCTATCAATGTTGAGAGAATCATATGCAGTGACAGTAGACGACATGTCCGTAATCGTTGTCAGGTCCTTCAGTCCGGACCAGATGTCAGCATCAGCAGTCGCTCCAGACTGCCCTGCATCACCGCCAGCGGGTGGGCTCGGAATTCTGAGCCTTTTCCTCGCACCCCCAGTTGCGGGAGAATGTGAAGGAGGAGATGTTGACAGGTCGCGTTCCGCTTGACTTGACAATTTTGTCACCAGCAGGTCTTTCAACCCCAGCAGACCTGTGTCTGCCGGAAAGAGAGATCCAAGGTAGGCTTTAAATCTAGGATCGAGCACGGTGGCCAAAATGTAGTGCTCTGATTTCAACAGATTGACCACCCGTGAATCCTTGTTAAGCGAATTAAGGGCTGCATCCACAAGTCCCACATGCCTAGCGGAATCGCTCCCTTTTAGCTCCTTCTTCAATGCCTCCAGCTTCTTCTGCAAAAGCCTGATGAGGGGAATGACCTGACTCAGGCTGGCAGTGTCTGAACTGACTTCACGTGTGGCAAGTTCAAAGGGCATCAGAACCTTGCACAACGTTGAAATCATTCTCCACTGCACTTGAGACAGGTGCATTCCATCTCCTATATCGTGCTCAATTGTATAGGCTTGAATGGCCTTTTGCTGCTCCTCCAACCTCTGAAGCATATAGAGGGTTGAATTCCACCTCGTTACCACTTCTTGCTTCAGATGATGGCAGGGCAGGTTCAGTAGTTTTTGGTGGTGCTCCAGTCTCATGTACGTGGTGCCTGTACGCCGAAAGTGTCCCGCAATTTTTCTGGCCACCGACAGCATCTCTTGCACGCCCCTGTCGTTTTTTAAAAAATTCTGCACCACCAAATTCAAGGTATGTGCAAAACATGGGACGTGCTGGAATTTGCCCATATTTAATGCACACACAATATTGCTGGCGTTGTCCGATGCCACAAATCCACAGGAGAGTCCAATTGGGGTAAGCCATTCCGCGATGATCTTCCTCAGTTGCCGTAAGAGGTTTTCAGCTGTGTGCGTATTCTGGAAAGCGGTGATACAAAGCGTAGCCTGCCTAGGAAAGAGTTGGCGTTTGCGAGATGCTGCTACTGGTGCCGCCGCTGCTGTTCTTGCGGCGGGAGTCCATACATCTACCCAGTGGGCTGTCACAGTCATATAGTCCTGACCCTGCCCTGCTCCACTTGTCCACATGTCCGTGGTTAAGTGGACATTGGGTACAACTGCATTTTTTAGGAGACTGGTGAGTCTTTTTCTGACGTCCGTGTACATTCTCGGTATCGCCTGCCTAGAGAAGTGGAACCTAGATGGTATTTGGTAACGGGGGCACACTGCCTCAATAAATTGTCTAGTTCCCTGTGAACTAACGGCGGATACCGGACGCACGTCTAACACCAACATAGTTGTCAAGGACTCAGTTATCCGCTTTGCAGTAGGATGACTGCTGTGATATTTCATCTTCCTCGCAAAGGACTGTTGAACAGTCAATTGCTTACTGGAAGTAGTACAAGTGGGCTTACGACTTCCCCTCTGGGATGACCATCGACTCCCAGCGGCAACAACAGCAGCGCCAGCAGCAGTAGGCGTTACACGCAAGGATGCATCGGAGGAATCCCAGGCAGGAGAGGACTCGTCAGACTTGCCAGTGACATGGCCTGCAGGACTATTGGCATTCCTGGGGAAGGAGGAAATTGACACTGAGGGAGTTGGTGGGGTGGTTTGCGTGAGCTTGGTTACAAGAGGAAGGGATTTACTGGTCAGTGGACTGCTTCCGCTGTCACCCAAAGTTTTTGAACTTGTCACTGACTTATTATGAATGCGCTGCAGGTGACGTATAAGGGAGGATGTTCCGAGGTGGTTAACGTCCTTACCCCTACTTATTACAGCTTGACAAAGGGAACACACGGCTTGACACCTGTTGTCCGCATTTCTGGTGAAATACCTCCACACCGAAGAGCTGATTTTTTTGGTATTTTCACCTGGCATGTCAACGGCCATATTCCTCCCACGGACAACAGGTGTCTCCCCGGGTGCCTGACTTAAACAAACCACCTCACCATCAGAATCCTCCTGGTCAATTTCCTCCCCAGCGCCAGCAACACCCATATCCTCCTCATCCTGGTGTACTTCAACACTGACATCTTCAATCTGACTATCAGGAACTGGACTGCGGGTGCTCCTTCCAGCACTTGCAGGGGGCGTGCAAATGGTGGAAGGCGCATGCTCTTCACGTCCAGTGTTGGGAAGGTCAGGCATCGCAACCGACACAATTGGACTCTCCTTGTGGATTTGGGATTTCAAAGAACGCACAGTTCTTTGCGGTGCTTTTGCCAGCTTGAGTCTTTTCAGTTTTCTAGCGAGAGGCTGAGTGCTTCCATCCTCATGTGAAGCTGAACCACTAGCCATGAACATAGGCCAGGGCCTCAGCCGTTCCTTGCCACTCCGTGTGGTAAATGGCATATTGGCAAGTTTACGCTTCTCCTCCGACAATTTTATTTTAGGTTTTGGAGTCCTTTTTTTACTGATATTTGGTGTTTTGGTTTTGACATGCTCTGTACTATGCCATTGGGCATCGGCCTTGGCAGACGACGTTGCTGGCATTTCATCATCTCGGCCATGACTAGTGGCAGCAGCTTCAGCACGAGGTGGAAGTGGATCTTGATCTTTCCCTAATTTTGGAACCTCAACATTTTTGTTCTCCATATTTTAATAGGCACAACTAAAAGGCACCTCAGGTAAACAATGCAGATGGATGGATTGGATACTAGTATACAATTATGGACGGGCTGCCGAGTGCCGACACAGAGGTAGCCACAGCCGTGAACTACCGCACTGTACTGTGTCTGCTGCTAATATATAGACTGGTTGATAAAGAGATAGTATACTCGTAACTAGTATGTATGTATAAAGAAAGAAAAAAAAACCACGGTTAGGTCACTGGTATATACAATTATGGACGGGCTGCCGAGTGCCGACACAGAGGTAGCCACAGCCGTGAACTACCGCACTGTACTGTGTCTGCTGCTAATATATAGACTGGTTGATAAAGAGATAGTATACTCGTAACTAGTATGTATGTATAAAGAAAGAAAAAAAAAACACGGTTAGGTCACTGGTATATACAATTATGGACGGGCTGCCGAGTGCCGACACAGAGGTAGCCACAGCCGTGAACTACCGCACTGTACTGTGTCTGCTGCTAATATATAGACTGGTTGATAAAGAGATAGTATACTCGTAACTAGTATGTATGTATAAAGAAAGAAAAAAAAACCACGGTTAGGTCACTGGTATATACAATTATGGACGGGCTGCGGAGTGCCGACACAGAGGTAGCCACAGCCGTGAACTACCGCACTGTACTGTGTCTGCTGCTAATATATAGACTGGTTGATAAAGAGATAGTATACTCGTAACTAGTATGTATGTATAAAGAAAGAAAAAAAAACCACGGTTAGGTGGTATATACAATTATGGACGGGCTGCCGAGTGCCGACACAGAGGTAGCCACAGCCGTGAACTACCGCACTGTACTGTGTCTGCTGCTAATATATAGACTGGTTGATAAAGAGATAGTATACTCGTAACTAGTATGTATGTATAAAGAAAGAAAAAAAAACCACGGTTAGGTCACTGGTATATACAATTATGGACGGGCTGCCGAGTGCCGACACAGAGGTAGCCACAGCCGTGAACTACCGCACTGTACACTGGTTGATAAAGAGATAGTAGTATACTCGTAACAACTAGTATGACGACGGTATAAAGAATGAAAAAAAACCCACGGTTAGGTGGTATATAATACAATTATGGTTGGACGGACTGCCTGCCGAGTGCCGACACAGAGGTAGCCACAGCCGTGAACTACCGCACTGTACACTGGTTGATAAAGAGATAGTAGTATACTCGTAACAACTAGTATGACGACGGTATAAAGAATGAAAAAAAAACCACGGTTAGGTGGTATATAATACAATTATGGTTGGACGGACTGCCTGCCGAGTGCCGACACAGAGGTAGCCACAGCCGTGAACTACCGCACTGTACACTGGTTGATAAAGAGATAGTAGTATACTCGTAACAACTAGTATGACGACGGTATAAAGAACGAAAAAAAACCCACGGTTAGGTGGTATATATTATAATACAATTATGGATGGACGGACTGCCTGCCGAGTTCCGACACAGAGGTAGCCACAGCCGTGAACTACCGCACTGTACACTGGTTGATAAAGAGATAGTAGTATACTCGTAACAACTAGTATGACTATGACGACGGTATAAAGAAAGAAAAAAAAAACCACGGTTAGGTGGTATATAATACAATTATGGTTGGACGGACTGCCTGCCGAGTGCCGACACAGAGGTAGCCACAGCCGTGAACTACCGCACTGTACACTGGTTGATAAAGAGATAGTAGTATACTCGTAACAACTAGTATGACGACGGTATAAAGAATGAAAAAAAAACCACGGTTAGGTGGTATATAATACAATTATGGTTGGACGGACTGCCTGCCGAGTGCCGACACAGAGGTAGCCACAGCCGTGAACTACCGCACTGTACACTGGTTGATAAAGAGATAGTAGTATACTCGTAACAACTAGTATGACGACGGTATAAAGAACGAAAAAAAAACCACGGTTAGGTGGTATATATTATAATACAATTATGGATGGACGGACTGCCTGCCGAGTTCCGACACAGAGGTAGCCACAGCCGTGAACTACCGCACTGTACACTGGTTGATAAAGAGATAGTAGTATACTCGTAACAACTAGTATGACTATGACGACGGTATAAAGAAAGAAAAAAAAAACCACGGTTAGGTGGTATATAATACAATTATGGATGGACGGACTGCCTGCCGAGTGCCGACACAGAGGTAGCCACAGCCGTGAACTACCGCACTGTACTGTGTCTGCTGCTAATATAGACTGGTTGATAAAGAGATAGTATACAATACTACTAATATACTGGTGGTCAGGCACTGGTCACCACTAGTCACACTGGCAGTGGCACTCCTGCAGCAAAAGTGTGCACTGTTTAATTTTAATATAATATTATTTATCATGTACTCCTGGCTCCTGCTATAACAACCTGCAGTGCTCCCCAGTCTCCCCCACAATTATAAGCTTTATATACAATACATTGATGTGCAGCACACTGGGCTGAGCAGTGCACACAGACTGAGTCACTGTGTGACTGTGTATCGTTTTTTTCAGGCAGAGAACGGATATATTAAATAAAACAAACAACTGCACTGTCTCTGGTGGTCACTGGTCACTGTGGTCGTCAGTCACTAAACTCTGTCTGCACTCTGCACTCTCTTCTAATCTACAGTATCACAGCAATCTCTCTCTCTCTCTCTCTCTTCTAAATCTAATCTAAATGGAGAGGACGCCAGCCACGTCCTCTCCCTATCAATCTCAATGCACGTGTGAAAATGGCGGCGACGCGCGGCTCCTTATATAGAATCCGAGTCTCGCGAGAATCCGACAGCGTCATGATGACGTTCGGGCGCGCTCGGGTTAACCGAGCAAGGCGGGAAGATCCGAGTCGCTCGGACCCGTGAAAAAAAAAGTGAAGTTCGTGCGGGTTCGGATTCAAAGAAACCGAACCCGCTCATCTCTAATAATTATACATACCTCTGCAGAGTCCTGTGTTGCCTGAAAGACAGAAATCTGCTGGTGTCCCATGCTGCAGACAGAAATCTCTGGGAAAGTGGCAATGTGCAGTAGAGATGTCTTCAGAAACAAGGCACAGACGCCATTTTCCTGGAGACTTGCGCATGCTCAGTAGACTCTGGCACAAAGCCTAAGTTTAATTTGATGCCAGAGTGGATGATACCAACATGGATCCTGCACATTGACCATTTCCTCTCTTAAACCACCCCTGTGTAGTGTCCATATTTAAACCACTGGTTAACACAACATTCTCTAAAAACTCAATACACTTTGGTGTAACATACACTTTTACATTTTAGTTTATAGGTGGCATTGTCTTAATAGTTTTTGAATAGCTTTAATGCTCTACAGGATATTGAGAATAACTCAAGATGACATAAAGGTAAATGATAAAACATTTTCAAACAAGTTCTGAAACACACAATTAACATAAAACTGGAATATGGCACTTGATAAGTTAAATGGCATGACATGATATTTGAAATGTTTGTACTGGAACAAGAAAATGTTTTCCACTCATCCACAGGGCAAATGCAAATCACACTGTAGGCCCTCCCTGAGACCTAATTAAGTGGTGAGTGCTCAACATAGCGTTACAAAGAATTCTGAAATCAAATTAACTGTACTATAATTACAGATTCAGTTGAGGTATCAATAATCAGTACAAGGGTAGAGGCCTCCATTCTTCTTTTCCACAACGAATACTGGAAAACCTTCTGGAGATGTGGATGGTCTAATGAAACCTTTGAAAATTTAGTGTCAATGTACACTTTAAGTATTTTAGTTTATTTATGAAGAGGGAATACATTTTGCCCAAAAAGCACAGTTACTCCATGGATTAAATCAAACGGACAATCATGTTGTCGATGAGAGGAAAGGGTCTCAGCCTGTTTCAGACCCTCTGGTGTGGAAAAGGCTGTCTTGGCCTTGGCAGCTTCAGTCAAAGGAATTTGCCCTTTTGTTAAGTCAACAGTAGTGTGATACTGAATTTTTGCAAAATTTTCTACTAATTTGTCAACTCGGGGCAGAAGGTAGGAGTCGAACTGAGAAATGTATTTAATTTTTGGAAATCATTACAGAATCTTAAGGCTCCTGAAGGCTTAGGCACTAAGACAATAAGATTATTCCATTCACTGTTTTACTCCTCTATGACCCCTAGATGCAGCATTATCTCCACTTCCCATTTTACTGCTGCCCGATTAGCCTCAGGTATGTGATACAGCCTTCGTTTTATCACCAACCTGGGTGGAGTAATAATATCATGTTGTATGATTTAAGTTTTCCGGGGATGGTCGAGAACAGATACTGGTACTGTGCTACTAAGTCTGCCACTTTTTTTTGTGGCTGGGATTCAAAGTGACTTCCATAGGAACCTGACAATCTGGGGTTTTGATGGCCACTAAAGAGGGTTGACTGGTATTTTCTTTCCAAGGTTTTAGAAAATTCACATGGTAGATTTGGACTTTCTTTCTTCTACCCTCTTGCCAAACCTTATAGTTAACAGGTCGCACCGCCTCTATAATCTCAAAAGAGCCTTGCGACTGGGCATACAATGTACTTTTAGTGGTGGATTTGAGAACCAGTACCTTATCAACTGGTTTAAAAGACTGGTTAACTGCGTTTTTGATGCTGTTGAGCCTTGTTGAGGTGCTTCTTCATAAGTTGTTCAATTTGCCTAAAACAGTCATACAGTTGGGCCTCAAACTGAACAATATTAGAGGTGAATGTTGCTCCCACTCTTCTTTTACCAGATTGAAAATTCTCCTGGGTTGTCTACCATAGAGAAGTTTGAAGGTGCTAAACCCCAAAGAGGCCTCTCGAACTGCAAACATCAGATAGGGTAGGAGTCAGTTATGTGCGGTGGGGTGAGGAAGGTGAGGCAGAGCCTTTCCTGTCACACTAACATTTGCGCCAGAGTTTTAACAGTATAAAGTATATGAAAAATGCAAAGAATATTTAAGAAATATCTTCTTTGTATTATTTTAAGCATTTTTATAGTCAAGACTATGGAATAAAAAGTCTATGGCAGGTGATGCACCTATCTTTTCTGCACATCTCTGATCAAAACTCACCAAATTTCTGGAAGTCTATACCTCTGCACCTTTGCATAATGTCCACATGAACCCTTTGGCACATATATTGTATGTAAATCTGGGTCTGGTACTAGCCAGTGCCTTCTGAGCCATTTAGATCACCGCACGTCTCTGGAAGGAGTTAATGCCAATCACGCTTCTACTGAGACACTGCCCTTTTTATCATTTGCTTAAGGGTTCAGTTAAAGCATTCAACCAGGCCATCTGTCTGCGGTTTATACACTAAAGTAGTAATTCGATCCACCCCTAACCAATGACAAAGATCTTTAACTATTTTTAAGAAAAACTGATACCCTGGTCGGTCAGGGCCTCTTTTGGTATTCCAATCTGGGACCATAGAATTAGTAATTCCCGGGCAATACTACTAGACTCCATATTATGTAGTGGTATGGCCTTCGGGTATCTGGTGGCATAGTCAACCACTACTAATATATATTAATGCCCTCAAGCAGATTCTTCACTGGCCCTATTAAAGCCATACCAATTTGCTGAAAAGGGAAGGAGATGATAGGCAGGGGAACCAACACTGTCCTAAATTCTGTTTGGTGCGCTGTCTACTGACACATTGGGCATTCTTGACAATATTTCTTTACTGCTACATAAATTCCTGACCAAAAGAACCTGAATTGTATAGGCTGGAGAGATTTTTCTTCCCCTAAATGTCCTCCTGACCTCTCTTTGGCTCTTGTACTTTGTGTTTTTAGCCCTTCTATTTTGATTTCATTACAGTGATTGCGAGGTGCGTTCCAAGCCTCATTTGGATCCTGGATGATCACTTCCAGTCACGGAGTTCCCAATATTGAGCCCTGTAGATTGAGCACCCTCCACCACTATTAACACCCTATAGATGGGAGGTGTACCGTTTATGGTGGAATTCCAACCTATTTTCATTTGTCATTTCAGATCATTAGGCCTGTTAGAACAGCAGACCATCGGAAAAAAGGGCAGCCACCCCGGAAAAAAACAAGGAGAGAAATAAAGGGGGAGTGTACTTAAAAACTTTATTAGGACTAACATCCACTACACATTCAGAGAGAAGGTTTAGTGCCTATTGTCATCATATTACTATATATATATATATATATATATATATATATACTGGTTTTGATAAAAAAAGCAATAAATAATAAGTAATACATCATTCATAAAATAATGTAATTAATGTCATTACATGGCTACTGTAGCAACATTGAAATAAAGACTTTGTAGCACACCTATTTTAAGCTGTATAAAAAATGTGCATGGAAACACAGATGGTTGCTTGGTGCATTTTAATAATGAACTAAAAATGTACACACAGGTATAGCGTTAATTCCATGGGATGTGAACCATTTTAAGTTAAAAAAAGAGAAACTTTAACAGCTGTTAAATGAAAAGTAATATAACCTAATCCAGCAACAATTATGAGACAGTTGCTGTTAGCAGCTGTTGTAGATTTTTTTTGTGCCATTTTACAGTAAATATGAACGATCCTACTTAAATAACCTCATGTTTGTAGTTTATTCAATTGACAGAGGTTTATCCCAGATTGTGAATTGCACTCGAGTAACTTTACTCCTTAAATGACATCATTTAAATTGTTTTTGATGTCAACTTCTATTTGTTGCAAGTCATACAGTATATGCAAATTCTTGCCAAATACAAACATTGGGCATTGAGACCTAAAGTAATAGCCAATTAGGGTTATTTTAGAGACCAGGGGGTTTATTTACTAAGATTCGTGTTGTGTCCGGTTTGTCTCGAATTTTACATCGACTGACATTGGTCGTTCTAAATTGCAACTTTTTAAATCTGTTTTCAGTAATTTACTAAGCTTTCGAGTTCTACCTATTCGTATTTTTCGATGTCGATGTCATTCGTATTTGTGGGTGTGTTTTTACGGCTGAATGTGTTTGTTTCCAGACGAAGATGTGTATTGTGACGCATTATTCGTATTTTTCCTGTGCGGCAGTGTTTTCTGGACTTTGCAGACGTATTTTTACTTTTATATTTGATTTTGAAGGTGAACCGTGATTGATTATGAGGATTACATGGGAGTGACAAAGCGCAGCCATATAAAAACACCTCAAACCGGACGAAATTCATGGGTTTAGTTAGTGGAGAGTAGAGAGGTAGTGCTGTGAGGAGTTGGTGAGTATTTTGGTATTTTGGTTTGCGATTTCTGAGTGCTGAGCTGTGAAAGTTGTCTTGTCTTTATTGTTGTCTTGTAAACTTATTAGTGTGTCATGTTTTCTGTCCTAGTTTTTTTTTAAAGTCTAAAGTCTTTTGTCAGTGTTTTTTTGTGTGTGTGTGTGTGTGTGTGTGTGTGTGCGCGTGTGTGTGTGGTGTGTGCTGTGTAGAGGTAGAGGAGGAGTGTGTTTTGTTTGTCTTTATTTTTTAGTGTTTCTTGTTGTCTGTCTTAAACATGTCTGAGTCAGAGGTTAGTGAGGTTGGGGAGGTGGAGGAGGTTGGTGATGTTGAGGAGGTTAGTGAGGTGGCGGAGGGTAGTGAGGGGGGTGAGGTTGAGGAGGTGGCAGAGGAAGCTCCTGAGTCCTTTAGTGATACTGATGAGGCTCCGTAGCCACATACCAGGACCAAGTCAGGGTGAAATGTGAAGTTCACGTTTGACGAGAATGTTGCCCTGGTAAGGATGATAATGAAATATCATCGCCAGCTCTTTGGTGTCAGCTAAGATATCTGCCAGGAAAAAAGCAGTGATGTGGCAGAAGGTTGTTGATGCGGTGAATTGTGAGGGTGTGGTGAGGCAGAGGAGACCTGCAGAAAGCACTTTTACAACATCAAACGTTGTGTGAAAGCGAAAATGGCGAAGGAGGCCAAGACGGCCCGGCAAACAGGAGGGGGCAGCCATTTATCACCACTTATTTGGAATACGAGGAGCCACTGCAGAACCTAATCCCTCCGGAGGTAGTGAGGGCGACGTATGTATGGGACTCTGATCGCCGCAGGGTGTCTGGTAAGTTGTTTTGTTGGTTGTCTGTCTTTTTTGGAGTAAAGTTTTTAGTTTGTTATGCCCAAAAATATTGCTGTATTATTTGTGCATGTCATCTTCCATTGTGTATGGCAGGCATGTCCAAACTGCGGCCCTCCAGCTGTTGAGAAACTACACATCCCAGCATGCCCTGACACAGCTTTAGCATTCTCTGACAGCAAAACTTTGTCAGGACATGCTGGGATATGTAGTTTTGCAACAGCTGGAGGGCCGCAGTTTGAACATGCCTGGTGTATGGTGTTCGCACAGAAATGCATGTCCTGTTTCTGGTTTAAAGGGCCATTTTGTTCAAACCTTATTTTTGGAAGTGGTAGTCTAAAATTGTGATATTGATTTTTAGTTTATTTACCTGCCCACCATTCATTAATATGTTATGTGTGTAATGTGCAGAAATAGTTTTACGCCTATACATTTTTGGGTTAAAATAGTGTTTTGTGTTCCAAACAGTATAAATTGTTGTTGCGTGTAATGACTAGGTTTTGTGTTGCGATATTTTGTTTGTGCAAGGCTTTATATGGTGGCACATGTTTTTTTGGGTGATAAAAAGCAATAGTGTACAATGAGACCAAACATGAAGTCACTGTCTTACGGTTCAATACAATAGTGATATAGTAAAAGGATTACAAACATAGAAGCATCATTAAGCAGCACATTGTTAAGTTGGGTTTAAATGTATGCTGTGTGATAGGGGAGAAAGTGTTGGCTTAGTGGTGTGTAAAAGGTACGATATGCCAAAAATCAGCTTAGGGGTCATGTGTTGCTTAATTTGGTTGTAGTTTGTTGTTGTCTAATTTTTAAAGGGCCTACTTTCCTTTTGCAGTGTCTAAACATTCACAAAGGCCTTCTGGCCATGCATCCGCTGTAACTGAAGCCGAGGATGCTGCTGATGCTGGTAAGTACATTAACCTTGAGTGTGTTTGAGCCTCAATGTTGAATTAAAAATAACTGTAGCCTTTTTACCCAAAGGTCCATCAACACAAGCACTTCCCCCGCGGAGGCGCAGCCTGGGTGCGTCATCCAGACCGCCACTACAGCCATCACCACAATGATGCATATCCCTGGTCTCACCTGTGCCACCACAGCAACTGCTGGACAGTCTGCCACCCATGTCACTGCATTTCCCACAGCTACCTGGTGAGTTTTGTAGCACATTCACACAACACACATATTTACACACACCCTTGACACTACTGAAAACAGTGCTAAATACTCTGGACTAGTGATGGCCTACTTCAGATGCCATATTGCCCTTAACATCCAAACACAGTAAACTGGACAGTTATGTTGCAACTTGTATAATTCGACACATGAAATGTGCATGAATGAGATGTCCTATATTCCACAGTTAGGACAAATGCAAGCTTACGTCAATTACTGCAATGCTTTCAAACTGATTTCTGAAGCACATTAGTGCACCACGTAAGTGGAAACCAAAACCACGCAAATTAAATGGACACTATTGGCTCAAAACACTTAGGCCAACAAATGTGAGGTGCATAGGTGTTAAAAGTAAAATACAATATATGTGGCCAGTATAGGCTTATCAACACACACTTACACTGTCCAAAATAAAAACAAAACACCTTACAACTGCTTTCTATTTACAGCAGACAACATTCTTCAGGAAAGTCAGCCAGGGCAACTGCAGCCAACACAAAATGAGGAAACATATACCCTCAATCCAATTGCAATACCACCACCACACCCAACAAACACACAGTTTGCCGCTCCACCCTCTCACCAAACACCTGAGCGGGACTGAAGCCCACCCACACCGTTAGCACAGTCACAAGACCAGGCATTTTGGTCCAGCTGGTCGATGCAGCAAAATCACAATTTAGAGTGTTTGCGTAAGCAAACACACTACATTGCAAGTATGGCCCATCAAGTTCCACGCATCTCCAGAAGCAACAGCAGACAAACTAATGAGTTCATCCGAATGGCAAACACATCAGAACTAATGAGGGCAGACAATTATCGCATGCTCGATACCTTTCAAAGAGTCATGGATGACAACCAAAGGCTACATCAAACGCACTTGCATATATTGACTGCGAATCAAATGACACAAGACGCCATGGTCAGAATTATGGAGAGCCACACGTCTGCAACCAGAGACTTAAATGTGACTTTGACAACACTAAGCCAGCATCTCACTCATCAAAGGGAACATATAAGTTCCAGCTCCTCTACCACAACCCCCTTGGTGACACCTGTAATGTCCCCTCCCAGACGTTCAGCCAGAAGTCGGCCAGACACCAGCGGTAAAGGCCCATCCACCTCAAGAGGCCGACCTGCAAAATAAAATCACATCCGCATGTAATAAAAATTCCCAAAATATTTGTGCTGCTAGCTGCATTTTTGAGTTTGCACTCACAAGTGTGAGAAGTGCATTTTCTTTGTTTAGTACTTTTATTATGAAACATACGTACTAGTAAAAATAAGGTACAACATGATACAGTTGTTTTGGTATTATTTCAAACACTATTTATGTACACATGATCAGGGCCGGCTCCAGGTATGTTCGAATAGAACGGCCGCGCGGGGCGCCACCCTTAATGGGCGCCACACGCTGGCACCACCATAATCATGCCTGGAGCCAGCCTGCAGTGTCCCGGCCCCGGCCTCTTGTGAGCGCGCTATGCAGCGTGCTGTGCGCAGCGCGCATAGTGCGCACACAAGGGTTTTGAACAGTCTGCCCGAGCCCTCAGCAGCACTCCCCCTCACGGCTCCCAGCACTGTAGGTATTGTGACTTGTGAGGGTATTTATGGATTGGGCACTGTGGGTCATATCTGGCACTGTGGGGTCATATCTGCACTGTGAGGGTATTTATGTATCTGGCACTGGGGGCATTTATGTATCTGTCACTGTGGGGGCATATCTGCACTGTGGGGGCATATATGTATCTGGCACTGTGGGGGCATTTATGTATCTGGCACTGTGGGGGCATATCTGCACTGTGAGGGCATTTATGTATCTGGCACTGGGGACATTTATATATTTGGCACTGGGGGCATTTTTGTATCTGGCACTGTGGGGGCACTTATGTATCTGGCACTGTGGGGGCACTTATGTATCTGCACTGTGGGGGCACTTATGTATCTGCACTGTGGGGGCACTTATGTATCTGCACTGTGGGGGCACTTATGTATCCGCACTGTGGGGGCACTTATGTATCCGCACTGTGGGGGCACTTATGTATCCGCACTGTGGGGGCACTTATGTATCTGCACTGTGGGGGCACTTATGTATCTGCACTGTGGGGGCACTTATGTATCTGCACTGTGGGGGCACTTATGTATCTGCACTGTGGGGGCACTTATGTATCTTGCACTGTGGGGGCACTTATGTATCTTGCACTGTGGGGGCACTTATGTATCCGCACTGTGGGGGCACTTATGTATCCGCACTGTGGGGGCACTTATGTATCCGCACTGTGGGGGCACTTATGTATCCGCACTGTGGGGGCACTTATGTATCTGCACTGTGGGGGCACTTATGTATCTGCACTGTGGGGGCACTTATGTATCTGCACTGTGGGGGCACTTATGTATCTTGCACTGTGGGGGCACTTATGTATCTTGCACTGTGGGGGCACTTATGTATCTTGCACTGTGGGGGCACTTATGTATCTGGCACTGTGGGGGCATATCTGGCACTGTGGGGGCATTTATGTATCTAGCACTGTGGGGGCATTTATGTATCTGGCACTGTGGGGGCATTTATGTATCTGGCACTGTGGGGGCATTTATGTATCTGGCACTGTGGGGGCATTTATGTATCTGGCACTGTGGGGGTGCTTATGTATCTGGCACTGTAGGGGTGCTTATGTATCTGGCACTGTAAGGGCACTTATGTATCTGGCACTGTGGGGGCACTTATGTATCTGGCACTGTGGGGGCATTTATGTATCTGGCACTGTGGGGGCATATCTGCATCTGGCACTGTGGGGGCATATCTGCACTGTGGGGGCATTTATGTATCTTGCACTGTGGGGGCATTTATGTATCTGGCACTGTGGGGGCGTATCTGGCACTGGGGGCATTTATGTATCTGGCACTGTGGGGGCGTATCTGGCACTGGGGGCATTTATGTATCTGGCACTGTGGGGGCATTTATGTCTCTGGCACTGTGGGGGCATTTATGTATCTGGCACTGTGGGGGCATTTATGTATCTGGCACTGTGGGGTCATTTATGTATCTGGCACTGTGGGGTCATTTATGTATCTGGCACTGTGGGGGCATATCTGCACTATGGGGGCATTTATGTATCTGGCACTGGGGGGGCATTTATGTATCTGGCCCTGTGGAGTCATTTATGTATCTGGAACTGTGGAGGCATATCTGCACTGTGGGGGCATTTATGTATCTGGCACTCGGGGGCATTTATGTATCTGGCACTGTGGGGGCATATCTGCACTGTGGGGGCATTTATGTATCTGGCACTGTAGGGGCATATCTGCACTGTGTGGCCATTTATGTATCTGGCACTGTGGGGGCATTTATGTATCTGGCACTGTGGGGGCATTTATGTATCTGGCACTGTGGGGGCATTTATGTATCTGGCACTGTGGGGTCATTTATGTATCTGGCACTGTGGGGTCATTTATGTATCTGGCCCTGTGGGGTCATTTATGTATCTGGAACTGTGGGGGCATATCTGCACTGTGGGGGCATTTATGTATCTGGCCCTGTGGAGTCATTTATGTATCTGGAACTGTGGAGGCATATCTGCACTGTGGGGGCATTTATGTATCTGGCACTCGGGGGCATTTATGTATCTGGCACTGTGGGGGCATATCTGCACTGTGGGGGCATTTATGTATCTGGCACTGTAGGGGCATATCTGCACTGTGTGGCCATTTATGTATCTGGCACTGTGGGGGCATTTATGTATCTGGCACTGTGGGGGCATTTATGTATCTGGCACTGTGGGGGCATTTATGTATCTGGCACTGTGGGGTCATTTATGTATCTGGCACTGTGGGGTCATTTATGTATCTGGCCCTGTGGGGTCATTTATGTATCTGGAACTGTGGGGGCATATCTGCACTGTGGGGGCATTTATGTATCTGGCACTGGGGGCATTTATGTATCTGGCACTGTGGGGGCATATCTGCACTATGGGGGCATTTATGTATCTGGCACTGTGGGGGCATTTATGTATCTGGCCCTGTGGAGTCATTTATGTATCTGGAACTGTGGAGGCATTTATGTATCTGGCACTCGGGGGCATTTATGTATCTGGCACTGTGGGGGCATATCTGCACTGTGGGGGCATTTATGTATCTGGCACTGTGGGGGCATGTCATGTGTATCTGGCACTGTGGGGGCATATCTGCACTGTGTGACCATTTACATATCTGGCACTGCTGGGGGGCATGTCATGTGTATCTGGCACTGCTGGGGGGCATGTCATGTGTAGCTGGCACTGCTGGGACTTTGTAGCTGGCACTGCTGCGGGGCATGCAGTGTAGCTGGCACTGCTGCGGGGCATGTCATGTGTAGCTGGCACTGCTGCGGGGCATGTCATGTGTAGCTGGCACTGCTGCGGGGCATGTCATGTGTAGCTGGCACTGCTGGGGGGCATATCATGTCTATCTGGCACTGCACATTATGTGTATCTGACACTATACTGGAGACATTGTGTGTAAGGAACACTACTGTGGCTGTTATGTGTAAGGCTGCTAATTGTGTGTGTAGTGGTGGTGTGAAAATGTATTTATTTATAGTTTGATAATATGAAGTTATGAGGCCACGCCCACTTTTCCAAGGGGCCACGCCCACTTTTCCAGGAACGCACGTGCCTTCAGCGCGCGCATAGGATTTGGGTGGTGCGCTTTTACATTTTCTCGCTCGGGGTGCTAATAGGCCTGGAACCGTCCCTGCCCATGATTAATGAAATCATATGCATACCCACAATCAAGATACATATCTTATTCATGCAGCAGAGGTTAGGTATTTATCTTTTAACTAAAAATACTTACATTTACAACATTCTATTACATGACGTTACTTTAGGATTATGTCTATGCATGAGATTACATTCAGAAACACAAATCAGCACTACATAAATGCTGTGCAGATATAATGTTTATTATAACAGGACGTGAGATGTGCACTGGAAATTTTTCGGGTTTTGTGTTTTGGTTTTGGATTCAGTTCCGTGGCCGTGTTTTGGGTTCGAACGCGTTTTGGCAATACCTCACCGAATTTTTTTTGTCGGATTCGGGTGTGTTTTGGATTCGGGTGTTTTTTTCAAAAAACCCTAAAAAACAGCTTAAATCATAGAGTTTGGGGGTCATTTTGATCCCAAAGTATTATTAACCTCAATAACCATAATTTCCACTCATTTTCAGTCTATTCTGAACACCTCACACCTCACAATATTATTTTTAGTCCTAAAATTTGCACAGAGGTCGCTGGATGACTAAGCTCAGCGACCCAAGTGGCCGACACAAACACCTGGCCCATCTAGGAGTAGCACTGCAGTGTCACGCAGGATGGCCCTTCCAAAAAACACTCCCCAAACAGCACATGACTTGAAGAAAAAAAGAGGCGCAATGAGGTAGCTGTGTGACTAAGCTCAGCGACCCAAGTGGCCGACACAAACACCTGGCCCATCTAGGAGTGGCACTGCAGTGTCACGCAGGATGGCCCTTCCAAAAAACACTCCCCAAACAGCACATGACGCAAAGAAAAAAAGAGGCGCAATGAGGTAGCTGTGTGAGTAAGCTAAGTGACCCTAGTGGCCGACACAAACACCTGGCCCATCTAGGAGTGGCACTGCAGTGTCAGGCCGGATGGCCCTTCCAAAAAATACTCCCCAAACAGCACATGACGCAAAGAAGAAAAAAAAGAGGCGCAATGAGGTAGCTGTGTGACTAAGATAAGCGACCCTAGTGGCCGACACAAACACCTGGCCCATCTAGGAGTGGCACTGCAGTGTCACGCAGGATGGCCCTTCCAAAAAACACTCCCCAAACAGCACATGACGCAAAGAAAAATGAAAGAAAAAAGAGGTGCAAGATGGAATTGTCCTTGGGCCCTCCCACCCACCCTTATGTTGTATAAACAGGACATGCACACTTTAACCAACCCATCATTTCAGTGACAGGGTCTGTCACACGACTGTGACTGAAATGACGGGTTGGTTTGGACCCCCACCAAAAAAAGAAGCAATTAATCTCTCCTTGCACAAACTGGCTCTACAGAGGCAAGATGTCCACCTCATCATCATCCTCCGATTCATCACCGTGTACATCCCCCTCCTCACAGATTATCAATTCGTCCCCACTGGAATACACCATCACAGCTCCCTGTGTACTTTGTGGAGGCAATTGCTGCTGGTGAATGTCTCCATGGAGGAATTGATTATAATTCATTTTAATGAACATCATCTTCTCCACATTTTCTGGAAGTAACCTCGTACGCCGATTGCTGACAAGGTGAGCGGCGGCACTAAACACTCTTTCGGAGTACACACTTGTGGGAGGGCAACTTAGGTAGAATAAAGCCAGTTTGTGCAAGGGCCTCCAAATTGCCTCTTTTTCCTGCCAGTATACGTACGGACTGTCTGACGTGCCTACTTGGATGCGGTCACTCATATAATCCTCCACCATTCTTTCAATGGTGAGAGAATCATATGCAGTGACAGTAGACGACATGTCCGTAATCGTTGTCAGGTCCTTCAGTCCGGACCAGATGTCAGCATCAGCAGTCGCTCCAGACTGCCCTGCATCACCGCCAGCGGGTGGGCTCGGAATTCTGAGCCTTTTCCTCGCACCCCCAGTTGCGGGAGAATGTGAAGGAGGAGATGTTGACAGGTCGCGTTCCGCTTGACTTGACAATTTTCTCACCAGCAGTTCTTTGAACCCCTGCAGACTTGTGTCTGCCGGAAAGAGAGATCCAACGTAGGTTTTAAATCTAGGATCGAGCACGGTGGCCAAAATGTAGTGCTCTGATTTCAACAGATTGACCACCCGTGAATCCTTGTTAAGCGAATTAAGGGCTCCATCCACAAGTCCCACATGCCTAGCGGAATCGCTCAGTGTTAGCTCCTCCTTCAATGTCTCCAGCTTCTTCTGCAAAAGCCTGATGAGGGGAATGACCTGACTCAGGCTGGCAGTGTCTGAACTGACTTCACGTGTGGCAAGTTCAAAAGGTTGCAGAACCTTGCACAACGTTGAAATCATTCTCCACTGCGCTTGAGACAAGTGCATTCCACCTCCTATATCGTGGTCAGTTGTATAGGCTTGAATGGCCTTTTGCTGCTCCTCCAACCTCTGAAGCATATAGAGGGTTGAATTCCACCCCGTTACCACTTCTTGCTTCAGATGATGGCAGGGCAGGTTCAGGCGTTTTTGGTGTTGCTCCAGTCTTCTGTACGTGGTGCCTGTACGCCGAAAGTGTCCCGCAATTCTTCTGGCCACCGACAGCATCTCTTGCACGCCCCTCTCGTTTTTTAAATAATTCTGCACCACCAAATTCAAGGTATGTGCAAAACATGGGACGTGCTGGAATTTGCCCATATTTAATGCACACACAATATTGCTGGCGTTGTCTGATGCCACAAATCCACAGGAGAGTCCAATTGGGGTAAGCCATTCTGCGATGATCTTCCTCAGTTGCCGTAAGAGGTTTTCAGCTGTGTGCGTATTCTGGAAAGTGGTGATACAAAGCGTAGCCTGCCTAGGAAAGAGTTGGCGTTTGCGAGATGCTGCTAGTGGTGCCGCCGCTGCTGTTCTTGCGGCGGGAGTCAATACATCTACCCAGTGGGCTGTCACAGTCATATAGTCCTGAGTCTGCCCTGCTCCACTTGTCCACATGTCCGTGGTTAAGTGTACATTGGGTACAACTGCATTTTTTAGGACACTGGTGAGTCTTTTTCTGAGGTCTGTGTACATTTTCGGTATCGCCTGCCTAGAGAAATGGAACCTAGATGGTATTTGGTACCGGGGACACAGTACCTCAAACAAGTCTATAGTTGGCTCTGCAGTAATGATGGATACCGGAACCACGTTTCTCACCGCCCAGGATGCTAAGGCCTCAGTTATCCGCTTTGCAGCAGGATGACTGCTGTGATATTTCATCTTCCTCGCAAAGGACTGTTGGACAGTCAATTGCTTGGTGGAAGTAGTAAAAGTCGTCTTACGACTTCCCCTCTGGGATGACCATCGACTCCCAGCAGCAACAACAGCAGCGCCAGCAGCAGTAGGCGTTACACGCAAGGATGCATCGGAGGAATCCCAGGCAGGAGAGGACTCGTCAGAATTGCCAGTGACATGGCCTGCAGGACTATTGGCATTCCTGGGGAAGGAGGAAATTGACACTGAGGGAGTTGGTGGGGTGGTTTGCGTGAGCTTGGTTACAAGAGGAAGGGATTTACTGGTCAGTGGACTGCTTCCGCTGTCGCCCAAAGTGTTTGAACTTGTCACTGACTTATGATGAATGCGCTGCAGGTGACGTATAAGGGAGGATGTTCCGAGGTGGTTAACGTCCTTACCCCTACTTATTACAGCTTGACAAAGGCAACACACGGCTTGACACCTGTTGTCCGCATTTCTGTTGAAATACTTCCACACCGAAGAGCTGATTTTTTTGGTATTTTCACCAGGCATGTCAATGGCCATATTCCTCCCACAGACAACAGGTGTCTCCCCGGGTGCCTGACTTAAACAAACCACCTCACCATCAGAATCCTCCTTGTCAATTTCCTCCCCAGCGCCAGCAACACCCATATCCTCCTCATCCTGGTGTACTTCAACACTGACATCTTCAATCTGACTATCAGGAACTGGACTGCGGGTGCTCCTTCCAGCACTTGCAGGGGGCGTGCAAATGGTGGAAGGCGCATGCTCTTCACGTCCAGTGTTGGGAAGGTCAGGCATCGCAACCGACACAATTGGACTCTCCTTGTGGATTTGTGATTTCGAAGAACGCACAGTTCTTTGCTGTGCTTTTGCCAGTTTAAGTCTTTTCATTTTTCTAGCGAGTGGGCTGAGTGCTTCCATCCTCATGTGAAGCTGAACCACTAGCCATGAACATAGGCCAGGGCCTCAGCCGTTCCTTGACACTCCATGTGGTAAATGGCATATTGGCAAGTTTACGCTTCTCCTCCGACGATTTTATTTTAGATTTTTGAGTCCTTTTTTTACTGATATTTTGTGTTTTGGATTTTACATGCTCTGTACTATGACATTGGGCATCGGCCTTGGCAGACGACGTTGATGGAATTTCATCGTCTCGGCCATGACTAGTGGCAGCAGCTTCAGCACGAGGTGGAAGTGGATCTTGATCTTTCCCTATTTTTGGAACCTCAACATTTTTGTTCTCCATATTTTAATAGGCACAACTAAAAGGCACCTCAGGTAAACAATGGAGATGGATGGATACTAGTATACTTATGGATGACGAGTGACTGACGACACAGAGGTAGCTACAGCCGTGGACTACCGTACTGCGTCTGCTAGTATAGAGATGATAATGATATAAAAAATATATATATATATATATATCACTACTGCAGGTATATATAATATAATGACGGACCTGCTGGACACTGTCAGCAGACTCCTAAACTACTAGTATGAAGAAGATAGAAAAAAAAAACCCACCACAGGTAGGTATACAATTATGGACGAGCACTGACGACACAGAGGTAGCTACAGCCGTGGACTACCGTACTGCGTCTGCTAGTATAGAGATGATAATGATATAAAAAATATATATATATCACTACTGCAGGTATATATAATATAATGACGGACCTGCTGGACACTGTCAGCAGACTCCTAAACTACTAGTATGAAGAAGATAGAAAAAAAAAACCCACCACAGGTAGGTATACAATTATGGACGAGCACTGACGACACAGAGGTAGCTACAGCCATGGACTACCGTACTGCGTCTGCTAGTATAGAGATGATAATGATATAAAAAATATATATATATATATATCACTACTGCAGGTATATATATAATATAATGACGGACCTGCTGGACACTGTCAGCAGACTCCTAAACTACTAGTATGAAGAAGATAGAAAAAAAAAACCCACCACAGGTAGGTATACAATTATGGACGAGCACTGACGACACAGAGGTAGCTACAGCCGTGGACTACCGTACTGCGTCTGCTAATATAGAGATGATAAAGATGATAGAGATGAACAAAAAAAAATATAACACTACTGCAGGTAAATATTTATATAATATAATGAATGACGGACCTGCTGGACACTGTCAGCAGAATGCGTTTATAGAATAAAAAAAAAAAAACACCACAGGAGTGTTTAACTTTTTCAGGCAGACAATATACTGGTGGTCACTGGTCAGTCACACTGGCAGCAAAAGTGTGCACTGTACTCCTGCTATAACTGCACCCCAGTCTCCCCCACAATTCAGCTGTGTGAGCAGTGAGCACTCAGCACAGTCAGATATACATATAGATGATATTATCATGCAGCACACTGAGGCTGAGCACAGATATGGTATGTGACTGTGTATCGTTTTTTTTCAGGCAGAGAATGGATTATATTAAATAATAAATAAAACTGGTGGTGGTCACTAGTAACTATCAGCAAAACTCTGCACTCTGAGTACTCCTAATGCTCCCCAAAATTACTAAGTTAGCAGTAAATCAACCCAAGTGTCTCTATCTATTCTAACGGAGAGGACGCCAGCCACGTCCTCTCCCTATCAATCTCAATGCACGTGTGAAAATGGCGGCGACGCGCGGCTCCTTATATAGAATCCGAGTCTCGCAATAGAATATGAGCCTCGCGAGAATCCGACAGCGGGATGATGACGTTCGGGCGCGCTCGGGTTAGCCGAGCAAGGCGGGAAGATCTGAGTCTGCCTCGGACCCGTGTAAAAAGGCTGAAGTTCGGGGGGGTTCGGATTCCGAGGAACCGAACCCGCTCATCTCTAAACAGGACTGGATTTGTTGGAAATTTTTTACAATACAAACACAATAACAAAGTGTACTGTGGAGCCAAACATAATAGGTATCCCACAAAACACACACAATACATAACCAACCATAAAGGAACCTTAATACATTTACCTTAGTAATTGACAAGAGTGGTAGTGGACAAACACGCCAGCCAAAAGCAGTTCTATTTGGAGTTAGAACTTTTGTACGATTTGATGACGTTTGCAGCAGAGTTTAAGGTATTTACGGCCAAAAACACAAATATGAATCATTAGTAAATTACAGTGTTGTATTAAATAACAACCGTATTTGACCGATGGTGTATTCAATCGTATTTGTGATCGCGGCTGTGTAAAAATGTACGAATGCAACGAACACGGATGACTTTCAGGGTTAGTAAATTCCCCAGACGCCACTTAGACAGAAAAACAGAACTCGAATGGATTCGAATTAATTCAAAATCTTAGCAGATAAACCCCCAGGAGTAATCGAATGTAAAAGTACTGTATATTTACACAAATACAATTAGTATTATTTTTTTTTTAAATAACTAATAAGAGGCTTAAGGGATTCATTGTAGAGTGTAGTTGGCACGCAGTAAAGTAAATAGAGATGTGCACCGGAAATTTTTCGGGTTTTGTGTTTTGGTTTTGGATTCGGTTCCGTGGCAGTGTTTTGGATTGGGACGCGTTTTGGCAAAACCTCCCTGGAATTTTTTTGTCGGATTCGGGTGTGTTTTGGATTCGGGTGTTTTTTTTTTTTTTAAACTCAAAAACAGCTTAAATCATAGAATTTGGGGGTAATTTTGATCCTATAGTATTATTAACCTCAATAACCATAATTTCCACTCATTTCCAGTCTATTCTGAACACCTCACAATATTATTTTTAGTCCTAAAATTTGCACTGAGGTCACTGGATGACTTAGCTAAGCGACCCAAGTGGACGGCACAAACACCTGGCCCATCTAGGAGTGGCAATGCAGTGTCAGACAGACTGGCACTTAAAAAAATTGGCCCCAAACAGCACATGATGCAAAGAAAAGAGAAAAAGAGGTGCACTGTGGTCGCTGGATGGCTAAGCTAAGCGACACAAACACCTCAATATTACAGGAATTATTCGTTCTAATCAATGGTATTATTGGTCCAAATCACTGGAAGAAAATGACAAGATCACAGGAATTATTCGTTCTAATCAATGGTATTATTGGTCCAAATCACTGGAAGAAAATGACAAAATCACTGGAATTATTCGTTCTAATCAATGGTATTATTGGTCCAAATCACTGGAAGAAAATGACAAAATCACTGGAATTAAATGGCAGTAATGTCGGGAATTATATCAAATGGCAGTACCAACTGGACATATACGGAAGTGTCAGACAGGATGGCACTTAAAAAAATAGTCCCCAAACAGCACATGATGCAAAGAAAAGAGAAAAAGAGGTGCCCTGTGGTCGCTGGATGGCTAAGCTAAGCGACACAAACACCTCAATATCACAGCAATTATTCATTCTAATCAATGGTATTTTTGGTCCAAACCACTGGAAGAAAATGACAAAATCACTGGAATTATTCGTTCTAATCAATGGTATTATTGGTCCAAATCACGGGCAGAAAATGACAAAATCACTGGAATTATTTGGCAAGATCACTGTAATTAATAATTATAAATCACTGATATTAATTGGTAAAATCTCGCTATCGCCTGCCTAGTGAAGTGGAATCTAGATGGGATTTTGTACCGGGGACACAATAACTTCATCAATTGTCTAAATCCCACTGCACTAATGGCGGAAAACGGGCACACGTCTAACAGCGCACTGATTATACTGAGAACTGATTATACTGATCACTGATGATACTACGGAGAACTGACACTGAGCAGCGAGAACAGCACTGGACTATTGTACTGTAGCATACTGGTCAACACAATGCAGCACTGACACTGAGCACAGATATTAAGCACTGATCAGGATACTAGAAGTGACACAGAGCTGCAAGATACAGCAATGGCCTACTGTACTATACTACTATATACTGGTGGTCACCACAATGCTGCACTGTACTACTATATACTGGTCACAACAATGCAGCAGATATTGAGCACTGATCAGGATACTAGAACTGAGTCTGACACGGAGCTGCAAGATACAGCAATGGCCTACTGTACTGTACTACTATAATATACTGGTGGTCACCACAATGCAGCAAACTGAGCACAGATATTACCAGGTGTATCTCACACATCGCGCAGTACAGATTACAGGATGTATAATCACCAGGTGTATAACACACGTTGCACAGTACAGTATACAGGGTGTATAATTAATTACCAGGTGTATCTCACACATCGCTCAGTACAGTATTTAGGGTGTATAATCCCCAGGTATATCTCACACATCGCACAGTACAGTATATAGGGTGTATAATCCCCAGGTGTATCTCACACATCGCTCAGTACAGTATATAGGGTGTATAATCCCAAAGTGTATCTCACACATCTCTTAGTACAGATTACAGGATGTATAATCACCAGGTGTATAACACACATCACACAGTACAGTATACAGGGTGTATAATTAATTACCAGGTGTATCGCACAGTACAGTATATAGGGTGTATAATCCCCAGGTGTATCTCACACATCGCTCAGTACAGTATATAGGGTGTATAATCCCCAGGTGTATCTCACACATCACTCAGTACAGTATATAGGGTGTATAATCACCAGGTGTATCTCACACAACGCACAGTACAGTATATAGGGTGTATAATCCCCAGGTGTATCTCACACATCGCTCAGTAAAGTATATAGGGTGTATAATCCCAAGGTGTATCTCACACATCGCTCAGTACAGTATACAGGGTGTATAAACACCAGGTGTATCACAAACATTGCACAGTACAATATAAAGGGTGTATAAAAATCACCAGGTGTATCACATGCCACACAGTACAGTATACAGGGTGTATAATCCCCAGGTGTATCTCACACATCACTCAGTACAGATTACAGGATGTATAAAATCACCAGGTGTATAACACGCGTCGCACAGTACAGTATACATACTGGTCACTACAATGCAGCAGATATTGAGCACTGATCAGGATACTAGAAGTGACACAGAGCTGCAAGATACAGCAATGGCCTACTGTACTGTACTATATGTATACTGCTGGTCACCAAAATGCTGCACTGTCCTACTATATACTGCTCACAACAATGCAGCACAGATATGGATAGTATACTTGACACAGCTGCAAGATACAGCAATGGCCTACTGTACTGTACTACTGTATATGTATACTGCTGGTCACCAAAATGCTGCACTGTCCTACTATATACTGCTCACAATAATGCAGCACAGATATGGATAGTATACTTGACACAGAGCTGCAAGATACAGCAATGGCCTACTGTACTATACTATATGTATACTGCTGGTCACCAAAATGCTGCACTGTCCTACTATATACTGCTCGGTTCCGGTATGAATGGTCGACCATGTTATGGTCGACAGTCATTAGGTCGACCACTATTGGTAGACATTGACATGGTCGACATGGACACATGGTCGACACATGAAAATGGTCGACACATGAAAGGTCGACATATGAAAAGGTCGACATGAGTTTTTTTACTTTTTTGGGTGTCCTTTTTTGCGTAAAGTGACTGGGAACCCCAATTAGTGCACCGCGTCCCCTCGCATGGCTCGCTTCGCTCGCCATGCTTCGGGCATGGTGCCTTCGCTCCGCTACCGCTTCGCTCGGCACACTTTACCGTTCCAATCGTAGTCCATGTGGATCGTAAAGTATGGAAAAGTTCCCCAAAAGAAAAAAAAGTTAAAAAACTCATGTCGACCTTTTCATGTGTCGACCATTTTCATGTGTCGACCATGTGTCCATGTCGACCACGTCAATGTCGACCAATAGTGGTCGACCTAATGACTGTCGACCATAACATGGTCGACCATGTGAACGGATACCATACTGTACTGTACTACTATAATTATATACTGGTGGTCCCCACAATGCAGCACACTGAGCACAGATATTTGCAACACACTGAGCACAGATATGGAGTGTTTTCAGGCAGAGAACGTAGATATTTTCAGCACACTGAGCACAGATATTTGCAGCACACTGAGCACAGATATTTGCAGCACACTGAGCACAGATACAGAGCTTTTCAGGGAGAGAACGCAGCCACGTCCTCTCCGTTCAATCTCCAATGCACGAGTGAAAATGGCGGCGGCGCGCGGCTCTTTATATAGAATACGAATCTCGTGAGAATCCAACAGCGGGATGATGACGTTCGGCCGCGTTCGGGTTAACCGAGCAAGGCGGGAAGATCTGAGGCTGCCTCAGAACCGTGTAAAATAGGTGAAGTTCGGGGGGGTTCGGATCTCGGAGAACCGAACCCGCTCATCTCTACTATAAAGGAATACACAACACAAAAAAAGTTAGAGAAATTCCCATTTCCACGCAATAAACACCAACTGTTCACCAAAAGTGCCATTGCTATTTATAAAGTTTTGTGCTCTCCTGCACACAATATTAAACAATCCCTACACAATGTACAAGCATACACAAACATACACAATGAGACTCTGAATATTGGGGCTAATTCAGACCTGATCGGTGCCAAGGGCGTAGCTACCATAGGTGCAGGCAGTGCAGCTGCTATGGGGCCCAGAGTTGAGAAGGGCCCACCTTCACTGTCAAAGTTACATGTGTTATATACATTTTTCACCATTGGGTGTTATCTAGGGGTCCTTTCAAACTTTTTCCTTAGGGCCTGTAATATATCTAGGTATGCCCCTGGACCTGCTCATTGTAGTTTGGTATAAAATGAACTGGAGGGCATTTTAATGATATATAATATGAACCGGGGAACTACAGTATAATGAGGCACAATATGAACGAGGAGCACTATATATCATAATGTGAATTGCGGGTACTGTGCGGCATAATGTGTACCGGCAGCTCTGAAATGTGACATAGGGTGAACTTTAGCACTACTACGATTCATAAAAGAAACTAGGGCACTGCTGTGGAGCATAACATTAAATAAGGCTCTACTATGGTTCAGCAAATGAACTAGGCACTATTATAGGTCATAAAATTAATAACTTCTGCAGAGAAGTGTCTCTCTAGAAGAATTGTGATGGATATGCCTCTGATCGCTGCTGGATATGCCCCTGATCGCTGAACTGCGCATGCGCCGGCGCCGCAGTGCCCTGGCACATGCCAGACAGCCGACGGCTGTCTTAGCCCTGCGATCGCCTCTGCCTGATTGACAGGTAGAGGCGGTCGCTGGGCGGGAGGGGGGCGGCCGGCGGCATTTGGCCGCCACTTAGTGGGTGCGGTCCTGGCAACGCAGGCTTGCTGGACCATTAGGGGGGTGGGCCGTGGTGGCTGCGTGATGTCACACGCCGCCGATGTGACCCGTGCAGTGCCGAGTAGCTCTCTGCCAGCGCGCAGGAGCTGCACTGGTGGGGAGCTACTCTTCCAGTACAAAAGCATTGCCGCTGTGCGATGCTTTTGTTCTTCTACGGGGGGGTTGGGCCTGACATGCGGGGCGGACTAGCCCTGTGCTGGAAGTCCCCCCACATGTCAGGGAAGCTGATCGTAGATGTGCTAAATTTAGCACATCTACGATCAGGTCTGAATTAACCCATTATTATATATTATTTTCCTTCATTAATGCCTAGCGTTTGGATTTCTTGATAAGCACCACAGCTGGTAGCACATTGCTGTGGTGTAAGCTTTTATTTCGCCTATATTTTTCCAGCATAATTGCTATTATTTATTATCTGCAGGCAACTTAGACTAGGGGGCAGATATATCAAACATTGGAGGGAGAGAAAGTGAAGAGAGATAAAAGTAACAGTCAGTTTCTAATTGTCAATTTAAAGGCTTTGTTTGAAAGATAACAGAAGATTATTGGAAATTACCTTATTCCTCTACACTTTATCTTTCTCCAAGCTATGAAACATCTCTGCCAAGGTAGCAAATACTTTTTTCTTTGGATGTGTTTTACACGTGTCAAGAACCTGACTTAAGTTACCTATGTTATAGTAACCAGCCCTGTGTCTTACCTCAGCCTCTTGTCATACATGCCAGGATTTTCTGCAGTGTCCCAGAGTTTACTCAGCCTTGCTTCATTCTCTGACTCCAGTATCTGCTGTGCATACTAGTTTCCCAGGCTGATTGCACAGGTGCACAGACTTCAGTTTGCAGAAGTGTTCTAAGACCAGCTGGTAACTATTTGTGTGCCTGAGGTTTATTCAAGCTCCTGTGTGCAGTACTGTGATATTCTCTGACATTGCTGTATTACATGATTTTCCAGCTGATCTCCACTTCACCAACCTAAGTCTCAGTCCGGCCAGCCAGTTTCCCTGCAGCCAATCACAGCCCGGCAGGGGGTTCAAAGAAAGTCCAGCTGCAGCATTCTGGGCCTGAGCAACCCAGTCACAACCCTACTGTGACTACTGAAGTCCTGCTTCCTGAGTTACAGTGATTGCCATCTATGCACCAGACTCTCACCAGTTCCAATCCGGTTTTACAAGCCTTAATGGTTCCAGTCCAGTTCTACAAGCCTCACTAGTTCCAGTCTGGTTCTTTTAGCCTCACCAGTTCCAGTCCAGTTCTACAAGTCTCACCAGTTCCAGTTTGGTTCTCCAAGTCTCACCGGTTCCAGTCCGGTTCTACTAGACAATGCAAACTGATCTTTCTCGACTCACCAAGGATGAACGTCTCCATCATCGTCGTGAGAAGTTATGCCTCTATTGTGCTTCACCCAACCACTTCCTGAGAACCTCTGCTTCCCAGCAAAAGTCCTAACCTGTACAGGAGGAGTCAGGTTGGGAGTAACAAAGAAGCCTCCTCCCAAGTACGATTGTGTTATCACTGTTAGGGTGTGTACACACGGTGAGATCCCTGCTATGTTCGATTTTGACCATGCGATTTCCCTTGAACTCCCCCAGAGCCCAGATAGCACAGATAGGACAGATTTTGACTATCTGTGCTTGAGATTTTGTCTATGTACGATTTTGACTAAGTGCCAATTTTGACTATACTTTATACTAGATAGTCAAGATTGACTTGCCTGCACAGTCTATCTAGCCTTACGATACCGACCCCACGGGAGCATGCATCGGATCGAATCTGTATCGCAAGCTGCTTAGCACCATGAATTATGCACTAACTTTTCATAAGATTTTGACTATATAGTCAAAATCTTACAGATTTATCTCACCGTGTGTACACACCCTAACTCTTGAAACTCCATCCAACTTCCATGTCTGCACAGCCCTAGTGGACTCAGGGGCTGCTGGGAACTTTATCTCTTCTGCCATAGCGCAAGAACTTTGTTTGCCACTTAAGCGTTGGTCCCAGCAGGTTGTTCTCACTGCAGTTAATGGGAGTCGGATCAAGGAAGGAACTATTTCTCATTCTACTAAGGTGGTGGTATTTAAGGTAGGAGCATATCGACTCGCCTACTTCGCAGATTCTAGCCTGGGGTTCTGGATGCTCTCACAAGTGTTTTACTCAAGTGTTGCCCTTATGTGGGTTGGAAAAGAATCCTCTACCCTCTTCTTTCCCTACTCTTCCTGGAGCCTATCAGGAATTCTCTGATGTGTTTTCTGAGCAAGCCGCTGATAAGTTGTCACCTCATCGACCATGGATTTGCCTGTTCAACCTGATTCCAGGCAAGGTTCCTCCAAGGGGGCGCACTTACCCACTATCTGTACCTGAGTCCCAAGCCATGTCCGAGTAAGAAGGGATTCATCCGGCCTTCTAGTTCACCAGCCAGGGCTGGCTTTTTCTTTGTGAAGAAAAAATATGGAGTCCTTCAGCCTTGCATTGATTGTTGTGGCTTAAATGAGAGAACTTTAAAGAATAGATACCCATTGCCCCTAATTACTGAACTTTTTGATCGGGTACGGGGTGCTACCATCTTCACTAAGCTGGATCTGAGAGGAGCCTACAATTTCATATGTATAAAAGAGGAAGATGAGTGGAAGACTGCCTTCAACACCAGAGATGGTCACTACAAGTATTTGGTCATGCTGTTTGGTCTCTGCAATGCTACAGCGGTCTTCCAGCACATCATAAACAAAATCTTCCATGTTGTCCTTCACAAGTTCGTAGTTGTGTACCTGGACAAGAAACTCATTTTTCACAGGATTTGGAAACCCATCGTCTCCAAGTGAGAGAAGTTTTACTCTGACTTCAATCCCCTCATCTTTATGGGAATTTGTCCAAATGTGTCTTCGAGGTTCCTATTATCTTGTTTCTCCTCTATTGTTTCTCCAATTATGTGTTCAATAGATAAAGGAGTTTATCTCACTTAATGGCCTCCCGCTGCAGTTTCAGCTTTCCATCATCTCAAGCAAGCCTTCACAACTGCCCCAGTTCTTCAGCAGCCCAATCTGGAAGTACCATTTATTATTGAGGTAGATGCATCAACTAATGGTGTTGGGGCGATTCTCTCACAATACACCATAAATAAGAAACTCCATCCCTGTAGATACTACTCAAAAAAATTATCATCAGCAGAGAAAGATGATGCCATCGGCGACCAAGAACTCCTGGCCATAAAGTTGGCACTTGAAGAATGGAGGTATCTGTTAGAAGGTGCTAAACATGATATTACCATCTTCTCCGACCACGAAAACCTGCTCTATCTAAAATTAGCTCAATGTCTGCACTCTCTGCAAGCTCGGTGGGCTCTATTCTTTTCCAGGTTCGATTTCAAGATAAAATACACTAGATCAATATATGATATACATTATTGAATTCATTGGACCATTATTCAAAAAGTCCATATATGACTAATTAAAATAACTAAATCTTCAGAGGCTTGATCCTTATTATTACTGTTATTTAGCAATGTCCACTGGACTGAACATGACTCGACATAAGGCTGCTTTTCAAACACTCAATGTGTTCATATGTCCCAAATTTATTGGTGCTCTAAATGAACATGTGTGCACACACTGGTTGAGATAAATGGATATTTACCATGCATTTTTTGCCATTACATCTCCTCCAAAAGATATAAAGTTGAAACAAACCCGTACCTTAGCTCCCTCTGCTGGTGCTTATCTGTTTATGCAGATTTTCTGGAGTAGGTATAATCAGGGACTGTCCACAGTGTTCAGGCTCCCTCTGCTGGTAGTTAGCCGTAATTGCAGATACACTGGATATTGTGCAAAGACACAAGCTGGTATTGGCGTCAATATGCAGGAGGTGATTGTCCTTGGCTCAGTCACCATGAAAACGCGTTTCACCACCTTCCAACACACTCAGCGGCTTCCTCAGTTCGAACTGGTGACGTGGTGACTGAGCCACGTCTTCACAAACTCAACCCTGGTCCCCTATAGCTATGGACTTCATTACTGAGTGGCCTATCATTTTACTAAAATGGCTCACTTTATCCCTTTGACTGGTCTACCAACAGCAGCCAAGTTGGCCCAAGTTTTCTTCTGGGAGATCTTCAGATTACATTTTTTTAGCACTGGATATAGTCTCTGATCGAAGTGTGTAGTTCGTTGCTAAAGTCTAGTGGGCACTATGGGGGTAATTCACACATGATCGCTCGCTAGCATTTTTTGCAGCACTGCGATCAGGTCAGAACTGCGCATGCATATGCACCGCAATGCACAGGTACGTAGCACGGGTATAAAGTGGATCGTTGCTGTGCGATGGGTTTTATGAAGAATCCATTCACACAGCCGATCGCAAGGAGATTGACAGGAAGAAGGCATTTGTGGGTGGCAACTGACCATTTTCAGAGATTGGTTGGAAAAACACAGGTGTGTCCAAGCATTTGCAGGGCGGGTGTCTGTCGTCAATTTTTGTTCCCGGATAGGCTGAAGTGATCGCAGTGGTTGAGTAAGTCCTGGGCTATTCAGAAACTGCACAAGATCTTTTTGTAATGCTCAGCTGCACATGCGATCGCATACTTGTACAGCTAAAATACACTCCCTGGTGGGCGGCAACTATGCAAACGCAGGACTGCAAAATACAGCTACCGAGTGACCAGGTCTGAATTAGCCCCTATGTGCAACAATGAAAATGAAACTTAACTTTTCTTCCAAATATCACCCCCAGACCAATGAACAGGTTAAAAGGGAGGACCAAGAGTTGGAGACTTTCTTTATTTATATATCTCCTCGTCTCAAGATGACTGGTTCAAATTTCTAGCCTGGGCAGAGTTCTCATATAACTTCCATTATGATACGGCCACTAACATGACTCAATTTGTTGCAAACTACAGTCAGCATCCACGCATACTAGAATTTCAGCTGTTACCATATTAGATGTACCAGTAGCCTCTTCTTAATTAGGGCAACTTGCACGGGTTTGGAAACAATTCAAGTCTTGTTAAAGAAAGCTTCCAGATGTTACAAACTCTTTGCTGATAGGAAACGTACTGTGCCAGAATTCAAACCTAGGGATCAAGTCTGACTTTGTACACAAAACTTAGGACTCAAAGTCCCGACTATGAAGCTTGCGCCGAGATTCATAGGGCCATTTCCAGTGGAGAGAGTCATAAACCCCTTGGTATACAAGCTCAAGCTTTCAGGTCATTTCTGAATCCCTAACTTCTTTCATATTTCTCTCCTCCGACCTTTAGTGCTCAACCATTTCCAATCCTCTGGTTCTAAGTTCTCACAAGTCCAGACTAGTAAAGGTGTTGAATTTGAAATTGCTAAGATTCTTGATTCCGTCTGTCACCAAGGACATCTTCAGTACCTTATTGACTAGAAAGGATATGGACAGAGGAGAAGTCCTGGGTTAAATTATCAAATGTCCATGCCCCACGACTGATTCAGAACTTTCATTTGAAATATCTTTCCAAGCCAAGAAGGTGTCCAGGGGCAACAGTAAAAAGAGAGGGGAGTACTGTCAAGAATCTGACTTAAGGTACCTATGTTGTAGTAACCAGCCCTGTGTCTTACCTTAGCCTCTTGTCATACATGCCAGGATTTTCTGCAGTATCCCAAAGTTTACTCAACCTTGCTTCATTCTCTGACACCAGTATCTGCTGTGCATAATATTTTCCAAGCTGCAGCACATTCCCAGGATGTTTGCACAGGTGCACAGACTCCAGATTGCAGCAGTGTTCTCAGACCAGCTGGTTACTATTTGTATGCCTGAGGTTTATTCAAGCTCCTGTATGCTGTACTATGATATTATCTGACATTGCTGCATTCTATAATTTCCAGCTGATATCCACTTCACCAACCTAAGCCTCAGTCCGGCCAGCCAGTTTCCTTGCAGCCAATCACAGCCCAGCAGGGGGTTCAAAGAAAGTTCAGCTGCAGCATTCTGGCCCTAAGCAACTCACTCACAACCCTACTGTGACTGCTAAAGTCCTGCTTCCCGAGTTACAGCAATTGCCATCTATGCACCAGGCTCTCACCAGTTCCAGTCTAGTTCTACAAGCCTCACGTGTTCCAATCTGGTTCTACATGCCTTATCGGTTCCAGTCCGGTTCTACAAGCCTCACCAATTTCAGTCCGGCTCTACAAGTCTCACCAGTTCCAGTCCGTTTCTACTAAGCTTTACTGTTTCCAGTCCGGTTCTACAAGTCTCTCCGGTTCCAGTCTGGTTCTACCAAGCTTCTCCGGATCCAGTCTGGTTTTACTAAAGCCTCACTGGCTCAGTCCAGAATTACCAGAGTGTCAGGTCTCTGGTTTTGTCTGTCCCTGGAGGGGGCACTAGTGGGTCAGTGTTGGTGCGATGTACAAAGCGTGGAGGCAATATAAAAGTCCTGCACATATGCGCTGATGTTTATTAGCACAGAGGTCACAGAGCAAATGATATAACAGTGAATAATAAATTAGAACCGGCAATGAAGCAAATAATGATTGATAACTGAATCCAAGAAATAACTGAAAGTCTTTAGCAACAGAATATGAAGTAACTTGGTAATTGAATGCAAATGAATTGGTAAACAGAACTCCGGTAATACTTGAGAAGAGCACAGTCTCTGTATGACACAATACGGAATAAGCTGGTAACTGAATGCAAATGGATTTGTAAACAGAACTCCGTTAATACTTGAGAAGCACACAGTCTCTGTATAACACAAGTCCTTACGGCCACGCAAGGCCCAAGCAGGAGACAGTCCCAATACAACAAGTTTCGTTTAACTGCTGAAATGCACAGGTTGATATATAGGCCCTCATTCCGAGTTGTTCGCTCGCTAGCTGCTTTTAGCAGCATTGCACACGCTAAGCCGCCGCCCTCTGGGAGTGTATCTTAGCTTAGCAGAATTGCGAACGAAAGATTCGCAGAACTGTGAATAGAAATTTCTTAGCAGTTTCTGAGTAGCTCCAGACTTACTCAGCCATTGCGATCAGTTCAGTCAGTTTCGTTCCTGGTTTGACGTCACAAACACACCCAGCGTTCGCCCAGACACTCCCCCGTTTCTTCAGACACTCCCGCGTTTTTCCCAGAAACGCCAGCGTTTTTTCGCACACGCCCAGAAACATCCACTTCCTGTCAATCACAGTACGATCACCAGAGCGATGAAAAATCTTCGTTATGCCGTGAGTAAAATACCTAACTTTTGTGTAAAATAACTAAGCGCATGCGCTCTGCGAACCTTGCGCATGTGCAGTAAGCGACTAATCGCAATATAGCGAAAGTCGGCAACGAGCAAACAACTCGGAATGACCCCCATAGATAACAAAGTGCACAGGTAAAGCAATGTAGTGAACACCTGAGGAGAGTCTCTTACTGCTGATGAGCTGCGGCAGGCTGTGGCTGAAATCCGGAGTAAACAGAGTGATGAATGGAACGATGAAAGTAACCACGGTGAATCGCTGGAAACAGGAACACAGGAACCAGGAGAACTAGACACACCATATGTGACTCGTTGTCCGAGGCCATGTGACTGAGCCATGGACTGAAACTTATACCCCTTGCTCTGCAGTGATTGGTCACTGAACTCTGGCTGGAAGCACAGTGCTGGATTGGATGCCTGGGTCAGCTGAGTGCAGGTGTCATGGCTGCGCCCATACAGGCCGGACGCCGGCACACAGCAAGTCACACATGGGACCAGACTCAGGGGTACTCAGCGACACTGAAGATGATGCTCGCGGTCTGCGAATCCATGCAGCCGCGACTGGGGCCATGACCTCCAGAGGCCTGCACACCAGCGCACTGGTAAGTGAGACGCAGCTGAACGCCGATTCCTGACACAGAGTCTCATCCCAAGTGTCATAATCCCAGTTCCAGACTGGTCAGCACTCCAGTCCGGCACCCATTCTAAGTTTCATCATCCCGGTACAAGCCCGGTCAGCACACCAGTCCAGTATTAATCCAGTTCAGCTCAAAAGCTCTTCACAAATGATCAAACATCTCTAGTACCACCTACTGCAATATCTTATCCTCGAGCTTAAACCTTACAATGTGGTTTTCACTGCCACCACCCATTTATACGAAAGAGCTATATTCTGTTTCCTCGTTTCATTCCAGTTCCGGTGTCCATAACTCCCATGCCGAAGCCATCCGCAGGTAAGCCTGAGTCACAAATCGTGACATGTGTCCAACTCTGAATGTGCCCTCTAACCTCTGGGTTTGGCTTAATGGTACTCCAGCACTTTGTAAGCCTAGTAAAAAAGACCTATGGCTTCACAGGAAATGGGTGTTGTTTGAGTTTTTCTATTTATGGATTGTGTAAAAATGGGGATTTATTTTATCCACAGATCTTAATTAACAATGTTCTTAGTTATGCTAAAGGATTTCAAATACTCAGATTATCCAAGCATTGCATGGTTGGTTCCTATATAAGAAACAAATAATTCCAGCGCGTCAAAACCACCTAATTTATACAATATGGATCATATGGATTGAACTTATGCTGCTCTCAACCGGACAGTACTGACCTATCCACATAAAAACGTATTACGGAAGATAACAATTAATTATCAGAGAGCGCATATAGCTATTTAGCTCAAATTTATTATATATATAAAATACCACACATATATACTAATTAATACAAATAAATATAAATATAAACTCATATACACATATAAATAAAAAATCAATAAATAAAAATCAATAAAAATGCCCCCTGCTGCAGCGGATACCTGGACGTTATTCTTATGTCCAGATTTGTAGTTGGTACAATTTTATTAATAGTTAAAGAGTCCTGAACGGTGTACCGTCTAATATAGGAACACTTTGTTGCCTGTTGTTTTTAACAGCTGTAGACGTTTTGTACTTGTTAATAGGTCTCCTTATATATCTAATAGCACCAGCTTCCCACTCCGTTAATTAATGTAGCTGAACGGCCAAGAATTTCAAGTGCTTATACTCCGGTATCTGTGTCAAATAGACCTTTTCATTCATTCCCACTGTGCTGATGGGCCATGATTGCAAATGTCCACTTTATACTCACAGCCAGGAGTATATCCTTTAGGTATCCGTGGACGGCCCCCGTTGCAGATCTCAGTCACAGTTGCAGGGAAACACCTTTGGCGAGGTGTACCGGAGAGTCACCACAGTCGACCAGCATGCAGACGGAAACGGCACCAAGGGATATTGCTTGCTCGTAAGCCGCTGATAACAGGAGGGACACTGATCTGAAGTAAGCCCCGGTCCTTACGCGTTTCTCCGCCAATGTAAAAGTGCGGTTTCGTCAGAGGATAACATGGGGCTGTCCAACCTACTATTTAAGTATCAGGGGACCAATCATGATCCAATTCTTTGATTGTCACACCTGAATTACTCTCACATGTGCAAAATCAAAATTCAATCTCATAATGACCCATAAATTATCCTAATCTAATCATACAATAACAAAAGGTGGATTAAGTATATAGCAATATATTCATAACCTAAAAATTACTTTTATTGTATAAACAATAAAATATTTCTATCTAAATGATCAGAGAACAGAGGTGATGGCATACATGCACTATCTACATATATCAGTATCAAATCTACAAAAATTCCATTCTACTTATATGACATCCACTTTAGCCCAGTGGTTTAATGTCCCGCATTAGCATTCACAGGGTCCCGAGTTCAACTCCAACCCATCCCCACATATAATATTGATTTTAAACATTATGTTTTTTATATATTTTTCATTATTTATATTTTGTATTAATATTTTTAGTTGTCTCCTTCATTATTATTTATGTGTATATATTTATTAGTTACGTGCTCCCATACTTTATGATGAGTGCATAATTCTGATTCTGTGTAATAATAGAAAGTACATTAAATGCATCCTGCAAACTCTTCAAAGGGTTTTATTGCAAACTGTAGTTCCAAATATACTATACTTTTCAAAGTACAAATGGGAACCAACAACTCACAAGATTGGAAATTCCATAATCCATGAAAATATTATTATTATCACTGTTTATCGTGTATATATAAATACATAAAAAACAGGAAAAAACAGAAAAGGAGGGAAAGGATAGTGATGGAGAGGTGGAAAAAACAAGAAAAAGGTCCTATGGGCACTTGAATATCATCTAATATTATTAATCTCCATATTCTCATTCAAACCTTCGGGCACCAAAGTGCCCAAGTTGAAAATCCAAAATGCCTCCCTTGTGCACAATTTATTGAACCTGTCGCCTCCCCTGGAGGTGGGGGCCACAGACTCAATACCTTGCACCTTCAGTGACTCTACATTGCCATCATGTTGATAGGTTACATGTCTTGACACACTGTGGTGAGGATTCTTCTTGAGGACATTCCGTCTATGTTCTAAGAACCTTGTATTAAGACTCCTAACTGTCCTCCCCACATATTGTTTTCCACATATGCAGCTTATTAAATAGACGACATATGTCTGCTGACAATTAATAAAATTCTCAATTGCAAATTCCAATCCTAGTGTTGTTGATTTAAATGAGATACTTCTATGTATTATAAATTTACAAGTGATACAGTTGATCTTACCACATCTAAAACAGCCTACACTTTGATTTAACCAGGTTTTCTTGACCACTGATTGTGTGTTATCTTGAAAGAAACTTGGAGACAAGTGATTCTTTAGGTTCTTAGCCTTCTGAAACACCACCCTAGCTGAATCCCCCAAACATGGATTAAGAACCTTATCTAATTTCAAGAGTCCAAAATTTTTCTTTATAATTTTCCTAACATCCTCAGCACATATATTATATTTTGTTATAAAAGGCATAATCTGATTATTGTCCGGACCCGTTTTCTGTACTACTGAATTTTTAGTCGTAAGAAGGAGAGAACTCCTTTCTCTGATGGACGCCCTCTCAAGGGAATCCGCCAGTAATTTCTTCGGATATCCCTGGTCTAAAAACGCACATGTAAGGAGATCGGACTGTTCATAAAATGTACATTCATCGGTACAGTTACGCTTCATCCTAAGATATTGTCCCATGGGTATATTGTCCTTCCATTTGCGGTGGTGGCAACTGCCGTAATTTAAAAAGCTGCTGCAATCCACCTCCTTTCTATAGGTTTGGGTGACCAACTTATTATCCCTAACCGAGAGAGCAATATCCAAAAAGTTAATGTGGGTAGGGTGACAAGAGTGACTGAATTTAAGCCCAAATGTGTTAGAATTAAGATATAAAAGAAAAGAAGACACACTAGAAACCCCATCCCAAATAATAAACAGATCATCAATGTACCGACCATAGAGCACCAGATTCGCGCCGAAGGGGCCCCCCCAAATATATTCCTCCTCAAAGAGCCCCATATACAAGTTGGCAAAGCTCGGCGCGAACCTCGTGCCCATGGCGGTACCGTGCACTTGAAGATAAAACTGTGAATTAAACAAAAAATAATTGTGAGATAAAATAAAATTCATGGATTCCAATACAAACCCACGTCGCCCAGGAGACAGTCCATTGATAGTTTCCAGAAAGTGGCGACAGGCTTCTATCCCTCCTTGATGGGGGATATTGGTGTAAAGTGACTCGACATCACATGTCAGGAGTACATAACTCTCCCGCCACTCGATACCACTCACTAGATGCAGAAAGTGATTGGTGTCCCTAATGTATGACTGCAACTCGACGACGTGGGGTTGTAAAAAGGAATCCACGAATGCCGACAAATTAGACGTGAGGGACCCTACACCAGATATAATAGGACGCCCCGGGGGTGCTACCAAAGACTTATGAATTTTGGGGAGATGATAATAAGTGGGAATGACCGGATAAGGAATAAAAAGAAAGGAATATTCATCCTTAGAAATTGCTCCCTCAGTTAGGGCTTGTTGTAGAAAAGATTTAAATGCCTGAACATATATGGCTGTGGGGTTAGAGGGGAGTCTAGAGTAGAATTTTTCATTACCCAATTGTCTCAATGCTTCTTCATAATACACTACCTTGTCTTGTAACACCACCCCTCCCCCTTTGTCAGCACTTTTGATGATGATGGTATGATCATCTTTTAGTGCTTTGAGTGCTCGTCTTTCATTAATATTCAAATTATCACCCTTTCCAACTGCTTTTCTCTTATTACATAATGAGCGAAAATCATTCAGTGTTGATGTATAAAAGGTCTCAATGTAAGAACTTTTATGTTGAACAGGATAGAATTCTGACTTCTTTTTAAATGCTTTATTAGCCCCAACCTCCTCGTACAAACTATCTGTGATATCATAAACCTTTTTCATACTTCTCTCGCTATTTTGTTCAACGTAGTCATTCTCCATTAATAATGAGTTCAGAATTTCCAATCCTTTATTGTCCTCATCGTTCAATATGATTGGTATACCTTCAATATCATGTTGTTTTAAAGATTTATTAATAAAGTATCTCTTGCGACACAAATCCCTAGTGTACCTATTAAGAGCCACAAAGAGCTCAAAAATATCGGGTTTAACCGATGGTGCAAACTTGAGACCTTTGGAAATTACAGCTTTTTCATGTTCGCTCAGTACTCTGGATGATAGATTAAAAATTCCCTTATTTCTCACCCTAGCCTTCCGCTTTTGGTGTTGTGTCTTAATTCCTCCTCTACATCCTCTTGTTCTTCTGGTCTCGACCTTTTGGGGGTATTTGGGTGCAATGGTTGAAATCTGTTCTGTACTTCTAAATGACCCCTTCCTACTCCTAAAAAATCCTTTCTAGATTTCTGTTCAACCCTATATTCACCCTCCATCCTATAAGGTTCTTTGGGTCTGGCTCCTCTACTTTCAAAAGACCCTCTCCTCCTATCCTGAATAAAATTCCCTTCCTTGTTATATCCTTTTCCTCTTTCCTGTTGTTTAACCTCATACCCTAATGCCCCCCCATAACTGGCTGTTTTTACTTCATATCGATCGTATGTAGATGAAGTACTCGTTCTCCTATTTTTATTTTTATTTGTATTGAAATGCTTGTTGTTAATCAAATTTGCATCATAATCCTTCCTTCTAATTTGATAACCTTCTCTCTCATAACCACCATCCCTAAATTTCCTATTATATGTTCTCACTTGGTCCGAGTTGTAATCTCTATTGTCTCTTTCTAGTTTTTTCCTTTTGAAAGCAATAAGTGATCGTTCGAAATCTGTAATCTCTATATTTAGCAACCCATCACGTTCAACAAAATCCTTATTGGTCTCAAAAGGTTTAAGCTGTTCCTGTATCTTTTCAATTTCTCTGGAAAGTTTATGTACTTTTTCTTCCCTATACTTAATTAAAAGTCTAATAAGAGAAAATGAACAGGAATCCAGTATATCATTCCATTGTTTCGTCAAGTCAGGGTCATCTTTAAATGAACATGACTTGTGAATACGTAGACCCCGTGGAATCACTTTTGTATCTAGATATTTTGTAAGTGTCACCTGATCCCACCAGTGGCGAGTTTCTGTTTTTAATAAAGTTTCTAGTTCGAAAAATAACTTGCCCATTTCTGGTGTATCCGTGTTCACAACTTCAGTTTGAATAGTATTATCTGCCATCAACCTCTGTCTCCTTAATAGTCTATCTGTCACACTTTTAAAATTAGACATTTCTAAATGCACAATATTTTACAACCGCTGCTGGAAACACACCAGTAAAAACCACAAAAACAAGAAACAAATAATTCCAGCGCGTCAAAACCACCTAATTTATACAATATGGATCATATGGATTGAACTTATGCTGCTCTCAACCGGACAGTACTGACCTATCCACATAAAAACGTATTACGGAAGATAACAATTAATTATCAGAGAGCGCATATAGCTATTTAGCTCAAATTTATTATATATATAAAATACCACACATATATACTAATTAATACAAATAAATATAAATATAAACTCATATACACATATAAATAAAAAATCAATAAATAAAAATCAATAAAAATGCCCCCTGCTGCAGCGGATACCTGGACGTTATTCTTATGTCCAGATTTGTAGTTGGTACAATTTTATTAATAGTTAAAGAGTCCTGAACGGTGTACCGTCTAATATAGGAACACTTTGTTGCCTGTTGTTTTTAACAGCTGTAGACGTTTTGTACTTGTTAATAGGTCTCCTTATATATCTAATAGCACCAGCTTCCCACTCCGTTAATTAATGTAGCTGAACGGCCAAGAATTTCAAGTGCTTATACTCCGGTATCTGTGTCAAATAGACCTTTTCATTCATTCCCACTGTGCTGATGGGCCATGATTGCAAATGTCCACTTTATACTCACAGCCAGGAGTATATCCTTTAGGTATCCGTGGACGGCCCCCGTTGCAGATCTCAGTCACAGTTGCAGGGAAACACCTTTGGCGAGGTGTACCGGAGAGTCACCACAGTCGACCAGCATGCAGACGGAAACGGCACCAAGGGATATTGCTTGCTCGTAAGCCGCTGATAACAGGAGGGACACTGATCTGAAGTAAGCCCCGGTCCTTACGCGTTTCTCCGCCAATGTAAAAGTGCGGTTTCGTCAGAGGATAACATGGGGCTGTCCAACCTACTATTTAAGTATCAGGGGACCAATCATGATCCAATTCTTTGATTGTCACACCTGAATTACTCTCACATGTGCAAAATCAAAATTCAATCTCATAATGACCCATAAATTATCCTAATCTAATCATACAATAACAAAAGGTGGATTAAGTATATAGCAATATATTCATAACCTAAAAATTACTTTTATTGTATAAACAATAAAATATTTCTATCTAAATGATCAGAGAACAGAGGTGATGGCATACATGCACTATCTACATATATCAGTATCAAATCTACAAAAATTCCATTCTACTTATATGACATCCACTTTAGCCCAGTGGTTTAATGTCCCGCATTAGCATTCACAGGGTCCCGAGTTCAACTCCAACCCATCCCCACATATAATATTGTGCATCCATAAATTAGTGTCGGAATAGCTGAGGTCTGGAAGAGAAAACCATCACTCATACATTATAAAGTTTGTTGAGGTTTGGTGGCAGGATGAATTACTAAATACTAGAACCTGTAATATTGAAAAATAAAAGCAACATAATATGTCACAGATTCAATTCCATATCAGGGCAAGGAAGATATAGTATAATTCTTCTACTCCGAATAGCAGCAATCTATGGCATGCAAGTGATATACAGTAACATTGCAGAGTGCCAGGTGAGACGTGTTTTAGGTAGAGATGAGCGGGTTCGGTTTCTCTGAATCCGAACCCGCACGAACTTCATGTTTTTTTTCACGGGTCCGAGCGACTCGGATCTTCCCGCCTTGCTCGGTTAACCCGAGCGCGCCCGAACGTCATCATGACGCTGTCGGATTCTCGCGAGGCTCGGATTCTATCGCGAGACTCGGATTCTATATAAGGAGCCGCGCGTCGCCGCCATTTTCACACGTGCATTGAGATTGATAGGGAGAGGACGTGGCTGGCGTCCTCTCCGTTTAGAATAGATTAGAGAGACACTTGATTTACTAATTTTGGGGAGCATTAGGAGTACTCAGTACAGTGCAGAGTTTTGCTGATAGTGACCACCAGTTTTATTTATAATCCGTTCTCTGCCTGAAAAAAGCGATACACAGCACACAGTGACTCAGTCACATACCATATCTGTGTGCACTGCTCAGGCTCAGGCCAGTGTGCTGCATCATCTATTATCTATATATAATATTATATATATCTGATTATCTGTCTGACTGCTCAGCTCACACAGCTTATAATTGTGGGGGAGACTGGGGAGCACTACTGCAGTGCCAGTTATAGGTTATAGCAGGAGCCAGGAGTACATAATATATTATATAGTGAGTGACCACCAGACACACAGTGCAGTTTATTTAATATATCCGTTCTCTGCCTGAAAAAAGCGATACACACAGTGACTCAGTCAGTCACATACCATATCTGTGTGCACTGCTCAGGCTCAGGCCAGTGTGCTGCATCATCTATATATATTATATATCTGTCTGACTGCTCAGCTCACACAGCTTATAATTGTGGGGGAGACTGGGGAGCACTACTGCAGTGCCAGTTATAGGTTATAGCAGGAGCCAGGAGTACATAATATTATATTAAAACAGTGCACACTTTTGCTGCAGGAGTGCCACTGCCAGTGTGACTAGTGACCAGTGACCTGACCACCAGTATATATAATATTAGTAGTATACTATCTCTTTATCAACCAGTCTATATTAGCAGCAGACACAGTACAGTGCGGTAGTTCACGGCTGTGGCTACCTCTGTGTCGGCACTCGGCAGCCCGTCCATAATTGTATATACCACCTAACCGTGGTTTTTTTTTCTTTCTTTATACATACATACTAGTTACGAGTATACTATCTCTTTATCAACCAGTCTATATTAGCAGCAGACACAGTACAGTGCGGTAGTTCACGGCTGTGGCTACCTCTGTGTCGGCACTCGGCAGCCCGTCCATAATTGTATATACCACCTAACCGTGGTTTTTTTTTCTTTCTTTATACATACATACTAGTTACGAGTATACTATCTCTTTATCAACCAGTCTATATATTAGCAGCAGACACAGTACAGTGCGGTAGTTCACGGCTGTGGCTACCTCTGTGTCGGCACTCGGCAGCCCGTCCATAATTGTATATACCACCTAACCGTGGTTTTTTTTTCTTTCTTTATACATACATACTAGTTACGAGTATACTATCTCTTTATCAACCAGTCTATATATTAGCAGCAGACACAGTACAGTGCGGTAGTTCACGGCTGTGGCTACCTCTGTGTCGGCACTCGGCAGCCCGTCCATAATTGTATATACCACCTAACCGTGGTTTTTTTTTCTTTCTTTATACATACATACTAGTTACGAGTATACTATCTCTTTATCAACCAGTCTATATATTAGCAGCAGACACAGTACAGTGCGGTAGTTCACGGCTGTGGCTACCTCTGTGTCGGCACTCGGCAGCCCGTCCATAATTGTATATACCACCTAACCGTGGTTTTTTTTTCTTTCTTTATACATACATACTAGTTACGAGTATACTATCTCTTTATCAACCAGTCTATATATTAGCAGCAGACACAGTACAGTGCGGTAGTTCACGGCTGTGGCTACCTCTGTGTCGGCACTCGGCAGCCCGTCCATAATTGTATATACCACCTAACCGTGGTTTTTTTTTCTTTCTTTATACATACATACTAGTTACGAGTATACTATCTCTTTATCAACCAGTCTATATATTAGCAGCAGACACAGTACAGTGCGGTAGTTCACGGCTGTGGCTACCTCTGTGTCGGCACTCGGCAGCCCGTCCATAATTGTATATACCACCTAACCGTGGTTTTTTTTTCTTTCTTTATACATACATACTAGTTACGAGTATACTATCTCTTTATCAACCAGTCTATATATTAGCAGCAGACACAGTACAGTGCGGTAGTTCACGGCTGTGGCTACCTCTGTGTCGGCACTCGGCAGCCCGTCCATAATTGTATACTAGTATCCAATCCATCCATCTCCATTGTTTACCTGAGGTGCCTTTTAGTTGTGCCTATTAAAATATGGAGAACAAAAATTTTGAGGTTCCAAAATTAGGGAAAGATCAAGATCCACTTCCACCTCGTGCTGAAGCTGCTGCCACTAGTCATGGCCGAGACGATGAAATGCCAGCAACGTCGTCTGCCAAGGCCGATGCCCAATGGCATAGTACAGAGCATGTCAAAACCAAAACACCAAATATCAGTAAAAAAAGGACTCCAAAACCTAAAATAAAATTGTCGGAGGAGAAGCGTAAACTTGCCAATATGCCATTTACCACACGGAGTGGCAAGGAACGGCTGAGGCCTTGGCCTATGTTCATGGCTAGTGGTTCAGCTTCACATGAGGATGGAAGCACTCAGCCTCTCGCTAGAAAACTGAAAAGACTCAAGCTGGCAAAAGCACCGCAAAGAACTGTGCGTTCTTTGAAATCCCAAATCCACAAGGAGAGTCCAATTGTGTCGGTTGCGATGCCTGACCTTCCCAACACTGGACGTGAAGAGCATGCGCCTTCCACCATTTGCACGCCCCCTGCAAGTGCTGGAAGGAGCACCCGCAGTCCAGTTCCTGATAGTCAGATTGAAGATGTCAGTGTTGAAGTACACCAGGATGAGGAGGATATGGGTGTTGCTGGCGCTGGGGAGGAAATTGACCAGGAGGATTCTGATGGTGAGGTGGTTTGTTTAAGTCAGGCACCCGGGGAGACACCTGTTGTCCGTGGGAGGAATATGGCCATTGACATGCCAGGTGAAAATACCAAAAAAATCAGCTCTTCGGTGTGGAGGTATTTCACCAGAAATGCGGACAACAGGTGTCAAGCCGTGTGTTCCCTTTGTCAAGCTGTAATAAGTAGGGGTAAGGACGTTAACCACCTCGGAACATCCTCCCTTATACGTCACCTGCAGCGCATTCATAATAAGTCAGTGACAAGTTCAAAAACTTTGGGTGACAGCGGAAGCAGTCCACTGACCAGTAAATCCCTTCCTCTTGTAACCAAGCTCACGCAAACCACCCCACCAACTCCCTCAGTGTCAATTTCCTCCTTCCCCAGGAATGCCAATAGTCCTGCAGGCCATGTCACTGGCAATTCTGACGAGTCCTCTCCTGCCTGGGATTCCTCCGATGCATCCTTGCGTGTAACGCCTACTGCTGCTGGCGCTGCTGTTGTTGCCGCTGGGAGTCGATGGTCATCCCAGAGGGGAAGTCGTAAGCCCACTTGTACTACTTCCAGTAAGCAATTGACTGTTCAACAGTCCTTTGCGAGGAAGATGAAATATCACAGCAGTCATCCTACTGCAAAGCGGATAACTGAGTCCTTGACAACTATGTTGGTGTTAGACGTGCATCCGGTATCCGCCGTTAGTTCACAGGGAACTAGACAATTTATTGAGGCAGTGTGCCCCCGTTACCAAATACCATCTAGGTTCCACTCCTCTAGGCAGGCGATACCGAGAATGTACACGGACGTCAGAAAAAGACTCACCAGTGTCCTAAAAAATGCAGTTGTACCCAATGTCCACTTAACCACGGACATGTGGACAAGTGGAGCAGGGCAGGGTCAGGACTATATGACTGTGACAGCCCACTGGGTAGATGTATGGACTCCCGCCGCAAGAACAGCAGCGGCGGCACCAGTAGCAGCATCTCGCAAACGCCAACTCTTTCCTAGGCAGGCTACGCTTTGTATCACCGCTTTCCAGAATACGCACACAGCTGAAAACCTCTTACGGCAACTGAGGAAGATCATCGCGGAATGGCTTACCCCAATTGGACTCTCCTGTGGATTTGTGGCATCGGACAACGCCAGCAATATTGTGTGTGCATTAAATATGGGCAAATTCCAGCACGTCCCATGTTTTGCACATACCTTGAATTTGGTGGTGCAGAATTTTTTAAAAAACGACAGGGGCGTGCAAGAGATGCTGTCGGTGGCCAGAAAAATTGCGGGACACTTTCGGCGTACAGGCACCACGTACAGAAGACTGGAGCACCACCAAAAACTACTGTACCTGCCCTGCCATCATCTGAAGCAAGAAGTGGTAACGAGGTGGAATTCAACCCTCTATATGCTTCAGAGGTTGGAGGAGCAGCAAAAGGCCATTCAAGCCTATACAATTGAGCACGATATAGTAGGTGGAATGCACCTGTCTCAAGTGCAGTGGAGAATGATTTCAACGTTGTGCAAGGTTCTGATGCCCTTTGAACTTGCCACACGTGAAGTCAGTTCAGACACTGCCAGCCTGAGTCAGGTCATTCCCCTCATCAGGCTTTTGCAGAAGAAGCTGGAGGCATTGAAGAAGGAGCTAAAAGGGAGCGATTCCGCTAGGCATGTGGGACTTGTGGATGCAGCCCTTAATTCGCTTAACAAGGATTCACGGGTGGTCAATCTGTTGAAATCAGAGCACTACATTTTGGCCACCGTGCTCGATCCTAGATTTAAAGCCTACCTTGGATCTCTCTTTCCGGCAGACACAGGTCTGCTGGGGTTGAAAGACCTGCTGGTGACAAAATTGTCAAGTCAAGCGGAACGCGACCTGTCAACATCTCCTCCTTCACATTCTCCCGCAACTGGGGGTGCGAGGAAAAGGCTCAGAATTCCGAGCCCACCCGCTGGCGGTGATGCAGGGCAGTCTGGAGCGACTGCTGATGCTGACATCTGGTCCGGACTGAAGGACCTGACAACGATTACGGACATGTCGTCTACTGTCACTGCATATGATTCTCTCAACATTGATAGAATGGTGGAGGATTATATGAGTGACCGCATCCAAGTAGGCACGTCACACAGTCCGTACTTATACTGGCAGGAAAAAGAGGCAATTTGGAGGCCCTTGCACAAACTGGCTTTATTCTACCTAAGTTGCCCTCCCACAAGTGTGTACTCCGAAAGAGTGTTTAGTGCCGCCGCTCACCTTGTCAGCAATCGGCGTACGAGGTTACATCCAGAAAATGTGGAGAAGATGATGTTCATTAAAATGAATTATAATCAATTCCTCCGCGGAGACATTGACCAGCAGCAATTGCCTCCACAAAGTACACAGGGAGCTGAGATGGTGGATTCCAGTGGGGACGAATTGATAATCTGTGAGGAGGGGGATGTACACGGTGATATATCGGAGGGTGAAGATGAGGTGGACATCTTGCCTCTGTAGAGCCAGTTTGTGCAAGGAGAGATTAATTGCTTCTTTTTTGGGGGGGGTCCAAACCAACCCGTCATATCAGTCACAGTCGTGTGGCAGACCCTGTCACTGAAATGATGGGTTGGTTAAAGTGTGCATGTCCTGTTTTGTTTATACAACATAAGGGTGGGTGGGAGGGCCCAAGGACAATTCCATCTTGCACCTCTTTTTTCTTTTCTTTTTCTTTGCATCATGTGCTGATTGGGGAGGGTTTTTTGGAAGGGACATCCTGCGTGACACTGCAGTGCCACTCCTAGATGGGCCCGGTGTTTGTGTCGGCCACTAGGGTCGCTAATCTTACTCACACAGTCAGCTACCTCATTGCGCCTCTTTTTTTCTTTGCGTCATGTGCTGTTTGGGGAGGGTTTTTTGGAAGGGACATCCTGCGTGACACTGCAGTGCCACTCCTAGATGGGCCCGGTGTTTGTGTCGGCCACTAGGGTCGCTAATCTTACTCACACAGCTACCTCATTGCGCCTCTTTTTTTCTTTGCGTCATGTGCTGTTTGGGGAGGGTTTTTTGGAAGGGACATCCTGCGTGACACTGCAGTGCCACTCCTAGATGGGCCCGGTGTTTGTGTCGGCCACTAGGGTCGCTAATCTTACTCACACAGCTACCTCATTGCGCCTCTTTTTTTCTTTGCGTCATGTGCTGTTTGGGGAGGGTTTTTTGGAAGGGACATCCTGCGTGACACTGCAGTGCCACTCCTAGATGGGCCCGGTGTTTGTGTCGGCCACTAGGGTCGCTAATCTTACTCACACAGCTACCTCATTGCGCCTCTTTTTTTCTTTGCGTCATGTGCTGTTTGGGGAGGGTTTTTTGGAAGGGACATCCTGCGTGACACTGCAGTGCCACTCCTAGATGGGCCCGGTGTTTGTGTCGGCCACTAGGGTCGCTTATCTTACTCACACAGCGACCTCGGTGCAAATTTTAGGACTAAAAATAATATTGTGAGGTGTGAGGTATTCAGAATAGACTGAAAATGAGTGTAAATTATGGTTTTTGAGGTTAATAATACTTTGGGATCAAAATGACCTCCAAATTCTATGATTTAAGCTGTTTTTTAGTGTTTTTTGAAAAAAACACCCGAATCCAAAACACACCCGAATCCGACAAAAAAAATTCGGTGAGGTTTTGCCAAAACGCGTTCGAACCCAAAACACGGCCGCGGAACCGAACCCAAAACCAAAACACAAAACCCGAAAAATTTCAGGCGCTCATCTCTAGTTTTAGGTCTGCGTACCCAAAGTAAAATGTGGTCTAGCAATGAAGGGTCAAAAATGTTGAAAGAGAAGTGCACTACTGCGCAGATTCCAGTCTAATTGTCCTCCAGGGAAGCTCCATGTCCTATTCCAAGATGGTCACTGAAATCACTAATGAGCACGAGCAGAGGCCATCTTGTTTGTATTGAGTAGCGTGACGTGGTGGTAGACTTACTTAGCTCCTATGAGAAGCTTGGTTACTACCTAAGTTAAAGCTGTGCCAGCATCCCTGCACCGCTACCCACAAGTAACATACACCCAGTCTGCTCCATTACCAGTGTACATGTAACAGTGAGTGTGGCTGTACCTGCTATATATCAATAAACCAACACCACTGGTCACGTAACCAGGCTGCAGGGGCGGATTTGGCAATAATGCTCACCAGGAAGATTCTTGGTAGGCCGGCGTGCCTCTGGGGCCTGTTTTGTGTGTTGTCATGTGCCCCATCACCCCCACATGACAGGGAGCCCACCGCACTCAGTACACTGCATTGTGTAGTACCCATTCAGTTATTCAATCTCGGCAGTACAGCAACTCTGCCACCCAGTGATGCCACCATGGCTACACAGTATGTTATACCACTTGTGCTGCCCATGTCAGGCCACTTCTACAAATTTTACAGGGTCACTTTTAGTTCCCAATCCTCCCCTGGTCTCAGACACATCTGCAGCAAAAGACACATGGAAGGCTGCAATTGCGTACAGTCAGGCCCTATGAGGAGGGATCCTGCCCCCACTAAGCAGACTCCACCCTCCTCATCAGACTACACCCCCTTTACGGCCGCTTCCATATATTCTCCAGGCTGGTTTTCCATCCCAATCTGCCCCTGCTGGGCTGTTTATAGTTTGGTTCATCCGCTGATGTGTGCCTATATAACTCTGCAATATCAACAACTGCACACACATAATTTCCAACAAAAAATCCTCAACTCATCTAATAGAGGCCCTCATTCCGAGTTGTTCGCTCGCAAGCGGATTTTAGCAGATTTACTCATGCTAAGCCGCCGCCTACTGGGAGTGAATCTTAGCATCTTAAAATTGCGACCGATGTATTCGCAATATTGCGATTACACACCTCGAAGCAGTTTCTGAGTAGCTCCAGACTTACTCGGCATCTGCGATCAGTTCAGTGCTTGTCGTTCCTGGTTTGACGTCACAAACACACCCAGAGTTCGCCCAGACACTCCTCCGTTCCTCCGGCCACTCCTGCGTTTTTCCCGGAAACTGTAGCGTTTTTTCCCACACGCCCATAAAACGGCCTGTTTCCGCCCAGTAACACCCATTTCCTGTCAATCACATTACGATCGCCAGAACGATGAAAAAGCCGTGAGTAAAATTCCTAACTACATAGCAAATTTACTTGGCGCAGTCGCAGTGCGGACATTGCGCATGCGCATTAAGCGGAAAATCGCTGCAATGCGAAGATTTTTACCGAGCGAACAACTCGGAATGAGGGCCAGAGTACGAATGCAAATCAACTATGTTGTGTCATCATTATACCAAAACAGCATACATGTGCATCCCATTTCAACCACCAATGATATAATCAAATACTGTTACAAAAGAATATATATATAATTTTAATGGATTTCATTATTTAATGTTAATTTAAGAAGAGAATTTGCAATGATAAAAGGTATGTTTTAATCAAATTCAGCGTCACACTGGGATTATATTCCATTAAATTATTACTGTAAGAAATGTGCTTTGATGCACCAATTTAGTAACAAACTGTCCATGAAAACAATATTAAATGGTTTTAAAGTATATTTGTACACAGTTATATTGATTATATACAGCATGTGGATAAAGAGTGATTTTTGCACATGTTAACAAAAGAAAACACATCTGTATAAAAGATTTTCAGCAGCATTAATAGCAAGGTACATTTTCAGAGACTGATAAGAGTGAGAACTCTCACTGCCTAAAATCTTAGCAGCCCTTTAGATAAATCCCACTTCCCCCTCACACAACAGAACTCTTCACTGTGAAAGTGTAGCTACAGTATAAGAATCTGTAAATCCCTCAGAAATGCACAGAGCACAACCTATATTTAGCAAAGGATTGGTAAAAATCATGTCAATCTTATTTTAACCAGTAAGAGCACCCACATAAATCCAAGGCTGGGAATGAAAAACTGAGGTGAGTGGATCAGAAATACTGTTAAAAAAATGGCATAATTCCATAAAATGCAGGAACAACACATAAGCAGCACAGTGTCACTGTTTATTTTCAAGAACCAATGAAATTATATGATGTAAACATGCAAAAATGGACAGTATATAAAAGAAGTAGCTAACTTACACTGCATGGGCTACCATGATGAATAACTTGCAGGGAATTTATCCATAGCCATTTTTTCAGAAGATGATGCTGGAAACACCGCTGTCGCTGGGAACAGGTAACAGAGCTGTCTTACCAGCATTGTAGGCCCTGGGCAAAGCAATGCACTTGAACCTCTACACACAGGAATCAATTTTAAAAAATCATAACATGCTCCTCCTGCAGTCCTGCACCATCTCTCCACATACTTCCATAAAGTGAATGGCTGTGAGCACTATGATTGGTAGACAGCTACAGCCATCCACCAATCAGCATGCTGACAGCCACTCATTGTCTTGCTGCAGGCAGGGAGAGAGGCAGAGAATGCATACTCACCTTTCTGAACGTGTGACCACCACCTGCCCATGCTCAATTGTGGGGCCCTGGGCAGCTGCACAGTGTGCCTATATGGATGGCCCTGACAGGTAAGTGACCACTGGGTGACCAGGGATGTTATGTCGATGTTCTATCATGTCAACAGAACATCAGTGTAAACATAATGAATGTCAACATGGTCACTTTCCACATGCTTGCATTTCAACATGATGTATGTCACATTGCAACCATGTCTACATTCTCATGTCAACTTGATGCATGTCAACCTACAGGTATCACACCCAGGAACGGACTGGGGGCCGAAATGTGCTTGCATCGTGAACGGGGGCACATGGACACTAAAGACGGGGGCTGCAGTGAGTCAGAGGGAGCTGACTCACGGCACGCCTCCATTTCTGTGTAGACTAAAGGGGAGGCGGGAGAGCGGCCAGACCAGAGAGCCGGAGGCTGCACTGAGCATGGCCTTCCAGGCTCTCTGTGGGACTGGACCGGCCCACCAGCTCATCCGCCATTCTGTCATTTGCCAGATGGGCAGTCCGGCCCTGATCACACCACATCCTTTCCCACAAAACCACCACAGCAGTTTGGAAGGTTAAAACCAAAATCCCCAGCATAGTTTTGTGATGTTTGGCAATTGTGACCTTTCTAGTTCTGTGCAGAGGAAAGGGGAAGGGTGCATACAAGTAGCATTGACCCCTTTTTTGTATCCTGGTGTAAACCAGGGCTTAAAATAAGCGTATCAAATAAAAATAATATATGTTTCTGCTTATTCAATTGAAATTAAGGGTGTAATTCAGTAAGGATAGCAAATTCTGCTAATTAGCAGAATTTGCTATCCTTTGGATCGCATGCTGGGGGCCGCCCATCACTGGGCAAGGCCGCCCAGCATGCTGACCGGAGCCTCCCCCACTTCAACAAGCAGAAATTGTGAACGCTTCACAATTTCTGCTTGTTAGCAGAAACTGTGGAAGCCTCCTACCGTCGCAGCTTTGCTCTGAAATGCTGTAAAACTGACAAAAACGGTTGTTCAGACAAAATGGTTAAATCAGACGGATTTAACCCATTTGTCTGACCAATTTTGTTGTTTTTCATTGTTTGGGGGCAAATAATCATTTTTCATTGGCTCCCATCCATTACCAGATTTTTGTTCCAACCAGTCAGATCAGACAATAAATCTTTAGGTTTATGGCCAGCTTTAGACCCTGATTGAGAGAAGTTCGCAAAGCCGATGTTCCACACAATGGTGTGATTATTGGCAGATTGCACATGTGCGGCGTTCACATTGCGCATGCATTAAGGTGCCGCAATGAGTATTCCTTCACAAAGTGATTGACAGGAAGTGACCATTTGGGGGTGTTAGCATAGTGTTAGCGGGGAGTGGTTGTTACAACGCCGTCATGTCATGGACGTTTTCCGGTTGTGTATCTGATGTCAGCTGCAAACCCTAACGTACAGTACATGGCACCTGCATGACTACTGCCAGGTTCAGTCTGCGTAGCCATAGGTCTACCCTCATCCCTAAGTTCCTTGTTCTTGCATATAGGCTGCGTATGCATATGCAATTGCGAATTAGTTGCAGTATCTTCAGTGGGCATCTCTTTTCATTTCTGGGCAGCAGCTTCAATTGCTGATATCTGCAGTTGCGTTGCATAGAAAATTACACTTGCAGCTGCATTAGCGTACTTCTCTGAAACAGGCCCAAAATCTCACAGGTTAAAAAAAAAAAAAGCAAATATGCACACAACTCAAGAAAATGAAGAGTTCATGCAGCAATATCACAATATCACACTAATGCAAATGTTAGGGCTACATGGTAAAAAAGAGGATTTACTCTCTGTAAATACCCATGATATAATATGTGTATAAAATGGGCCAGAGTTGTAAGTAGACTTTTTGGTGCCCTGTGTCAAAAAAAGAATTGACGCCCCTCCCCCTCACAATATTTCCAATAGGAATATAAGGCAGATGCCTGTGAAGAAGAGGCATGACAAAACTGATCCCAGAGTAACCGTGCTATGATGCCCCTTCCCCCATATATAATATAATTAGAGATGTGCGCCGAACACTTTTCGGGTTTTGTGTTTTGGTTTTTGATCTGGATTGATTTTGCCAAAACCACCCTTTCGGGTTTTGGTTTTGGATCTGGATTTTTTTGAACCCCCCCATAAAAACAGCTAAAATCACAGAATTAGGGGGTAATTTTGACCCTACGGTATTATTAACCTCAATAACATTAATTTCCACTCATTTCCAGTCTATTCTGAACACCTCACACCTTACAATATTGTTTTTAGTCCAAAAGGTTGCACCGGGGTCGCTGGATGACTAAGCTAGGTGACAAAAGTGGGTGGCACAAACACCTGGCCCGTCTAGGAGTGGCACTGCAGTGGCAGAAAGGATGACAGTTTTAAAAACTAGGTCCCAAACAGCACATGATGCAAAGAAAAAAAAAGAGGTGTAAGTTGGAATTGTCCTTGGGTCCTCCCACCCACTCTTATGTTGTATAAACAGGGCATGCACACTTTAACAAACCAATCATTTCAGCGACAGGGTCTGCCACATGACTGTGGCTGAAATGATTGGTTTGTTTGGGCCCCCACAAAAGAAGATGCAATTAATCTCTCCTTGCACAAACTGGCTCTACAGCGGCAAGATGATATCCTCATCCTCCGATTCCTCACCCCTTTCACTGTGTACATCCTAATCCTCACAGAGTATTAATTCGTCCCCACTGGAATCCACCATCAAAGGTCCCTGTGTACTTTCTGGAGGCATTTGCTGGTAAAGGTCTTCCTGGAGGAAATTATAATTAATTTTGATGACCATCAGCTTCTCCATATTTTATGGAAGTAACCTCCTACGCCGATCGCTGACAAGGTTACTGGCTGCACTAAACACTCTTTCGGAGTACACACTGGAGAAGGGGCAACTTAGGTAAAATAAAGCCAGTTTGTTCAAGGGCCTCCAAATTGCCTCTTTTTCCTGTCATTATACATACGGACTGTCTGACATACCTACTTGGATGCTGTCACCCATATAATCCTCCACCATTCTTTCAATGGTGACAGCATAATATACAGTCACAGTAGACATGTCAGTAATTGTTGACAGGTCCTTCAGTCCAGACCAAATGTCAACACTTGCTCCTGACTGTCCTGCATCACCGCCAGCGGGTGGGCTAGGAAATTTTATCCTTTTTATCGCAGCCGCAGTTGTGGGAGAAATTTAAGGAGGAGCTTTTGATGGGTCACGTTCCACTTGAGTTTACAATTTTCTCTTCAGCAGGTCTTTGAACCTCTGCAGACTTGTGTCTGCTGGAAAAAGAGATGCAACGTAAGCTTTAAACCTAGAATCGAGTACGCTGGCCAAAATGTAGTATTCTGATTTCAACAGATTGACCACCTTGGAATCCTGGCAAAGCGAATGAAGGGTTCCATCCACAAGTCCCACATACTTAGCAGAATTGCTCCATCTTAGCTCCTCCTTCAATTTCTCCAGTTGCTTCTGCAAAACTTGATGAGGGGAATGACCTGACTCAAGCTGGCAGTGTCTGAACTGACATCTCATGTGGCAAGTTCGAAGGGTTGAAGAACCTTGCACAACACGGAAATTATTCTCCACTGCACTTGAGTCAAGTGCATTCCCTCTCCTTTGCCTATATCGTAGGTGGATGTATAGGCTTGAATGGCCTTTTGCTGCTCCTCAATCATGTGAAGTGTTGAATTCAGGTGATGGCAGGGCAGGTTCAGGAGTGTTTGCTGGCACTCCAGTTTTCAGCATGAAGCCACTGAATGTCGAAAGTGGCCCATACCGACAGCATCTCCTGCACGCCCCTCTCATTTTTAAAAAAAATCTGCACCACCAAATTAATTGTATGTGCAAAACATAGGATGTGCTGGAATTTGCCCAGATGTAATGAACGCACAATATTGGTGGTGTTGTCAGATATTACAAATCCCCAGGAGAGTCTAAGTGGGGTAAGCCATTGTGCAATGATGTCCCTTAGTTTCCATAAGAGGTTGTCAGCAGTGTGCCTCTTATGGGAATCGGTGATACATAGCGTAGCCTGCCTAGGAACGAGTTGGCATTTGTGAGATGATACTACTGGTGCTGCTGCTGTTGTAGCTTCGGGAGGCAATACATCTACCCAGCGGGCAGTCACAGTCATGTAGTCCTTAGTTTGCCCTGCTCCACTTGTTCACATGTCTGTGGTTAAGTGGACAGTGGGTACAACCGCATTTTTCAGGACACTGAGGATACTTTTCTTAATCTCCCTGTACAGTCCAGTGATCACCTGCCTAGTGAAGTGGAATCTAGATAGGATTTGGTACTGGGACACATTACATCCATCAACTGTTTAAATCCCACTGCACTAATGGCCGATACCGGATGCACATCTAACACCAGCATAGTTGTTATGGCCTCAGTAATCCGCTTTGCAACAGGGTGACTGCTGTCATATTTCATCTTCCATGCAAAGGACTGTTGGACAGTCAATTGCTTAGTTGAAGTATTACAAGTGGTCTTCCGATGTCCTTTCTGTGATGACGATTGAGTCCCAGCAGCAAAAAGAGCAGTGACAGCAGCGTTAGGCGTACCACTTAAGGAACCTTCGGAGGAATCCCGGTTAGGAGAGGACTTGTCAGTCATGCCAGTGACATGGCCTGCAGGGCTACTTTTTACAGCATACAGGACCCGTGTACTTTTATCTTAACAACAGCACCCCTGTATTTTTACAGCATACAGGACCAGTGTGCTTTTATTTTAACAACAGCACCCATGAATTTTTACAGCATACAGGGCCAGTGTAATATTATTTTAACAGCAGAACCCCTGTATTTTTACAGAATACAGGACCAGTGTGCTTTTATTTTAACAACAGCACCCCTGAATTTTTACAGCATACCGGGCCAGTGTGCTTTTACTTTAACAACAGCACCCCTGAAGTTTTATAGCATACAAGACAGGGCCAGCGCCCCTGTATTTTCACAGCACACAGGTGGACAGTGCCCCTGTACAACACAGTGACAGTTGGATTGCTGGGAAGGTGTATTGCCAGTTGACACGTGATGTTACTGTTTTGTGTCTCCTGATGAAGGCCTGGTTTGGGCCGAGAGTGCTTGAGAAATGCTACTGATATGGATGCTGTTAACTACATAATAAATGATGCCTTTTTCATATATAAAGCCTGAAGAGAGCCCCCTCTAATTTTATTATATATATATATATATATATATATATATATATATAAATTCCAGAAGTTGACTCGTTTCGGGACCCGTAGTCCCATCATCAGGAATAACATACATGTTATTCCTGACAATGGGACTACGGGTCCTTAAACACTAGAGATGTGCACCGGAAATTTTTCGGGTTTTGTGTTTTGGTTTTGGATTCGGTTCTGTGACCGTGTTTTGGATTCGGACGCGTTTTGCCAAAACCTCCCTGAAAATTTTTCGTCGGATTCGGGTGTGTTTTGGATTCGGGTGTTTTTTTATAAAAAACCCTCAAAAAAAGCTTAAATCATAGAATTGGGGGTCATTTTGATCCCATAGTATTATTAACCTCAATAACCATAATTTACACTCATTTTCAGTCTATTCTGAACACCTCACACCTCACAATATTATTTTTAGTCCTAAAATTTGCACCGAGGTCGCTGGATGGCTAAGCTAAGCGACACAAGTGGCTGTCACAAACACCTGGCCCATCTAGGAGTGGCACTGCAGTGTCAGGCAGGATGGCACTTCAAAAAAATAGTCCCCAAACAGCACATGATGCAAAGAAAAAAAGAGGCACACCAAGGTCGCTGTGTAACTAAGCTAAGCGACACAAGTGGCCAACACAAACACCTGGCCCATCTAGGAGTGACACTGCAGTGTCAGGCAGGATGGCACTTCAAAAAAATTGTCCCCAAACAGCACATGATGCAAAGAAAAAAAAGAGGCACACCAAGGTCGCTGTGTGACTATGCTAAGCAACACAAGTGGCTGACACAAACACCTGGCCCATCTAGGAGTGGCACTGCATCGTCAGACAGGATGGCACTTAAAAAAATTGTCCCCAAACAGCACATGATGCAAAGAAAAATGAAAGAAAAAAGAGGTGCAAGATGGAATAGTCCTTGGGCCCTCCCACCCACCCATATGTTGTATAAACAGGACATGTACACTTTAACGAACCCATCATTTCAGCGACAGGGTCTGCCACACGACTGTGACTGAAATGACTGGTTGGTTTGGGCCCCCACCAAAAAAGAAGCAATCAGTCTCTCCTTGCACAAACTGGCTCTACAGAGGCAAGATGTCCACCTCATCATCATCCTCCGATTCCTCACCCCTTTCACTGTGTACATCCCCCTCCTCACAGATTATTAATTCGTCCCAATTGGAATCCACCATCTCAGATCCCTGTGTACTTTCTGGAGGCAATTGCTGGTGAATGTCTCCACGGAGGAATTGATTATAATTCATTTTGATGAACATCATCTTCTACACATTTTCTGGAAGTAACCTCCTACGCCGATTGCTGACAAGGTGAGCGGCTGCACTAAACACTCTTTCGGAGTACACACTGGAGGGAGGGCAACTTAGGTAGAATAAAGCCAGTTTGTGCAAGGGCCTCCAAATTGCCTCTTTTTCCTGCCAGTATACGTACGGACTGTCTGACGTGCCTACTTGGATGCGGTCACTCATATAATCCTCCACCATTCTTTCAATGGTGACAGAATCATATGCAGTGACAGTAGACGACATGTCAGTAATCGTTGGCAGGTCCTTCAGTCTGGACCAGATGTCAGCACTCGCTCCAGACTGCTCTGCATCACCGCCAGCGGGTGGGCTCGGAATTCTTAGCCTTTTCCTCGCACCCCAGTTGCGGGAGAATGTGAAGGAGGAGCTGTTGACGGGGCACGTTCCGCTTGACTTGACAATTTTCTCACCAGCAGGTCTTTGAACCTCTGCAGACTTGTGTCTGCTGCAAAGAGAGACACAACGTAGGTTTTAAATCTAGGATCGAGCACGGTGGCCAAAATGTAGTGCTCTGATTTCAACAGATTGACCACCTGTGAATCCTGGTTAAGCGAAGGGCTCCATCCACAAGTCCCACATGCCTAGCGGAATCGCTCTGGTTTAGCTCCTCCTTCAATGTCTCCAGCTTCTTCTGCAAAAGCCTGATGAGGGGAATGACCTGACTCAGGCTGGCAGTGTCTGAACTGACTTCACGTGTGGCAAGTTCAAAGGGTTGCAGAACCTTGCACAACGTTGAAATCATTCTCCACTGCGCTTGAGTCAGGTGCATTCCCCCTCCTTTGCCTATATCGTGGGCAGATGTATAGGCTTGAATGGCCTTTTGCTACTTCTCCATCCTCTGAAGCATATAGAGGGTTGAATTCCACCTCGTTACCACCTCTTGCTTCAGATGATGGCAGGGCAGATTCAGGACTGTTTGCTGGTGCTCCAGTCTTCGGCACGCGGTGGCTGAATGCCGAAAGTGGCCCGCAATTCTTCGGGCCACCGACAGCATCTCTTGCACGCCCCTGTCGTTTTTTAAATAATTCTGCACCACCAAATTCAATGTATGTGCAAAACATGGGACGTGCTGGAATTTGCCCAGATGTAATGCACGCACAATATTGGTGGTGTTGTCCGATGTCACAAATCCCCAGGAGAGTCCAATTGGGGTAAGCCATTCTGCGATGATGTTCCTCAGTTTCCGTAAGAGGTTGTCAGCTGTGTGCCTCTTATGGAAAGCGGTGATACAAAGCGTAGCGTGCCTAGGAACGAGTTGGCATTTGCGAGATGCTGCTGCTGGTGCCGCCGCTGCTGTTCTTGCTGCGGGAGGCAATACATCTACCCAGTGGGCTGTCACAGTCATATAGTCCTGAGTCTGCCCTGCTCCACTTGTCCACATTTCCGTGGTTAAGTGGACATTGGGTACAACTGCATTTTTTAGGACACTGGTGACTCTTTTTCTGACGTCTGTGTACATTTTCGGTATCGCCTGCCTAGAGAAATGGAACCTAGATGGTATTTGGTACCAGGGACACAGTACCTCAATCAAGTCTGTAGTTGCCTGTGAATTAACGGTGGATACCGGACACACGTTTCTCACCACCCAGGCTGACAAGACCTGAGTTATCCGCTTTGCAGCAGGATGACTGCTGTGATATTTCACCTTCCTCGCAAAGGACTGTTGGACAGTCAATTGCTTACTGGAAGTAGTACAAGTGGTCTTCCGACTTCCCCTCTGCGATGACGATCGACTCCCAGCAGCAACATCAGCAGTGCCAGCAGCAGTAGGCGTTACACTCAAGGATGCATCGGAGGAATCCCAGGCAGGAGAGGACTCGTCAGACTTGTCAGTGACATGGCCTGCAGGACTATTGGCTTTCCTGTGTAAGGTGGAAATTGACACTGAGGGAGTTGGTGGTGTGGTTTGCAGGAGCTTGGTTACAAGAGGAAGGGATTTAGTGGTCAGTGGACTGCTTCCGCTGTCATCCAAAGTTTTTGAACTTGTCACTGACTTCTGATGAATGCGGTCCAGGTGACGTATAAGGGAGGATGTTCCTAGGTGGTAAACGTCCTTACCCCTACTTATTACAGCTTGACAAAGGCAACACACGGCTTGACATCTGTTGTCCGCATTTGTGTTGAAATAATTTCACACCGAAGAGGTGATTTTTTTTGTATTTTGACCAGGCATGTCAATGGCCATATTCGTCCCACGGACAACAGGTGTCTCCCCAGGTGCCTGACTTAAACAAACCACCTCACCATCAGAATCCTCCTTGTCAATTTCCTCCCCAGCGCCAGCAACACCCATATCCTCATCCTGGTGTACTTCAACAGTGACATCTTCAATTTGACTATCAGGAACTGGACTGCGGGTGCTCCTTCCAGCACTTGCAGGGGGCATGCAAATGGTGGAAGGCGCAAGCTCTTCCCGTCCAGTGTTGGGAAGGTCAGGCATCGCAACCGACACAATTGGACTCTCCTTGGGGATTTGTGATTTAGAAGAACGCACAGTTCTTTGCTGTGCTTTTGCCAGCTTAAGTCTTTTCATTTTTCTAGCAAGAGGATAAGTGCTTCCATCCTCATGGGAATCTGAACCACTAGCCATGAACATAGGCCAGGGCCTCAGCCGTTCCTTGCCACTCCGTGTCGTAAATGGCATATTGGCAAGTTTACGCTTCTCATCAGACGCTTTCAATTTTGATTTTTGGGTCATTTTACTGAACTTTTGTTTTTTGGATTTTACATGCTCTCTACTATGACATTGGGCATCGGCCTTGGCAGACGATGTTGATGGCATTTCATCGTCTCGGCCATGACTAGTGGCAGCAGCTTCAGCACGAGGTGGAAGTGGATCTTGATCTTTCCCTATTTTAACCTCCACATTTTTGTTCTCCATTTTTTAATGTGTGGAATTATATGCCAGTATCAATAGCAATGGCCTACTACTATATATACTGCGCACAACTGAAATGCACCACAGGTATGGATGGATAGTATACTTGACGACACAGAGGTAGGTAGAGCAGTGGCCTTCCGTACCGTACTGCTATATATACTGGTGGTCACTGTCAGCAAACTGCAAAACTAAAATGCACCACAGGTATAGAATCTAGATGGATAGTATACTTGACGACACAGAGGTAGGTAGAGTAGTGGCCTTCCATACCGTACTGCTATATATACTGGTGGTCACTGTCAGCAAACTGCAAAACTAAAATGCACCACAGGTATAGAATATAGATGGATAGTATACTTGACGACACAGAGGTAGGTAGAGCAGTGGCCTTCCGTACCGTACTGCTATATATACTGGTGGTCACTGTCAGCAAACTGCAAAACTAAAATGCACCACAGGTATAGAATCTAGATGGATAGTATACTTGACGACACAGAGGTAGGTAGAGCAGTGGCCTTCCGTACCGTACTGCTATATATACTGGTGGTCACTGTCAGCAAACTGCAAAACTAAAATGCACCACAGGTATAGAATCTAGATTGATAATATACTTGACGACACAGAGGTAGGTAGAGCAGTGGCCTTCCGTACCATACTGCTATATATACTGGTGGTCACTGTCAGCAAACTGCAAATCTAAAATGCACCACAGGTATAGAATCTAGATGGATAGTATACTTGACGACACAGAGGTAGGTAGAGCAGTGGCCTTCCGTACCGTACTGCTATATATACTGGTGGTCACTGTCAGCAAACTGCAAAACTAAAATGCACCACAGGTATAGAATCTAGATGGATAGTATACTTGACGACACAGAGGTAGGTAGAGCAGTGGCCTTCCGTACCGTACTGCTATATATACTGGTGGTCACTGTCAGCAAACTGCAAAACTAAAATGCACCACAGGTATACAATCTAGATGGATGGTATACTTGATGACACAGAGGTAGGTAGAGCAGTGACCTTCCGTACCGTACTGCTATATATACTGGTGGTCACTGTCAGCAAAACTCTGCACTGTACTCCTCCTATATAATACTGCTGGTCCCCAGTCCCCACAATAAAGCAGTGTGAGCACAGATATATGCAGCACACTGAGCACAGATATGGAGCATTTTTCAGGCAGAGAACGGATAAAACTGGTGGTCACTGATCAGCAAAACTCTGCACTGTACTCCTCCTATATAATACAGCTGCTCCCCAGTCCCCACAATTAAGCAATAAGCACAAATATTTGCAGCAACATTAATAAACGGAGAGGACCCCAGCCACTTCCTCTCCCTAACATTTCCAATGCACGAGTGAAAATGGCGGCGACGCGCAGCTCCTTACATAGAATACAAATCTCGCGAGAATCTGACCGCGGGATGGTGACGTTCGGGCGCGCTCGGGTTAACCGAGCCATACGGGAGAATCCGAGTATGCCTCGGACCCGTGTAAAACGGGTGAAGTTCGGGGGGGGGGTTCGGTTTCCGAGTAACCGAACCCGCTCATCACTATTAAACACTGAATTAATACAGCTACATGATTCAAAAGCCTGCAGTGCCATGCATCTCTCTCCCTGGCTGGGTGTCAGCTTCTGGTATTTGCAAATTTCTGCAAGGGCACGCAGGTACCATTCCCGAGTTAAGGGAGCACAATCCATATGTTGCTATTATGTATATATATATATATATATATATATATATAGGTAGCGGTTGTGGTTCGGCACTCTCTAGTAAGGGTATTTTTACTTGCTGCGGTGCCCTCAGTAGATCAAAGGCAAGATCCAATATAGAAGAAAGGGAATCAGCGGCACTCATCAGACTGTTGTAAAGTAAAAAAGTCTTTAATCCGGTCCTACGCCGTTTCGGGGACTGCGCCCCGTCTTCAGGGACAAATAGTACACAAATACATTGCATATAAAACACACTTATATACCCGCCCAAGTAGGTACTCAGTACCGGGATTAGACTCACCTGTCCAGCGCCGCCGCCCGCGTCCCGTCCGTCAGAACGAAAGCACTCGTCTCGGAGCGATGACGTCAGTAGGCTGCGCCGGGCAGGGAGCCAATCCTACGAAGTGAGGTCAGCGTTGCTAGGTAACCACTGTAATCAAAACAACCCAAGGGTTAGTGTCGCACGCTGTGCTCAAAGCATAAAATCACAGAAAGACATAACACTGATCACACTGAACTAAACAAATACATACATACATCAATTAAAAAACACGGTGCTATCAGTTAAACTAAGCAATTCCCGGCATCACAGATAATACCAAAATCCATATATAGTTAATTAAATAACTTGACATATCATCTATATTAGCATTTCCTATGGATTATATTATCATGATATGTTAATTTAAAATCTGATTACTACCTGTTGATAGTAACTATGATTTTTGTAAATTGATTTACTGCTGTTAGGGAAATATGTCATTCGACTGGAGTGCTATATCATATCATTATTTATAGGAAACATTGTAGGCCTAATGTTTCGTTTAGCCCCCTCGGTGACAGGGTGCCTAGGACATATATCCACCTACTTTCCCGTTGCATAAGAATTTTGTTACGGTCCCCGCCCCGGTGCGAGAGAGGGACGTGATCAATTATAATCGCTCGCATGCTGGCTATCGTATGCCTCGCCAGCAAACAATGTCGGGCAATGGGCTGTTCACTCGTTCCCTTTTCTAACGCTTGTTTTATGGCACTACGGTGTAGTGCCATCCTTTCTCGAAACTGTCTCTGTGTCTTGCCTACATAGGCCAGCCCACAGGGACATTTCAGCATGTAAATTACATGCGTTGTGGTGCAAGTGACTCTGTGACAAATCTTATATTGTTTCCCTGTTATGGGGTGACTGAATGTTGACCCTGTCATTAGTGTGTTACAAGTCGAGCACCCTAGGCAACGAAAGCAACCCACTTTAGGGCGCAAAAAGTGGGATGATATTTGCTTAGTCAACAAAGACTCCCTGGTGAGTCGCATGACTTTGAATTTGTTGACCAAAAGTTCCTCTCGTGGATATCCTCTTGCCTGAAATTTATCCACCATCTGATCTAATGTCTCATCTAATTGCTGTGGGTCTGAAATAATGCGTCTGGCCCTCAGCATTTGTGAATATGGCAGACCCTTACGAGTGGAATGTGGATGAAAGCTGGCGTGATGTAATGCCGAATTCCTGTCAGTAGGTTTGACATATAAATTAGTTTGTATCTCCCCTGATACTAACTGGATAGCCACATCTAGAAAGTGAATCTGAGTCTCAGACATCTGGTACGTGAGTTTAACAGCCCCATCAGTAGCATTGTGTTTATCTAATAATGCTGATAAAGATTCAGCACTACCCCTCCAGAAAATCAGTAAATCGTCTATGTACCTCTTATAGAAATACATAGATGACTGTTCAATAGAACCAAACAAAACAATTTCTATAGAATACATGTATGCATTTGCGTACGATGGGGCCACTGGGGACCCCATCGCACAACCGGCTAATTGTAAATACATACGCCCATTAAATGTAAAGTAATTACGGGTCAATACTAATGTTAATAACTGTAAAAAAACATCTATTGCTGGACCCGTATATAATGGGTTGTCAGTAATGAGATGCCGTACAGCCTCCACACCCGCATCATGTGGGATGCAGGTGTAGAGGCTGGTGACATCTGCACTACATAACGTCAATTGATCAGCCGGTAGCACCATTTGTTGTAGATGAATTAACAAGGTAGTGGTATCCTTCAAATATGATGGTACCGCTTGAATGCAAGGGTTTAAATGTGCGTCCAGAAAGATCGCCACTGGGTGGTATAAGGAATTTCTGGCCGACACAATCGGTCGTCCGGGGGGATTAGTCGATGACTTATGCACTTTTGGGACGGTGTAAAATAATGGCACGGTCGGACAATTGACAGTCATGGCTTGTGCTTGTTCTGGGCTCAAAGAGCCAGTCGACGTTGCTTGAGTCAGGAATGTATCCAATTCCTTTTTGTACTTTGTGGTAGGATCAAAGGCCAGTACTTTATATGTGGCCGCATCTGATAGTTGTCGATTGCTTTCTGTCAGGTAATCTGTCAAGTCCTGTATGACAACAGCACCGCCTTTATCGGCATCCCTTATTATAAGGTCAGTCCTAGTAGACAAATCCTTCAAGGCGTTCCTCTCTTCGAGACTAAGATTTGGGTAACTGGCAATACTGGATGCTTGTTGATAAGCCTGTTCCATCATCCGTGAAAAGGTACGTATCGATGGATTATTTGTACTTGGGTCAAATTTAGAGCGGGGTGCTACTCTCCTTAGATTTTCCGGAATGGTGGATACCTGTCTAGGCGCTTGATTAATCCCAAAATGGTCTTTCAGGCGCAGTGTCCTATTAAACTTATAATTTTCCACCTGTGCCGAAAAAGCATCCGGTTTGACTGTTGGTACGAATGACAGGCCTCTGGATAATACCTTAAGCTCAGCCGGAGTAAGAGGAGTGGATGACAAGTTTATTACTAATTCAGTCAGCGGCGTGGGGGTCGCTCCCTAACAGCAGTAAATCAATTTACAAAAATCATAGTTACTATCAACAGGTAGTAATCAGATTTTAAATTAACATATCATGATAATATAATCCATAGGAAATGCTAATATAGATGATATGTCAAGTTATTTAATTAACTATATATGGATTTTGGTATTATCTGTGATGCCGGGAATTGCTTAGTTTAACTGATAGCACCGTGTTTTTTAATTGATGTATGTATGTATTTGTTTAGTTCAGTGTGATCAGTGTTATGTCTTTCTGTGATTTTATGCTTTGAGCACAGCGTGCGACACTAACCCTTGGGTTGTTTTGATTACAGTGGTTACCTAGCAACGCTGACCTCACTTCGTAGGATTGGCTCCCTGCCCGGCGCAGCCTACTGACGTCATCGCTCCGAGACGAGTGCTTTCGTTCTGACGGACGGGACGCGGGCGGCGGCGCTGGACAGGTGAGTCTAATCCCGGTACTGAGTACCTACTTGGGCGGGTATATAAGTGTGTTTTATATGCAATGTATTTGTGTACTATTTGTCCCTGAAGACGGGGCGCAGTCCCCGAAACGGCGTAGGACCGGATTAAAGACTTTTTTACTTTACAACAGTCTGATGAGTGCCGCTGATTCCCTTTCTTCTATATTGGATCTTGCCTTTGATCTACTGAGGGCACCGCAGCAAGTAAAAATACCCTTACTAGAGAGTGCCGAACCACAACCGCTACCTATATATATATATATATATATATATACATAATAGCAACATATGGATTGTGCTCCCTTAACTCGGGAATGGTACCTGCGTGCCCTTGCAGAAATTTGCACATACCAGAAGCTGACACCCAGCCAGGGAGAGAGATGCATGGCACTGCAGGCTTTTGAATCATGTAGCTGTATTAATTCAGTGTTTAATAGTGATGAGCGGGTTCGGTTACTCGGAAACCGAACCCCCCCCCCCGAACTTCACCCGTTTTACACGGGTCCGAGGCATACTCGGATTCTCCCGTAAGGCTCGGTTAACTTTCTGGTTAAGGCACCACAGGGATTTTATACTTTGTTTTCCAATATATTTTCCCGGGACAGTTACTCAGTGTTATTACACTTTTGTTTTTAACCAACACGGGAGCATTCAGCAACCTATTGTAATACCACCACAGACGATACCTTTTTATTTTGATGAAATATGTCGGCGGTTGACTCGGATGTCGAGGCCGCATGGGAACTAGCACAGCTTGATGCTAAAGAACGCTACAGCTATTCGGATGTGGAGGCTCAAGCCATTTTAATTAAACACAAATTGGACGATGATTTACCCTCATCCACCGTAGAGGAGCTTTACCGTCAATGGCAAAAATTAAAACAAAGAGAATGTGACTTCACTTACCACGGTATTACCCTGTCGGACTATTACAGGAACAACCAAATACCAAGGGGCTTCAGGATCAAGAATACCCCCACCATTGGTCGTTACAGCATACCTTTCTGCCGACGTTGGGTGGCCATTTTAAACAAGTGCTCCACTGATTTGATGCTCCTGGTAGTGGAGGAATCTACACGTGAATTAACACTCATTAAAGAGCAACTAACAGTTTTTGAGGCAGCACACAAAGCCACATTAGCAGCAGACAAGACCACTAATTGGGTGGATAAGATACAGGTTCAAATGGAGGAATATAGGAGTAATTTGATTAAATACAAAAAAGAAAAACTTCATAAGGTACAACAGGATTACCAACAACGTAAAGTCTATGCATGGCTCAGTAATACCACTTCCTCCTATGATCGCTCACAATCACATAGGAGTTACCGTCAACGGCAACAACGTTATGATTATTCGGACTCCAGTACTTCTGTGACAGATAGTGAACAAGTGAGCACTCCATCTACCTCCAATCAAGCGACCTACCCTTTAGGGGTGGCGACACGATCGGGCAATCGCCCCACGCTAGGACGAGGACGAGGCGGTCGGGGCAGAACAAGAGGTTACAGCACAAGGCGACCCCCACGCCGCTGACTGAATTAGTAATAAACTTGTCATCCACTCCTCTTACTCCGGCTGAGCTTAAGGTATTATCCAGAGGCCTGTCATTCGTACCAACAGTCAAACCGGATGCTTTTTCGGCACAGGTGGAAAATTATAAGTTTAATAGGACACTGCGCCTGAAAGACCATTTTGGGATTAATCAAGCGCCTAGACAGGTATCCACCATTCCGGAAAATCTAAGGAGAGTAGCACCCCGCTCTAAATTTGACCCAAGTACAAATAATCCATCGATACGTACCTTTTCACGGATGATGGAACAGGCTTATCAACAAGCATCCAGTATTGCCAGTTACCCAAATCTTAGTCTCGAAGAGAGGAACGCCTTGAAGGATTTGTCTACTAGGACTGACCTTATAATAAGGGATGCCGATAAAGGCGGTGCTGTTGTCATACAGGACTTGACAGATTACCTGACAGAAAGCAATCGACAACTATCAGATGCGGCCACATATAAAGTACTGGCCTTTGATCCTACCACAAAGTACAAAAAGGAATTGGATACATTCCTGACTCAAGCAACGTCGACTGGCTCTTTGAGCCCAGAACAAGCACAAGCCATGACTGTCAATTGTCCGACCGTGCCATTATTTTACACCGTCCCAAAAGTGCATAAGTCATCGACTAATCCCCCCGGACGACCGATTGTGTCGGCCAGAAATTCCTTATACCACCCAGTGGCGATCTTTCTGGACGCATATTTAAACCCTTGCATTCAAGCGGTACCATCATATTTGAAGGATACCACTACCTTGTTAATTCATCTACAACAAATGGTGCTACCGGCTGATCAATTGACGTTATGTAGTGCAGATGTCACCAGCCTCTACACCTGCATCCCACATGATGCGGGTGTGGAGGCTGTACGGCATCTCATTACTGACAACCCATTATATACGGGTCCAGCAATAGATGTTTTTTTACAGTTATTAACATTAGTATTGACCCGTAATTACTTTACATTTAATGGGCGTATGTATTTACAATTAGCCGGTTGTGCGATGGGGTCCCCAGTGGCCCCATCGTACGCAAATGCATACATGTATTCTATAGAAATTGTTTTGTTTGGTTCTATTGAACAGTCATCTATGTATTTCTATAAGAGGTACATAGACGATTTACTGATTTTCTGGAGGGGTAGTGCTGAATCTTTATCAGCATTATTAGATAAACACAATGCTACTGATGGGGCTGTTAAACTCACGTACCAGATGTCTGAGACTCAGATTCACTTTCTAGATGTGGCTATCCAGTTAGTATCAGGGGAGATACAAACTAATTTATATGTCAAACCTACTGACAGGAATTCGGCATTACATCACGCCAGCTTTCATCCGCATTCCACTCGTAAGGGTCTGCCATATTCACAAATGCTGAGGGCCAGACTCATTATTTCAGACCCACAGCAATTAGATGAGACATTAGATCAGATGGTGGATAAATTTCAGGCAAGAGGATATCCACGAGAGGAACTTTTGGTCAACAAATTCAAAGTCATGCGACTCACCAGGGAGTCTTTGTTGACTTCTGTAGCAGCTCCATTGGCAGATACAGTACACGAGGCCCCTAAGATTCCGTGGGTCAATAGATACACCACAGCCACCACCTCTATAGTCAGTCAGGCCAAGAGATTGTGGCCATTGGTTAACACAGACCAAACATTACCAGCCCTTCACGGTACCAGATTACTTCCTAGTTACACTAAGGGACAAAGCATTTCAGACAAAGTGGTTAAATTGGATGTATTTCCATTAACTAAGCAAATATTATCCCACTTTTTGCGCCCTAAAGTGGGTTGCTTTCGTTGCCTAGGGTGCTCGAATTGTAACACACTAATGACAGGGTCAACATTCAGTCACCCCATAACAGGGAAACAATATAAGATTTGTCACAGAGTCATTTGCACCACAACGCATGTAATTTACATGCTGAAATGTCCCTGTGGGCTGGCCTATGTAGGCAAGACACAGAGACAGTTTCGAGAAAGGATGGCACTACACCGTAGTGCCATAAAACAAGCGTTAGAAAAGGGAACGAGTGAACAGCCCATTGCCCGACATTGTTTGCTGGCGAGGCATACGATAGCCAGCATGCGAGCGATTATAATTGATCACGTCCCTCTCTCGCACCGGGGCGGGGACCGTAACAAAATTCTTATGCAACGGGAAAGTAGGTGGATATATGTCCTAGGCACCCTGTCACCGAGGGGGCTAAACGAAACATTAGGCCTACAATGTTTCCTATAAATAATGATATGATATAGCACTCCAGTCGAATGGCATATTTCCCTAACAGCAGTAAATCAATTTACAAAAATCATAGTTACTATCAACAGGTAGTAATCAGATTTTAAATTAACATATCATGATAATATAATCCATAGGAAATGCTAATATAGATGATATGTCAAGTTATTTAATTAACTATATATGGATTTTGGTATTATCTGTGATGCCGGGAATTGCTTAGTTTAACTGATAGCACCGTGTTTTTTAATTGATGTATGTATGTATTTGTTTAGTTCAGTGTGATCAGTGTTATGTCTTTCTGTGATTTTATGCTTTGAGCACAGCGTGCGACACTAACCCTTGGGTTGTTTTGATTACAGTGGTTACCTAGCAACGCTGACCTCACTTCGTAGGATTGGCTCCCTGCCCGGCGCAGCCTACTGACGTCATCGCTCCGAGACGAGTGCTTTCGTTCTGACGGACGGGACGCGGGCGGCGGCGCTGGACAGGTGAGTCTAATCCCGGTACTGAGTACCTACTTGGGCGGGTATATAAGTGTGTTTTATATGCAATGTATTTGTGTACTATTTGTCCCTGAAGACGGGGCGCAGTCCCCGAAACGGCGTAGGACCGGATTAAAGACTTTTTTACTTTACAACAGTCTGCTGAGTGCCGCTGATTCCCTTTCTTATATATATATATATATATATATATATATATATATAGACAGAGGTGGAGATCCGGCACAGCCACTTAAAATGAATACAACCTATATATATATTTATTTATAATCTATATAATACACACACATTTTTAGAATACTGCAAGAAGATGGATTCGGACACAAATCCTCTTTATGCCACAATTATGCACTCAACTCAAGAGCTTGCCACCATTTAGCCACAATAGCCCTTGTTAAATAACATGTTTCAATATACTGCCACACCCAGAACTCAAACCCACAACCTGCTGAATCCCAGCCAGACAACCCACCCACCAAGCCACTTGATCCCGCATAAAACTATGAGATTTCTAACAATATGAAGCTACCTGTACCCCGTAAAAAAAAATAACCGGCACCATAATCGAGCAGATCCAAGCAGTGTGCAGCCACACATCCAATGCCTTGAAGCCACCCACTATATACAGTAGATCTGCCCTGCAGCAGTGCTGATCTACCAAAGTACAAGGTAAGCTTCAAATAGTTAAAACTCTCCAGCTTGAATTCTCTAGCTTTCTATGCAAGGGCAGATAGAGTGACCAACTGCACTGTTATAGGCAATAGGTATGAATCCTTGGCACATCAGCATCCCAAAATGTAATAAAGGACAGTGGGACTGAACAACAAAGAGCTCTCAAGTCAAGTCAATGAATGTTGTATATGTATTAGCGGCAAAAGGGTTGGGGGTAGTACAGGGGCAGCCAGGAGATGCCGTGCTTCAAAAAAGGGGGAAGCTGCAAGTGAAAGTAATTCACTTGCAGCACACTCCACACACACCTATTTATAGCCCTGATATGGGCTATATGAACGAGATGGTGAAGACATTGCTATCACACGTAAATCTTATAGCTCATGGAATATGAGATTCAGTAGAAATTACTATAATACACCCTTAACAATGTCAGAATGTGTAGTAGCAGTCTATTAAACATTTGTGTAGATCCTTTACATGAAGGAAGAGAAAATGATAATAAGAACTGCAGTCCCAATATTACAGTTATCATGAGGAAGGGTTTAGGTGGAAAGCAGAAAGCTCAGGTGTGTGGTATCACAAAGCACCATACTTTGTGTAATTCTTGTGCCTACCAGTTCTGTGCATAGCAGCTCTTTCTACATTTTCAGCATGCTTCCTGCTGACTCTGAGGTCTTGTGTCATTCCTCTCTGGCATTGCTACAAGCACACAGCATTTATATCTGGGGTCTTGAGATCAGTGCCATCACTAGGGGTGGGTTGTGTAAACCTGGCTTCCCTATTTAAGTCCTGCTCTTGTTACAGATGGTTGCTAGAGTATTGGGCTTATTACCTAGTTTCAGCATATTGGGACTTTCTGTGTGTGTTATCCTGGGTCCGTGAATTCTCCCTCTATAACCCCCGTTACCTATACATTATCTCCTGGCATCCTGATCTTAGCTTTTTTCTTTGCCTAATCCTTGTGGCTATTCTGAACCTGCCAGTGTATCAACTATTGCTCAGCTCATGACTCTAAGGGGTATATTTACTAAAATGTGGTTTTATAGAAGTGGAGATGTTGCCCATATTACCGTCTAGAAGGTGCTAAATAAATAAGTATACTATACAGCAGGTGCAAAGTTTCTCCACTAACCAACTATTCTGCACTGTGATGTACGTACAGAAGAGGGGTTTAGTCATCATCCCTTTTTTTTCTACAAAAGTAGGTAAAAATTATAATTTTCACATCATTTTGTAGAAATTAAGTGTTAGGGTCATTAATCATTCCTGGTATGCAGCATATTTCATTGATATTTCCTGATTACAATTCTCCAAGATAATTTCCAAACACTTGGCAGACTAACCCTTCCCACCCTGCCTGTAGCACCTGCAACTCGAGCCCACACCAATAACTTGCAGCATTCGCAAACTGTGAATACCCAACCCCCCACGCCCACATCAGCAGCACACGCAACCCGCATCCCTCCCCATTCGGCCCTACCAGCATCACCCGCAGCCTGTGATCCCCCACGCGCCAGCAGCACCTGCGACCAGCCATTTGAGTGCCCCCACAAATTACTTACCTAAGGCTGGATTACATGGTGATAGGGCAGCCCCCTAGAAGAGGTAGTGTTCTGGGTTGTGTGCATCTTTATGCTCTCACGAGACCCGGTCACCCAGTGGCAGGGTGAAGAAGCTGGGAGCCAGCATAACACATCCTTCTGCTGTGTTGATGCCTGGCAGTGCTTAGCAGGGTCCGCACGCCTTTGTTGCATACTGTTGTTAAAATGACATAGCAGCTGTAGGGAAAAAAAGTATATACTGTAAATTCCAAAAATCTAATTCAGCAAAAAGAGCAGCTTTCAGAATTTATACTTTTGTTAACATGGTATAATGAATTCCTCCAAAAAGTTTTTAAACAGCAAGTTTAAAGCATACAGTACTTATCACTAGTGATAATTATGTAATGCTGAATAGCCCCCTGTTAGTGGTAAACTACCCTAGCCAGGCTCTCTAAGCATCCTACACTGTAATTATTCACCTACTGCCAGGAACAGTGCATGCGCATGAGAGAAGGCGGGACTGCTATGGAATGCATCGGCGGTAGCCTATAGAAGCCTGGTAGGACTGACTATAAGACAGGGAGTGGCTTTCTACTAGAAGCACACTCTCTGCTAATCACAGCCTGATCTGGCAGTTCCTTTTTCTCTTCCTCTTCCTCATTGTAGTTGCTGGATGTGGTTGCTTCTCCGGTCTGTGCGGGGAAACTCCTCGGGTCTGTACTCTCTGCCCCTGCTGCACGTTCAGACCCACCTCCACTACCCATAAACATTGTGCCAATTGAGATGGCTATAGATCTGCTCCATTGTGGACCCTTTCTATAGGTTATGTCCTGTGTTCTGTTCCTGAGAATGAATCTCACGGCATGTTATTGTCAACTTCCTGCTTGGTCTTCCTTGTATAACATTTAACTCAGTGTTTATTTCAAATACATGATTTTTTTCTTTGTTCAGTCTTCTGCAAACTCAATCCGATGCTTAGGGCATATGAGATAAAATGCATGTTTTGTGTGCAGTTGCTTATATAAAGAAATACTGATTTAGTCATTGCAAACATCATGCTTGAGATCCTTTATGTGCATCATGTATAACTTTGTCTTGGAGTAATGTTGGCATAGCAACTGGTTTCACTTCACACTTGTCTTGTTATTGATTGCAATAATCTTAAATGACTGTTTATCCCAAAAGATTCTAACCCGCAGTAGCGTCAACAAACTTATAAGCTTTAACATTTCCTCTTGAAGGAAAGATTCCTTCCCTAATGATTATGCCCTTCGCAGTGGCTCTCATGCCAATTATCAATATGTGCTCTGTGAACACTGTTCTTCTTAAAGGACAAGTAACATTGTACATTTTAACACCATTGTAAAAACTGTAATAGAGCTGATTTACTAAGATGGGGCAATATGCTCACATGTATCCCACTGCAATTAATAAGGTTAACTTTGGTATATTCTGTGGCGTTGCCAGGGAAGTGACCACTCCACCTGCCCCCTGTTGAAAAACAGTTAAAAATGGCAGCAGTGCCAGATTATCCATAATGCAGTGCGGGCGGCCACCTAGGGACCAATGGGTCTCAGGGTGAGAAAAGTTGAGCCCTTATTGTAGGACCTAATCACATTCTCTTCTGATACGCCCATTCCCTATCTAGAGAGGGGCTTTATGACTTAAGGGATGGGTGCATATTTGTTGTAATTGAGGCTTTTTATACAAGGAAGTGTCAGTTAGCAGAAGAGGTACTGTAAAAAAGTTTGCCTCCTTCTATAGGAGGTGGAGTTACAGTGTAAAACAAAGTCTACTATGCAAACCCTCCCAAATATGGTATGCAAAATGTAGAAAATAAAAAGTCTACAAGAGTATTCTATATACCCAGTCTATTATATAAAGCTGTAACTAGATATTTCCTGACCTATGCCAGGAAGAGCATTGGTGCCCCCCACCCATATTTTAAATAGGGACAGCGCACCTTCAGCATGGTGCCAAAAAGCAGGTGTTGTCTCATGGGGAACGGGCATGGTCACACAATAGTACCTCAAATTCTTATTATTCCATACAGTAGCAGTGCTTTTTACACATTACGCCACACAGTAGAAGTGCCCCTTGCACATTACTCTACAAACTAGTAGTGCCCCTTGCACATTACAACACACGGTAGCAGTGTCCCATACACATTACACCACACAGTACTAGTGTCCTCCTAACACATTACAACACACAGTATTAGTACCTCTTGCATATTACATCACACAGTATAGTGCCCATTTTACATTACACCACACATGACACTTTCACATTATGGAACACAGTAATAATAGTGCCCCCCACACATTATGCCACATAGTGGTAGTGCCCCTTGTACATTATGCTAACAGTAGTAGTGCTCCTTACACATTATGCCCACAGTAGTAGTGCCCTTTACTTATTACATCATAGTGTCCCTTGCACATTGTTGCACACAATAGTAATGTCCCTTACACATTATGCCCACACAGTAATAGTAGTGTCCCATACAAATCATGCCACACAGTACTAATGCCCCTTTACATTATGCCCACAGTAGTAGTGCCCCTTACACATCATGCCCACAATAGTAGTGCCCCTTACACATTTTACTGCTAATTCTCACTGGTTTTGATCCTGGAATTGAACACTTCAATAATATTTAATACAAAATGCATCTGGCTAGTAAATATAGCCCAGTATCCTGGCCCTCATTCCGAGTTGATTGCTCGCTAGCTACTTTTAGCAGCCGTGCAAACGCATAGTTGCTGCCGACGGGGGAGTGTTTTTTCGCTTTGCAGGAGTGCGAACGCCTGTGTAGCAGAGCAGCAGCAAACACATTTTGTGCAGAACAAGACCAGCCCTGTAGTTACTTATTCTGTGTGATGATTGCTGCGACGAAGGACCCAGTATTGACATCAGATACCCGCCCGGCCATGCCTGCGTTTTTCCAAACACTCCCAGAAAATGGTCAGTTGCCACCCAGAAACTCCCACTTCCTGTTAATCTCCTTTGCGTCCGTCAGTGCGACTGAAAGCGTCACTAGAACCTGTGCAAAACCACAAAGGTCTTTGTACTTGTACGACGTGTCTACGCATTACGGTGCATACACATGCGCAGATTAGCCCCGTTCTGCCATAATCGCTGCGCTGCGAAAATCTGTAGCGAGCGATCAACTCCGAATGAGGGCCCCTGTCTTCTCTTTCTTACTTTGGAATGTCACTCTTTTGGAATCCCTGTAAACAGTAGTTGAGCTCAGGGCCATAGCTAGAACTCTGTGGGCCCCATGGAAAAATGCTGAAACAGCACTTACTATATAAATTTGTTTTGTGCATAAATCCATATGCAATGTATTACATTTATATGGTCTTTGAAGATGAATATTAACATTAAAAACCTTTACTAGCTAGTTCATGTGTGTAATTTTTATTTTTCTTTAGCTAAAGGTTTTCTTTTCTGATTGTCTTGCTACTGTAGCTCTTTTACAACTTATATTGTATTTAATAGTAGCTTGTGTTTGTGGTTCAAAATATTTTTTATATGTTTGTGATAAATACATTTTTGGGTATCTTAACTTACAGACTTCAGATTGAAATTAGAAACTGGCTGCTAGTAGGAAGCGGTGGAAATGAAATGATTATTTTCCAAAACTCAGGTCAAAATAGGGGTCAAAATAATTTCAGTTCTTGCGGATATTTTGTAGCTCAGGTGGCTCAGCGATTTTTCTTGATTTGGAAATACATGATTTTGGCTCATTTCTTACTGCTCAAGTGTAAATATATTTTTACTTCAGGAAGAGTTCAGCAGTTCTGCTTTCTGTTCATACTTTACTTGAACACAATTTAAATCTGATTTAGGCCCTCATTCCGAGTTGTTCGCTCGCTAGCTACTTTTTGCAGCCGTGCAAACGCATAGTCGCCGCCCACGGGGGAGTGTATTTTTGCTTTGCAAGAGTGCGAACACCTGTGCAGACGAGCGGGTACAAACACATTTTGTGCAGAACAAGACCAGCCCTGTAATTACTTATTCTGTGCGATGTTTGCTGTGACGAAGGTCCTGGAATTGACGTCAGATACCCGCCCTGCAAAAGCCTGGACACACCTGCATTTTTCCAAACACTCCCAGAAAACAGTCAGTTGACACCCATAAACGCCCTCGTCCTGTCAATCTCCTTGTGTTCGGCTGTGCGAATGGAATCGTCGCTAGAAGCAGTGCAAAACAACGATGCTCTTTGTACCCGTACACCGCGCGTGCGCATTGCGGCTCATACGCATGTGTAGTTTTGCTATTTTTTTAAATGATCGCTACGCAGTGAACAACGGCAGCTAGCAATCAACTCGGAATGAGGGCCTTAAAGCTACGATTTCATAATTATATTCCCAATGGCCCTCATTCCGAGTTGTTCGCTCGCTAGCTGCTTTTAGCAGCAGTGCAAACGCTAAGCCGCCGCCCTCTGGGAGTGTATCTTAGCTTAGCAGAAGTGCGAACGAAAGGATCGCACCATTGCTACAAAAAAATAATTGTGCAGTTTCAGAATAGCTCGAGACTTACTCCTAGCTTGCGATCACTTCAGTCTGTTTAGTTCCTGTTTTGACGTCACAAACACGCCCTGCGTTCGGCCAGCCACGCCTACGTTTCCCCAGCCACTCCTGTGTTTTTATCTGGCACGCCTGCGTTTTTACACACACTCCCCGAAAACGCTCAGTTACCACCCAGAAACACCCGCTTCCTGTCAATCACTCTACGACCAGCAGTGCGACTGAAAAGTGTCGCTAGAACTTGTGTGAAACTGCATCGGCTTTTGTGAAAGTACATCGCACGTGTGCACTGCACACCATACGCATGCGCAGACGTGCCGCTTTTTAACCTAATCGCTGCACTACGAATGAAAGCAGCTAGCGATCAACTCGGAATGAGGGCCAATAAGTGCAGAGAATGGGATCAAGTAGTTAAAGTTAGTGTTCATGTCAAAAGTATGGACTAATACGAGAACATTATTACCCACAGTGCTATTTTTCAGCAGGAACCAGCAGGAACTCAGTTCCTGAACCTCTCATTAAATATGACAAAATCAAGAACTGGAGTCCTGAACCTCTCCTGGGCCCTAATGTATTTTCCATAAGATAAATTTATTTTAAAGTCCATTTTAATTGCCTTCATTTCAAAAAACTTTTAACAAAAACTAAATCTATCTATCTATCTATCTATCTATCTATCTCTTTTTTTAATAGCACCACCCCTTCTTAAACAGGGGCTTGGTAAAGTACTGTATCTTTTTGGTGCCGACCCTTCTAGACAATGCATAGTGAAGCAGGGGTGGGGCCCTGATTATGCGTCATTGACAGTGGAGGATTTACCACAATGCAACCAAAGTGGCTGCTTAGGGTCCTGTTGGTCCCAAGGAGCCCTCTGACAAGGCTGCATAAAGAGCATTTCCGACAGACCATGAGCTTCACCAAAATTGTTCAAGAGCTGGGCTAGTAGAATACACCTGGCAGGCTAGTTAGTGATTAGACAGCTGTTGGGTGCTAGCTCCAGTGCATGCCTGCTATATAAATAACTGGTAATAAATAATAATAAATACACTAGTACAACTACCATCCGCTTGCTATAATCGGCAAGGGGCCGATTGGGGAGCATACACTGACTGGGTGGGTGACATAATGATCGGGAACTTGTCTGCTATAACTGGTGGGGGCACACTGAGAATTGTTTGAGGTAGGTGGGTCCCAAATCAGTGTCTTGCTAAGGGCCCCTTGAGGTCTAAATCTGCCTGTGGTCATTAATCTCAGCCGGGTAGAGGGCAGCTTCAGGAGATTTGACCACTCTGGTGGCCAGAAGCACCATCCAACATTAAGGAGCCCTCCGGCCATTCCAAGGGAGTAGGCAAGTATGCTATTAACTTGTCTGTTTTTTTGTTCAGCTTCCAAAAAAAATATGATCAACACACCCCTCAAATGATAGTGCTTATACTGTATGTAAAATGTCCTATTTTTACTACAAATTGAAATGTTAGGCCAAGAACTACATATCCTATACCTAAAAGACAAATGAAAACAACAAAGAATGACTGATTATGATGAGTGTGAAAATATATACCTGTGTATGTGTGCATATATAGTTTTTTACAGTTAAGATAAAGTTTGTCAGTGATCTGTCTTGCTTTAGCTGTCTCAGAATAAATAGTGTAGAGGTTATGAGCACTTGAAAGGGTTGATGTCATGGGTGAGCATAACTGTACAAAAAGTGTTCAGACTCATTCTTGTGTAATCATATGTTACAGTATATCGAGGAGGAGGGCTAATCCAATATTAAGGAGTAAGGGCATAGGCTTTTAAAATGTATTTTTATTATTAATAATTTGAAACCAGTATAATTGAGAATAAAGGATCGATCACATATGTTTATGGTATTGCACACGCGCAGTGCCCGATCTGGAAATAGGGGCGGATGTCACATGCGGCTGCTGCGACTCGTAAAATGGCTGCTCAGCGCCTGCCTTTGCAGCTAGACTGCGGAGGCTGGGGGCATCCACAATTCAGCGATGCGATCGCAATTCAATTCACAATTCAGCGATGCATTAATCCTGTGCTGGGCGGCCCCCACCATGCGATCGCAAGCAGTTACAGTTTGACTAAAATAGCAAAACTTCAACTGAAGCTGATAAAGACCCAAAGTACAAAAACTAGTGTAAAAAGTCAATAGACAGGTGAGATATGTGTTATGCACACCAGTGCCTGCAGGAATGTACTGGTGTTTGAACTGTTATGCAAAACAAATGGACTCACAGACAAACTGGGGAATATGACATAACGTACACAGAAGGTGATAGGGTAACAAAATACACACACAGTGAACAGAGAAGCCCAGAGGCTAAGGAACTGGGTATCTCCCTTGTATTAGAACTGCTCAGATGTAAAAAGCAAGATGTTGTGTTTTAATACGTAGAGAACCCGAAATGCTGTTGCTAAGGGCAACAGCAAAACCCTAAAGGGTTACCAACGGGTGTGGCAGTAAACTCCTTGGTCAGAGATGGAATGATAGACACAAGGAGAGCCTCCACAATCCTGATTCTCACTTGCAGTGCACAGGTTTAAGCTTACTGCCACTAAACTGACCCCTGACACCTAGCACAGTGAGACAGGATTAGACAGGCAAGTGTTAGAATACAGCCGCAAACTTGCTAAGTTCACAGAGTAATAACAGAACCCCAGCAAGCTAAACGACTGACTCCAGTCTTACTGCTAGGTCTGGATTGGCAGAGTGTAATACCAAATCCCCAGGCCTATTTGCAGTAAGCAACAAACAAATACAAAGCTACACAGTACTGGCTAACTTTCATGAACTGACTAACCAACAGAGATTCAGCAGCATCTGCTTACCCTGAAAAGAGGCCTTATAAAGCAGGTGCTGTCCACGCCCCACTCAGACCTCACAGACTGTGAGCACAAAAACCAGCACCGGATCCCCTGCCGTGCACAGAGCCTATAACCACTGCACAGCAAAAGACCCGAACCGGAGTATCAGCTGCGCTCAGGTTACTCCACTAGCACTTGTCTCCCGGTTGCCATGACGACGTGGCAGCACAGGGCAGGAGACCCTAACAGTACCCCCCCTCTGACGAGGGGTCAAAGAACCCCTACCACCGGGTTTATCGGGGAACTGCGAGAAGAAAGAGCGTATCAGTCTGGGGGCATGAAGATCACAACTGCGCACCCACGACCGCTCCTCCGGGCCATACCCCTTCCAGTGCACCAAAAATGACAGCCGACCCCGAACCACCTTGGAGTCAAGAATCCTTTCAACAACAAACTCCCTCTGGCCACGTATCAGAAGAGGGGAAGGTCTTCCACTGGAAGAAGGATTACTAATCGCCCGTTTTAAAAGGGAACAATGAAATGTTTTATTGATACCCAAAGAACGGGGCAGATCTAACTGAAATGCCACCGGATTGATAACCCTGGTGATCTTATAAGGGCCGATGAACCGGGGCCCTAACTTATGAGATGGCTGTCTCAACTTCAAATTCTTGGTAGACAACCAGACGAAGTCTCCTAATTTGAAGCTGCAGGGTCTTTTCCGCTTATCAAAAACCCTTTTGGTCACTAATGACACAGACACAAGGGCTTTCTTCACTTTCCGCCAAATACCTCTAAGGACCGAAACCACAGAGGAACCACCAGGCGTGGAGTCCAGGGGGTCAAAAGAATTGGCCTTAGGATGATGCCCATACACACAAAGGAAGGGAGAGATCCCTGTAGCAGAGTGAGCCGCGTTGTTATAGGCAAACTCCTCCATGGACAGATGAGCAACCCAGTCAGTCTGACACTTGGAGACATAACACCTGAGGAACTGCTCCAAGGACTGGTTCACCCTTTCAGTCTGCCCATTAGACTGCGGATGGTAGCCTGACGACAAGCTGACAGAAATCTGGAGATCGGAACAAAATGCCCTCCAGAATTTGGCCACAAACTGGGATCCGCGGTCAGAGACCACATCAAGTGGCAACCCGTGGAGACGCACAACATGCAGCATAAATAATTCAGACAGGCGTCTGGCTGATGGCAGCCCAACCAGTGGAACGAAGTGCGCCATCTTCGAAAACCTGTCAACGACAACCCAGATGGCTGTCATCCCCGAGGATTTGGGCAAGTCCACCACAAAATCCATTGAAATGTGGGTCCATGGCTTAGATGGGATAGAGAGTGGATGTAATGGGCAACAGGAACCCCTCTAGGAGTCTTATTTCGGGCACAGATGTCACATGCCCGAACCCACTGATCCACATCCTTAGCCACCGAGGGCCACCACACCGCCCTAGATAGCAACTCCCGAGTTCTGGCAATACCCGGGTGACCTGCCGACTTCTTGGCATGGAATTCCAGGAACACTCGCTGTCTTAACCTAGGAGGCACAAACAAAAGACCTACCGGAAGGTCTGGAGGAGCCTGCTCCTGTGCTCTAAGGACTAATGATAAGAGGTCCTGGGTAATGCCCACTTTAATACATGATGGGGAAACAATGGGCAACGGCTCCTCGGTGGTCTCCTGGATTGGAGCAAAACTCCGCGAGAGCGCATCAGCCTTGATGTTTTTTGACCCAGGGCGATATGTTATCAAAAAATTAAAGCGAGCAAAAAACAAAGCCCATCGTGCCTGCCTGGCATTGAGACGCTTCGCTGACTCTAAATATGCCAGATTCTTATGGTCAGTGAGAATTGAGACCACAAACTTAGCCCCCTCAAGCCAGTGTCTCCACTCCTCGAGTGCATCCTTAATAGCCAACAATTCCCGGTTACCCACGTCATAATTCATCTCGGCAGGCGAAAATTTACGGGAAAAGTAAGCACAGGGATGAAGGCGATTATCAGACACTCCCATCTGAGAAAGCACTGCCCCAATACCCATCTCAGAGGCATCCACCTCCACCACAAAAGGACGCTCTGGATCTGGGTGTCGCAGCACCTTGGCCGAAACAAATGCCCTTTTGAGACGGGCAAAAGCCGCTTTAGCCTCACAAGACCAGTGAGCAACATCCGCCCCTTTCTTAGTGAGTGCCACCAAGGGCGCCACTATAGACGAAAATCCAGCGATAAATCGTCTATAAAAATTCACAAAGCCCAGGAAACGCTGAAGCGCCTTCAAACTAGTGGGCTGCACCCAATCCAGGACTGCCTGTACCTTGGAACCCTCCATTTGGAAACCTTCTGGGGAGATAATATATCCTAGAAATGCGATTTGCTGAACTTCAAATTCGCACTTCTCCAGCTTCGCCCCAAGCCGGTGGTCTCTGAGTTTCTGGAGGACTAAGCGTACATGCTTCCGATGTTCCTCCAGGGAATGGGAGAAGATTAGGATGTCATCTAAGTATACAACTAAGAATCTATCCAAATATTCCCTGAGCACATCATTCATGAAATCCTGGAAGACTGCCGGAGCATTACAGAGCCCAAAAGGCATCACCAAATATTCATAATGCCCTGAGTGGGTATTAAAGGCAGTCTTCCATTCATCCCCCTCTCTTATTCGGATTAGATTGTACGCACCGCGTAGGTCAATCTTAGAAAAAATGGTGGCAGTACGAAGCTGGTCAAACAAGACCGAAATGAGAGGCAGTGGGTATGAGTTTTTAATCGTGATACGGTTCAATTCCCTGAAGTCGATGCAGGGTCGCAACGAACCGTCCTTTTTACCCACGAAGAAGAACCCCGACCCAACTGGAGACTGTGAAGGTCTGATAAATCCCTTAGCCAAGTTCTCCTGAATGTACTCTGCCATAGCCTGAGTCTCAGGACGTGTCAGGGAGTACAACCTGCTCTTGGGAAGCTTAGCATTTGGCAACAAATCAATGGCACAGTCATAGGGGCGATGGGGAGGTAGTACCTCTGCAACTTTTTTGGAGAACACGTCCGCAAAATCTGCATAACACCCTGGCAATCCTGGCAAACTTAGCTGCGAGAGCCTGACTGGAAGGCTCAAGCAACTCCTGAAACAATCAGTACCCCAACTAAGAATCTCCCCAGAGACCCAGTCAAATTGAGGATTGTGGGCCCTTAACCAGGGTAACCCCAACACCAATGGGGCAAAAGTACAGACAGTCACATAAAAGGACAACTCCTCAGAGTGTGTGGCTCCAATAAACAAAGAAATCTGGCTAGTGCAAGAGGTAATTTTACCTTGGGATAATGGTTCCCCGTTTAACCCACAAATCTCAATTTCCGATGCCAAGGGTACTAAGGGAACAGAGTGTTTTAGGGCGAATTGGCGGTCCATAAAAACCCCGTCGGCCCCACTGTCCACAAAGGCCTCAGTCTTGACAGTTTGACCGAGGATCTTCAAGGTCACCGGAATGATAAAAGTCTTCTTGGGAAATTCTGACTTCTGGCCTGACAGGATATTTCCCATCACCCTCAGGCCCTGAAGTTTTCCGGCTTTTCTGGGCATGATACTACCACATGACCTTTATTCCCACAGTACAAACACAACCCCTGCTGTCTCCTCCGCGTCTTCTCACGCGAGGAGAGGCGGGTAGCCCCAATCTGCATAGGCTCCTCAGAAAATTCCTCAGAGTCTGAGGTTCCCTTGGGAAGGAAGGAAATCTCAGTCTCCCTTTCAAGCCTACGCTCTCTCAGCCGTCTATCCACCCGGATGGATAACTGCATGAGCTGATCCAAGCTATCAGGCAAGGGATATTGTACCAGTTGGTCCTTTATCTGGTTAGAAAGACCTCTTCGGTACTGGTGTCTCAGGGCTGGGTCATTCCACTGGGTATCATGGGCCAACCTCCGAAACTCCGTACAGTAAACCTCAACTGGCCTTCGCCCTTGCTTAAGGATCGAAATCTGAGCCTCGGCTGAGGCCGTCTTGTCAGGGTCATCATACAACATGCCCAGTGCCGTAAAAAAAGCATCAACACTTTTAAGCGACGGACAGTCAGGCTGCAACCCATATGCCCAGACCTGTGGGTCTCCTTGTAGCAAGGAAATCACTATGCCCACCCGCTGAATCTCCGACCCAGAAGACTGAGGCCTAAGCCGGAAGTATAGCTTGCAGCTGTCCTTGAAACAAAAGAACTGCGAGCGATCTCCAGAAAAACGATCCGGGAGATTTACTTTCGGCTCCTTAACCCCTGCAGGTGCTGCTGCTGCGGGAGCTCCGCCAGCAGCCTGGGAGGTGTGCATTTTAATGGACAAATCATTAAATTGCCGAGTCAGGACCTGCACCTGATCGACCACCTGTTGCAACGTATTTTGAGGGGTATGCTCCATATTCCCACAAAATTTCAACAGGAGTATTAGGCTGCTGAATATGTTATGCACACCAGTGCCTGCAGGAATGTACTGGTGTTTGAACTGTTATGCAAAACAAATGGACTCACAGACAAACTGCGGAATATGACATAACGTACACAGAAGGTGATAGGGTAACAAAATACACACACAGTGAACAGAGAAGCCCAGAGGCTAAGGAACTGGGTATCTCCCTTGTATTAGAACTGCTCAGATGTAAAAAGCAAGATGTTGTGTTTTAATACGTAGAGAACCCGAAATGCTGTTGCTAAGGGCAACAGCAAAACCCTAAAGGGTTACCAACGGGTGTGGCAGTAAACTCCTTGGTCAGAGATGGAATGATAGACACAAGGAGAGCCTCCACAATCCTGATTCTCACTTGCAGTGCACAGGTTTAAGCTTACTGCCACTAAACTGACCCCTGACACCTAGCACAGTGAGACAGGATTAGACAGGCAAGTGTTAGAATACAGCCGCAAACTTGCTAAGTTCACAGAGTAATAACAGAACCCCAGCAAGCTAAACGACTGACTCCAGTCTTACTGCTAGGTCTGGATTGGCAGAGTGTAATACCAAATCCCCAGGCCTATTTGCAGTAAGCAACAAACAAATACAAAGCTACACAGTACTGGCTAACTTTCATGAACTGACTAACCAACAGAGATTCAGCAGCATCTGCTTACCCTGAAAAGAGGCCTTATAAAGCAGGTGCTGTCCACGCCCCACTCAGACCTCACAGACTGTGAGCACAAAAACCAGCACCGGATCCCCTGCCGTGCACAGAGCCTATAACCACTGCACAGCAAAAGACCCGAACCGGAGTATCAGCTGCGCTCAGGTTACTCCACTAGCACTTGTCTCCCGGTTGCCATGACGACGTGGCAGCACAGGGCAGGAGACCCTAACAATATGAGACCAGCACAAGGTAAAATAATGCTAAATCCGTAACTTTATACTGACTACCTTGTGCAGGGTGTGAACGCTAATCACATATAAACATACATGTGTAGATGTATGTAATATATGTGCTGACGTATGTCAGGATTGGCAGCGGCACTGTATACCACAGCCGCCCTGCAGTACCCGCGACACAGCATTAGGCTTCCCTTTCCTAAGCCCTCCCCCATACTTCTGTGAAACTAGCCAATGAGACTCTGGGGGTGGGCTTAAGACAGAAAAGTCTAATGCAGAGTCTTGGGTTCTGCATGGCGGCTGTAGAATACAGTGCTGCTGCTGATCCGGACACACTGCCAGAAAATATATTACATACATCTACACATGTATGCAGGGCCGGTTCTGGGGCTCTGTGCGCCCCGGACGGCAATAGTGGGCGTGGCTTCGTACAGTGGGCGTGGTCATTTACACCCCCTGTACAGACTGAAATGATGTGCGGTGCGCGATGACGTCATCGCGCACCGCACAGCAAAGGTCCTCTCCACGAAGGGAAACTAGACGCGTAGCGTCTAGTTCCCTTCGTGGAGAGGACCTTTGCTGTGCGGTGCGCGATGACGACATTGCGCACCGCACAGTAAAGGACCTCTCCACGAAGGGAAACTAGACGCGTACGCGTCTAGTTTCCCTTCACAGCGGCCAGCGGCAGCGGAGGGGCAGCGGGGGGCACACAGCAGCAGCGGATCTTGCCCTGGTGCGGCGCCCTCCGGGAGGCGGCGCCCCGGGCAAAAGTCCTGCTTGCCCGTGGCAAGATCCGCTACTGCATGTATGTTTATATGTGCTTAGAGTTCCACACCTGCACAAGGTAGTTGGCGCTCCAGTCCTGCTGCTGTCTAGTACTCTATATGCAAAGCAAGGTGCAAAATTTAGGAAAATTGAGTAGAGTTTGTGTAAAAAGATGAAAGACAGGTCAGATACCAGTGGCCTGCAGCATTCATCATTATGCTTTATCTGCGACTTTATACTAATTCCTTTGTGACAAAAAAAGCAATCCAAAGTATCTAGTACACTGTATGTGAACTAAGATGCAAAACTGAGCAAAAAACAAAAGAAATCTGTCCATGGTGATTTCTTTTAATTTAACTCTATATCAATATTTAGCCCCTTAGGTGTTAGGGTGTCCATAAAATATATCCATTTTGTTTCTGCTTGTTATACAGGGTGGAAAATAACTGGAGAGGAGGTGATATATCTCAAGTTTTAAAACAAGCAGAAACAAAATGGATATATTTTATGGACACCCTAACACCTAAGGGGCTAAATATTGATATAGAGTTAAATGCTTTTTTATAAATATAAATGAATGACAGATTCACTACAACATATACATTATATTATTAGAATTGCGCAAAACCTTATAAATATTAAATGGAAAAATTGAAAAGAAATCACCATGGACAGACTTCTTTTGTTTTTAATAAAGTATTAGAACACATGGCAGCCGCCGTTTTTCCTAATAAAGTTTTATCCTATAAAAAGGATGGAGGACGTCCACCATTTATCCTAGATGAAGGGCTTATGCCTGAAACGCGTTGGATTCATTTTTCTAAGGACCAAACGCTGTGTATACAGACGGGGGAACCAGCCGGCTGCTAACCGCTAATTACAGCCGCCAGCCGTCAACCACAGTGACCAGTGATCAGCGATCAGCCGTCAGCCAAAAACTGCTGCCTTAACAGTGGAGCGGGCACCGCACCTTCAAACAAAGTGTGAGTGCAGAGAACAACGTGACTGAGACGGGGAATCAGTCGTCTGTCAGCCGCTTATTATAGCCATCAGCCGCCAGCCGCTAATCTCAGCCAGCAGCCGCTAATACAACTAAATAGTGGAGAGCGGACACCACAGAGGGATCCCACTGCACACGGACGTGGAAGCTCTCCACACATCCTAACGGCTTGACAGGTATTTAGATAGGGTTAGATAGAAATCAAAGTATTCTTTTCTGCTCATGTTTTGAACACGGTCCTTACAAAGTCCTAAAAGGGCTGTAAACATTACACTAATCAGTAATTACATTATTTTTTTCCACAGGTTTTGCGCACACACATATATATTATCGACCCATAACATGATCGACAGCATATAAGATCGACAAAGCCCATGATCGACAATAAAAATTTCGAATGTATATGTGATCGACAACTTGAAGATCGACCTAAAATAATATCGGAAAAATGTATGGTCGACAAAATAAAAATTGAAAACATATGATCGACTTCATTATGATCGACAAGAAGTATAACCGACAACAAGAGGATCGACAATATTTTAATCGACAAAAGGAAGATCTAAATTTAGAACATCGATAGCACTTTGGTCCCCGTCCAAACCTCAACCCCCGCCGCTAATTTAAGCCGTGGCACTACAGCTCCAAGCCTGCCCTTCAATCCCTCACAGCGTTCCTTAAAATTCCTGGCCCAACGCCCACCCTGCAGTCATATACCTGAAGGGATGGGCATACCAATTCCCAGCTCTGCACCCCCTCTCCTGCCTGACCTCCTACCCGCTAATTCTAGACGCCCAGACCCATGCACGCCTCTTCATCCCATCTATACTTATAGGTCTCATTTAAGACGGTCCCCGTCCAAACCTCAACCCCGCCGCTACTTTAAGCTGTGGCACTACAGCTCCCAGCCTGCCCTTCAATCCCTCACAGCGTTCCTTAAAATGCCAGGCCCAACGCCCACCCTGCAGTCATATACCTGAAGGGATAGGCACCGCCAATCCCAGCTCTGCACCCCCTCACCTGCCTGACCCCCTACCCGCTAATTCTAGACTCCCAGAACTAGGGGCGCCTCTTCATCCCATCGATACATAGTGGTCTACTTTAAGACGTTCCCCGTCCAAACCTCAACCCCCCCCGCTACTTTAAGCCGTGGCACTACAGCTCCCAGCCTGCCCTTCAATCCCTCACAGCGTTCCTTAAAATGCCAGGCCCAACGCCCACCCTGCAGTCATATACCTGAAGGGATGGGCACCCCCATTCCCAGCTCTGCACCCCCTCTCCTGCCTGACCCTATACCCGCTAATTCTAGATGCCCAGACCCAGGCGCGACTCTTCATCCCATCTATACTTATAGGTCTCATTTAAGACGGTCCCCGTCCAAACCTCAACCCCTGCCGCTACTTTAAGCTGTGGCACTACAGCTCCCAGCCTGCCCTTCAATCCCTCACAGCGTTCCTTAAAATGCAAGGACCAAGGTCCACCCTGCAGTCATATACCTGAAGGGATAGGCACCCCCATTCTCAGCTCTGCACCACTTCTACTTCCTGCCCCCATCCCCTTTTATTCCCCCCTAAGTATGTCTCAACCTACCTTTGGACATACTACAATATACCACAATATTCCTTGGTCTAGTCCAAATTTTATTTTTTGATTAATTATGACCAAAGTCATAATTCTCCCTCCTCCCCCTCCTCCCCCTCCTTCACAAACACACTATACACTATCGAAAGATAATCTTCCTAGAACTCATTTCAAAAATATCCCCAGCACCACACGGGCGTCAGTCTACCAAATTTCCTCTCCAAGTAAAATAATTCAATTAACTACCACCCTAACAAAACCATTCTTAATGATATTATCTTGTCCAGGCTCCACTTGTCTTCTCTCTAAACACCTGACTCATCAAACCACATACAGGTCTCCTATTTTCGCAGTGTCCTTTCAGCCTACTATTCTTATTTATGATTTATGTACTCTATCAGATCTTCACCGTATTACTTTGTTATATACCCCTGCAATAAACAATCTTATATCTGAACAGTATTCCCCGATAAAATCTCAACCCCCTATGATACTCTAACCATTGTTACATACATCACGTGCCACCTAATGAATCCAACAGTTACATATATGTCCAATCTTTTCATCCCTATTATCAACGTTATCCTACACAAAAAATCACCAGTCCTTATTCCACCGCCAGTGTCAGCAGCACACCCCTATTATTCCCACTACTCCAATTCCACTCCTCTCCCCTTTTATTTCTGTATGTTTAGTTTTTCGCACAATATTAACACACTATTAAAAAAATATGACTCTTGAAAGATGCATTCCGGTAATAGGGCATACCTCGACGCCATAGTAACCCTTGGAACAGCAGGTTAAAAATTGACCATTATTCCATGGTAGTGCTCATGGCAATGCAAGACCCTACAGCCAGCTTGCAATCATCTAGCTTAATGGATGGGCACCCCCAGTCCCAGCTCTGCACCCCCTCTCCTCCCGGACCCAGTAGCCGCTAATTCTAGACTCCCAGACCTAGGCGCGCCTCTTCATCCCATCGACACATAAAGGTCTATTTTAAGACGGTCCCCGTAAAACCTCAACCCCCGCCGCTACTTTAAGCTGTGGCACTACAGCTCCCATCCTGCCCTTCAATCCCTCACAGCGTTACGGAAAATGCAAGGACCAACGTCCACCCTGCAGTCATATACCTGAAGGGATAGGCACCCCCAATCCCAGCTCTGCACCCCCTCTCCTGCCTGACCCCCTACCCGCTAATTCTAGATTCCCAGAACTAGGGGCGCCTCTTCATCCCATCGATACATACAGGTCTACTTTAAGACGGTCCCCGTCAAAATCTCAACCCCCGCCACTACTTTAAGCCTTGGCACTACAGCTCCCAGCCTGCCCTTCAATCCCTCACAGCGTTACTTAAAATTCCTGGCCCAACGCCCACCCTGCAGTCATATACCTGAAGGGATGGGCATACCCATTCCAAGCTCTGCACCCCCTCTCCTGCCTGACCCGCTACCCGCTAATTCTAGACGCCCAGACCCAGGCGCGCCTCTTCATCCTATCGATACATACTGGTCTACTTTAAGACGGTCCCCGTCCAAACCTCAACCCCCGCCGCTACTTTAAGCCGTGGCACTACAGCTCCCAGCCTGCCCTTCAATCCCTCACAGCGTTCCTTAAAATGCCAGGCCCAACGCCCACCCTGCAGTCATATACCTGAAGGGATGGGCACCCCCATTCCCAGGTCTGCACCCTCTCTCCTGCCTGACCCCCTACCCGCTAATTCGAGACGCCCAGACCCAGGCGCGCCTCTTCATCCCATCGATACATACTGGTCTACTTTAAGACGGTCCCCGTCCAAACCTCAACCCCTGCCGCTACTTTAAGCCGTGGCACTACAGCTCCCAGCCTGCCCTTCAATCCCTCACAGCGTTCCTTAAAATGCCAGGCCCAACGCCCACCTTGCAGTCATATACCTGAAGGGATAGGCACCCCCAATCCCAGCTCTGCACCCCCTCTCCTGCCTGACCCCCTACCCGCTAATTCTAGACTCCCAGAACTAGGGGCGCCTCTTCATCGCATCGATACATACTTGTCTACTTTAAGATGTTCCCCGACCAAACCTCAACCCCCTCCGCTACTTTAAGCCGTGGCACTACAGCTCCCAGCCTGCCCTTCAATCCCTCACAGCGTTACTTAAAATTCCTGGCCCAACGCCCACCCTGCAGTCATATACCTGAAGGGATGGGCACCCCCATTCCCAGGTCTGCACCCTCTCTCCTGCCTGACCCCCTACCCGCTAATTCTAGACGCCCAGACCCAGGCGCGCCTCTTCATCCCATCGATACATACTGGTCTACTTTAAGACGGTCCCCGACCAAACCTCAACCCCCGCCGCTACTTTAAGCCGTGGCACTACAGCTCCCAGCCTGCCCTTCAATCCCTCACAGCGTTCCTTAAAATGCCAGGCCCAACGCCCACCCTGCAGTCATATACCTGAAGGGATGGGCACCCCCATTCCCAGCTCTGCACCCCCTCTCCTGCCTGACCCTATACCCGCTAATTCTAGATGCCCAGACCCAGACGCGACTCTTCATCCCATCTATACTTATAGGTCTCATTTAAGACGGTCCCCGTCCAAACCTCAACCCCTGCCGCTACTTTAAGCTGTGGCACTACAGCTCCCAGCCTGCCCTTCAATCCCTCACAGCGTTCCTTAAAATGCCAGGCCCAACGCCCACCCTGCAGTCATATACCTGAAGGGATAGGCACCGCCAATCCCAGCTCTGCACCCCCTCTCCTGCCTGACCCCCTACCCGCTAATTCTAGACTCCCAGAACTAGGGGCGCATCTTCATCCCATCGATACATAGTGGTCTACTTTAAGACGTTCCCCGTCCAAACCTCAACCCCCGCCGCTACTTTAAGCCGTGGCACTATAGCTCCCAGCCTGCCCTTCAATCCCTCACAGCGTTCCTTAAAATGCCAGGCCCAACACCCACCCTGCAGTCATATACCTGAAGGGATGGGCACCCCCATTCCCAGCTCTGCACCCCCTCTCCTGCCTGACCCTATACCCGCTAATTCTAGATGCCCAGACCCAGGTGCGACTCTTCATCCCATCTATACTTATAGGTCTCATTTAAGACGGTCCCCGTCCAAACCTCAACCCCTGCCGCTACTTTAAGCTGTGGCACTACAGCTCCCAGCCTGCCCTTCAATCCCTCACAGCGTTCCTTAAAATGCAAGGACCAAGGTCCACCCTGCAGTCATATACCTGAAGGGATAGGCACCCCCATTCCCAGCTCTGCACCACTTCTACTTCCTGCCCCCATCCCCTTTTATTCCCCCCTAAGTATGTCTCAACCTACCTTTGGACATACCACAATATACCACAATATTCCTTGGTCTTGTCCAAATTTTATTTTTTGATTAATTATGACCAAAGTCATAATTCTCCCTCCTCCCCTTCCTTCACAAACACACTATACACTATCGAAATATAATCTTCCTAGAACTCATTTCAAAAATATCCCCAGCACCACACGGGCGTCAGTCTACCAAATTTCCTCTCCAAGTAAAATAATTCAATTAACTACCACCCTAACAAAACCATTCTTAATGATATTATCTTGTCCAGGCTCCACTTGTCTTCTCTCTAAACACCTGACTCATCAAACCACATACAGGTCTCCTATTTTCGCAGTGTCCTTTCAGCCTACTATTCTTATTTATGATTTATGTACTCTATCAGATCTTCACCGTATTACTTTGTTATATACGCCTGCAATAAACAATCTTATATCTGAACAGTATTCCCCGATAAAATCTCAACCCCCTATGATACTCTAACCATTGTTACATACATCACGTGCCACCTAATGAATCCAACAGTTACATATATGTCCAATCTTTTCATCCCTATTATCAATGTTATCCTACACAAAAAATCACCAGTCCTTATTCCACCGCCAGTATCAGCAGCACACCCCTATTATTCCCACTACTTCAATTCCACTCCTCTCCCCTTTTATTTCTGTATGTTTAGTTTTTCACACAATATTAACACACTATTAAAAAAATATGACTCTTGAAAGATGCATTCCGGTAATAGTGCATACCTCGACGCCATAGTAACCCTTGGAACAGCAGGTTAAAAATTGACCATTATTCCATGGTAGTGCTCATGGCAATGCAAGACCCTACAGCCAGCTTGCAATCATCTAGCTTATTGGATGGGCACCCCCAGTCCCAGCTCTGCACCCCCTCTCCTCCCGGACCCAGTAGCCGCTAATTCTAGACTCCCAGACCTAGGCGCGCCTCTTCATCCCATCGACACATAAAGGTCTATTTTAAGTGGGTCCCCGTAAAACCTCAACCCCCGCCGCTACTTTAAGCTGTGGCACTACAGCTCCCAGCCTGCCCTTCAATCCCTCACAGCATTACTTAAAATTCCTGGCCCAACGCCCACCCTGCAGTCATATACCTGAAGGGATGGGCATACCCATTCCCAGCTCTGCACCCCCTCTCCTGCCTGACCCCCTACCCGCTAATTCTAGACGCCCAGACCCAGGCGCGCCTCTTCATCCCATCGATACATACTGGTCTACTTTAAGACGGTCCCCGTCCAAACCTCAACCCCCGCCGCTACTTTAAGCCGTGGCACTACAGCTCCCAGCCTGCCCTTCAATCCCTCACAGCGTTCCTTAAAATGCCAGGCCCAACGCCCACCTTGCAGTCATATACCTGAAGGGATAAGCACCCCCAATCCCAGCTCTGCATCCCCTCTCCTGCCTGACCCCCTACCCGCTAATTCTAGACTCCCAGAACTAGGGGCGCCTCTTCATCGCATCGATACATACTTGTCTACTTTAAGATGTTCCCCGACCAAACCTCAACCCCTGCCGCTACTTTAAGCCGTGGCACTACAGCTCCCAGCCTGCCCTTCAATCCCTTACAGCGTTACTTAAAATTCCTGGCCCAACGCCCACCCTGCAGTCATATACCTGAAGGGATGGGCACCCCCATTCCCAGGTCTGCACCCTCTCTCCTGCCTGACCCCCTACCCGCTAATTCTAGACGCCCAGACCCAGGCGCGCCTCTTCATCCCATCGATACATACTGGTCTACTTTAAGGCGGTCCCCGTCCAAACCTCAATTCCCGCCGCTACTTTAAGCCGTGGCACTACAGCTACCAGCCTGCCCTTCAATCCCTCACAGCGTTCCTTAAAATGCCAGGCCCAACGCCCACCCTGCAGTCATATACCTGAAGGGATGGGCACCCCCATTCCCAGCTCTGCACCCCCTCTCCTGCCTGACCCTATACCCGCTAATTCTAGATGCCCAGACCCAGACGCGACTCTTCATCCCATCTATACTTATAGGTCTCATTTAAGACAGTCCCCGTCCAAACCTCAACCCCTGCCGCTACTTTAAGCTGTGGCGCTACAGCTCCCAGTCTGCCCTTCAATCCCTCACAGCGTTCCTTAAAATGCGAGGCCCAACGCCCACCCTGCAGTCATATACCTGAAGGGATAGGCTCCCCCAATCCCAGCTCTGCACCCCCTCTCCTGCCTGACCCCCTACCCGCTAATTCTAGATTCCCAGAACTAGGGGCGCCTCTTCATCCCATCGATACATACAGGTCTACTTTAAGACGGTCCCCGTCAAAACCTCAACCCCCGCCACTACTTTAAGCCTTGGCACTACAGCTCCCAGCCTGCCCTTCAATCCCTTACAGCGTTACTTAAAATTCCTGGCCCAACGCCCACCCTGCAGTCATATACCTGAAGGGATGGGCATACCCATTCCCAGCTCTGCACCCCCTCTCCTGCCTGACCCCCTACCCGCTAATTCTAGACGCCCAGACCCAGGCGCGCCTCTTCATCCCATCGATACATACTGGTCTACTTTAAGACGGTCCCCGTATAAACCTCAACCCCCGCCGCTACTTTAAGCCGTGGCACTACAGCTCCCAGCCTGCCCTTCAATCCCTCACAGCGTTCCTTAAAATGCCAGGCCCAACGCCCACCCTGCAGTCATATACCTGAAGGGATAGGCACCCCCAATCCCAGCTCTGCACCCCCTCTCCTGCCTGACCCCCTACCCGCTAATTCTAGACTCCCAGAACTAGGGGCGCCTCTTCATCCCATCGATACATACAGGTCTACTTTAAAACGGTCCCCGTCCAAACCTCAACCCCCGCCGCTACTTTAAGCCATGGCACTACAGCTCCCAGCCTGCCCTTCAATCCCTCACAGCGTTACTTAAAATTCCTGGCCCAACGCCCACCCTGCAGTCATGTACCTGAAGGGATGGGCATACCCATTCCCAGCTCTGCACCCCCTCTCCTGCCTGACCCAATACCCGCTAATTCTAGACGCCCAGACCCAGGCGCGCCTCTTCATCCCATCGATACATACTTGTCTACTTTAAGACGGTCCCCGTCCAAACCTCAACCCCCGCCGCTACTTTAAGCCGTGGCACTACAGCTCCCAGCCTGCCCTTCAATCCCTCACAGCGTTCCTTAAAATGCCAGGCCCAACGCCCACCCTGCAGTCATATACCTGAATGGATAGGCACCCCCAATCACAGCTCTGCACCCCCTCTCCTGCCTGACCCCCTACCCGCTAATTCTAGACTCCCAGAACTAGGGGCGCCTCTTCATCGCATCGATACATACTTGTCTACTTTAAGATGTTCCCCGACCAAACCTCAACCCCCGCCGCTACTTTAAGCCGTGGCACTACAGCTCCCAGCCTGCCCTTCAATCCCTCACAGCGTTACTTAAAATTCCTGGCCCAACGCCCACCCTGCAGTCATATACCTGAAGGGATGGGCACCCCCATTCCCAGGTCTGCACCCTCTCTCCTGCCTGACCCCCTACCCGCTAATTCGAGACGCCCAGACCCAGGCGCGCCTCTTCATCCCATCGATACATACTGGTCTACTTTAAGACGGTCCCCGTCCAAACCTCAACCCCCGCCGCTACTTTAAGCCGTGGCACTACAGCTCCCAGCCAGCCCTTCAATCCCTCACAGCGTTCCATAAAATGCCAGGCCCAACGCCCACCCTGCAGTCATATACCTGAAGGGATAGGCACCGCCAATCCCAGCTCTGCACCCCCTCTCCTGCCTGACCCCCTACCCGCTAATTCTTGACTCCCAGAACTAGGGGCGCCTCTTCATCCCATCGATACATAGTGGTCTACTTTAAGATGTTCCCCGTCCAAACCTCAACCCCCGCTGCTACTTTTAGGCCGTGGCACTACAGCTCCCAGCCTGCCCTTCAATCCCTCACAGCGTTCCTTAAAATGCCAGACCCAACGCCCACCCTGCAGTCATATACCTGAAGGGATGGGCACCCCCATTCCCAGCTCTGCACCCCCTCTCCTGCCTGACCCTATACCCGCTAATTCTAGATGCCCAGACCCAGGCGCGACTCTTCATCCCATCTATACTTATAGGTCTCATTTAAGACGGTCCCCGTCCAAACCTCAACCCCTGCCGCTACTTTAAGCTGTGGCACTACAGCTCCCAGCCTGCCCTTCAATCCCTCACAGCGTTCCTTAAAATGCAAGGACCAAGGTCCACCCTGCAGTCATATACCTGAAGGGATAGGCACCCCCAATCCCAGCTCTGCACCCCCTCTCCTGCCTGACCCCCTACCCGCTAATTCTAGACTCCCAGAACTAGGGGCGCCTCTTCATCCCATCGATACATACAGGTCTACTTTAAAACGGTCCCCGTCCAAACCTCAACCCCCGCCGCTACTTTAAGCCATGGCACTACAGCTCCCAGCCTGCCCTTCAATCCCTCACAGCGTTACTTAAAATTCCTGGCCCAACGCCCACCCTGCAGTCATGTACCTGAAGGGATGGGCATACCCATTCCCAGCTCTGCACCCCCTCTCCTGCCTGACCCAATACCCGCTAATTCTAGACGCCCAGACCCAGGCGCGCCTCTTCATCCCATCGATACATACTTGTCTACTTTAAGACGGTCCCCGTCCAAACCTCAACCCCCGCCGCTACTTTAAGCCGTGGCACTACAGCTCCCAGCCTGCCCTTCAATCCCTCACAGCGTTCCTTAAAATGCCAGGCCCAACGCCCACCCTGCAGTCATATACCTGAATGGATAGGCACCCCCAATCACAGCTCTGCACCCCCTCTCCTGCCTGACCCCCTACCCGCTAATTCTAGACTCCCAGAACTAGGGGCGCCTCTTCATCGCATCGATACATACTTGTCTACTTTAAGATGTTCCCCGACCAAACCTCAACCCCCGCCGCTACTTTAAGCCGTGGCACTACAGCTCCCAGCCTGCCCTTCAATCCCTCACAGCGTTACTTAAAATTCCTGGCCCAACGCCCACCCTGCAGTCATATACCTGAAGGGATGGGCACCCCCATTCCCAGGTCTGCACCCTCTCTCCTGCCTGACCCCCTACCCGCTAATTCGAGACGCCCAGACCCAGGCGCGCCTCTTCATCCCATCGATACATACTGGTCTACTTTAAGACGGTCCCCGTCCAAACCTCAACCCCCGCCGCTACTTTAAGCCGTGGCACTACAGCTCCCAGCCAGCCCTTCAATCCCTCACAGCGTTCCATAAAATGCCAGGCCCAACGCCCACCCTGCAGTCATATACCTGAAGGGATAGGCACCGCCAATCCCAGCTCTGCACCCCCTCTCCTGCCTGACCCCCTACCCGCTAATTCTTGACTCCCAGAACTAGGGGCGCCTCTTCATCCCATCGATACATAGTGGTCTACTTTAAGACGTTCCCCGTCCAAACCTCAACCCCCGCTGCTACTTTTAGGCCGTGGCACTACAGCTCCCAGCCTGCCCTTCAATCCCTCACAGCGTTCCTTAAAATGCCAGACCCAACGCCCACCCTGCAGTCATATACCTGAAGGGATGGGCACCCCCATTCCCAGCTCTGCACCCCCTCTCCTGCCTGACCCTATACCCGCTAATTCTAGATGCCCAGACCCAGGCGCGCCTCTTCATCCCATCGATACATACTGGTCTACTTTAAGACGGTCCCCGTCCAAACCTCAACCCCCGCCGCTACTTTAAGCCGTGGCACTACAGCTCCCAGCCAGCCCTTCAATCCCTCACAGCGTTCCATAAAATGCCAGGCCCAACGCCCACCCTGCAGTCATATACCTGAAGGGATAGGCACCGCCAATCCCAGCTCTGCACCCCCTCTCCTGCCTGACCCCCTACCCGCTAATTCTTGACTCCCAGAACTAGGGGCGCCTCTTCATCCCATCGATACATAGTGGTCTACTTTAAGACGTTCCCCGTCCAAACCTCAACCCCCGCTGCTACTTTTAGGCCGTGGCACTACAGCTCCCAGCCTGCCCTTCAATCCCTCACAGCGTTCCTTAAAATGCCAGACCCAACGCCCACCCTGCAGTCATATACCTGAAGGGATGGGCACCCCCATTCCCAGCTCTGCACCCCCTCTCCTGCCTGACCCTATACCCGCTAATTCTAGATGCCCAGACCCAGGCGCGACTCTTCATCCCATCTATACTTATAGGTCTCATTTAAGACGGTCCCCGTCCAAACCTCAACCCCTGCCGCTACTTTAAGCTGTGGCACTACAGCTCCCAGCCTGCCCTTCAATCCCTCACAGCGTTCCTTAAAATGCAAGGACCAAGGTCCACCCTGCAGTCATATACCTGAAGGGATAGGCACCCCCATTCCCGGCTCTGCACCACTTCTACTTCCTGCCCCCATCCCCTTTTATTCCCCCCTAAGTATGTCTCAACCTACCTTTGGACATACCACAATATACCACAATATTCCTTGGTCTTGTCCAAATTTTATTTTTTGATTAATTATGACCAAAGTCATAATTCTCCCTCCTCCCCCTCCTTCACAAACACACTATACACTATCGAAAGATAATCTTCCTAGAACTCATTTCAAAAATATCCCCAGCACCACACGGGCGTCAGTCTACCAAATTTCCTCTCCAAGTAAAATAATTCAATTAACTACCACCCTAACAAAACCATTCTTAATGATATTATCTTGTCCAGGCTCCACTTGTCTTCTCTCTAAACACCTGACTCATCAAACCACATACAGGTCTCCTATTTTCGCAGTGTCCTTTCAGCCTACTATTCTTATTTATGATTTATGTACTCTATCAGATCTTCACCGTATTACTTTGTTATATACGCCTGCAATAAACAATCTTCTATCTGAACAGTATTCCCCGATAAAATCTCAACCCCCTATGATACTCTAACCATTGTTACATACATCACGTGCCACCTAATGAATCCAACAGTTACATATATGTCCAATCTTTTCATCCCTATTATCAACGTTATCCTACACAAAAAATCACCAGTCCTTATTCCACCGCCAGTATCAGCAGCACACCCCTATTATTCCCACTACTTCAATTCCACTCCTCTCCCCTTTTATTTCTGTATGTTTAGTTTTTCGCACAATATTAACACACTATTAAAAAAATATGACTCTTGAAAGATGCATTCCGGTAATAGTGCATACCTCGACGCCATAGTAACCCTTGGAACAGCAGGTTAAAAATTGACCATTATTCCATGGTAGTGCTCATGGCAATGCAAGACCCTACAGCCAGCTTGCAATCATTTAGCTTATTGGATGGGCACCCCCAGTCCCAGCTCTGCACCCCCCAGTGGTGCAAGTAGAAAAAATGTCTTATGGGTACTGTGTGCGCAAAAAAATGGGTGTGGCCAAATGCCACATGGGGCGTGGTCAATGAAAATGGGGGCGTGATACACATATGGGGGAGGGGCAGATACACGTATGACCCCAGTAGTGTCAGATACACGTTGCCCCACAGTGCTAGATATACATTGCCCCACAGTGCCAGATACATATAACCCCAAAGTGCCAGATACACATTGCCCCACAGTGCCAGATACACAAATGTCCCCAGAGTGCCAGATACACAAATGTCCCCAGAGTGTCAGATACACATTGCCTCACAGTGCCAGATACACATTGCCCCACAGTGCCAGATGCACATTGCCCCACAGTGCCAGATACACAAATGTCCCCAGAGTGCCAGATACACATTGCCCCACAGTGCCAGATGCACATTGCCCCACAGTGCCAGATGCACATTGCCCCACAGTGCCAGATACACAAATGTCCCCAGAGTGCCAGATACACATTGCCCCACAGTGCCAGATACAGAAATGCCCCCAGAGTGCCATACATTGCCTCACAGTGTCAGATACACATTGCCCCACAGTGCTAGATACACAAATGCCCCCACTGTGTCAGATATACATTGCCCCCCGTGCCAGATACAGAAATGCCCCTACAGTGCCAGATATGCCCCCAGTGCCAGATATCCTCCAGTGCCAGGTATACATGACCCCCTGTGCCAGATATCCCCCAGTGCCAGGTATATATGCCCCCCTGTGCCAGATATGCCCCCAGTGCCAGATATCCCCCAGTGCCAGGTATACATGCCCCCCCCCCAGTGCCAGATATCCCCCAGTGCCAGGTATAACATGCCCCCCCAGTGCCAGATATCCCCCAGTGCCAGGTATATATGCCCCCCTGTGCCAGATATGCCCCCAGTGCCAGATATCCCCCAGTGCCAGGTATACATGCCCCCCCAGTGCCAGATATCCCCAGTGTCAGGTATACATGCCCCCCCAGTGCCATATATCCCTCAGTGCCAGGTATAACATGCCCCCCCCAGTGCCAGATATCCCCCAGTGCCAGGTATAACATGCCCCCCCAGTGCCAGATATCCCCCAGTGCCAGGTATACATGCCCCCCTGTGCCAGATATCCCCCAGTGCCAGGTATATATGCCCCCCTGTGCCAGATATGCCCCCAGTGCCAGCTATACATGCCCCCCTGTGCCAGATATCCCCCAGTGCCAGGTATATATACCCCCCCTGTGCCAGATATGCCCCCAGTGCCAGATATCCCCCAGTGCCAGGTATAACATGCCCCCCCAGTGCCAGATATCCCCCAGTGCCAGGTATATATGCCCCCCTGTGCCAGATATGCCCCCAGTGCCAGGTATACATGCCCCCCCAGTGCCAGGTATAACATGCCCCCCCCCCCCCCCAGTGCCAGGTAAACATGCCCCCCTCCCCTACTCACCGCTGCCGTCGCTGTCCTGTCTGTCATGTGAGGGCAGGAGAGTGCAGCCTGTGCCTCTCGTTCCCCTCAGTCTCCGGCGGGTGTCTCAGTTTAATTCAGCGCCGATCCGTGAGCCAATCAGAGCTCGCGGGTGCGAGCTCTGATTGGCTCACGGATCGGCGCTGAAGTAAACTGAAACACCCACCGGAAACTGAGGGGAACGAGAGGCACAGGCTGCACTCTCCTGCCCTCACATCAGCGGCGGTGCGGCGTGGAGCAGGGGAGGGAGAGAAGGAAGAGGAGCGGCGGCCCGTCGGTGTGGGTACGGCGTACCCACGGCTAAATTCTTACGGGTACGCCGTACCCACCCATACCCGCCCACTTGCACCACTGGCACCCCCTCTCCTCCCGGACCCAGTAGCCGCTAATTCTAGACTCCCAGACCTAGGCGCGCCTCTTCATCCCATCGACACATAAAGGTCTATTTTAAGTCGGTCCCCGTAAAACCTCAACCCCCGCCGCTACTTTAAGCTGTGGCACTACAGCTCCAAGCCTGCCCTTCAATCCCTCACAGCGTTACTTAAAATTCCTGGCCCAACGCCCACCCTGCAGTCATATACCTGAAGGGATGGGCATACCCATTCCCAGCTCTACACCCCCTCTCCTGCCTGACCCCCTACCCGCTAATTCTAGACGCCCAGACCCAGGCGCGCCTCTTCATCCCATCGATACATACTGGTCTACTTTAAGACGGTCCCCGTCCAAACCTCAACCCCCGCCGCTACTTTAAGCCGTGGCACTACAGCTCCCAGCCTGCCCTTCAATCCCTCACAGCGTTCCTTAAAATGCCAGGCCCAACGCCCACCTTGCAGTCATATACCTGAAGGGATAAGCACCCCCAATCCCAGCTCTGCATCCCCTCTCCTGCCTGACCCCCTACCCGCTAATTCTAGACTCCCAGAACTAGGGGCGCCTCTTCATCGCATCGATACATACTTGTCTACTTTAAGATGTTCCCCGACCAAACCTCAACCCCCGCCGCTACTTTAAGCCGTGGCACTACAGCTCCCAGCCTGCCCTTCAATCCCTTACAGCGTTACTTAAAATTCCTGGCCCAACGCCCACCCTGCAGTCATATACCTGAAGGGATGGGCACCCCCATTCCCAGGTCTGCACCCTCTCTCCTGCCTGACCCCCTACCCGCTAATTCTAGACGCCCAGACCCAGGCGCGCCTCTTCATCCCATCGATACATACTGGTCTACTTTAAGACGGTCCCCGTCCAAACCTCAACCCCCGCCGCTACTTTAAGCCGTGGCACTACAGCTCCCAGCCTGCCCTTCAATCCATCACAGCGTTCCTTAAAATGCCAGGCCCAACGCCCACCCTGCAGTCATATACCTGAAGGGATGGGCACCCCATTCCCAGCTCTGCACCCCCTCTCCTGCCTGACCCTATACCCGCTAATTCTAGATGCCCAGACCCAGACGCGACTCTTCATCCCATCTATACTTATAGGTCTCATTTAAGACAGTCCCCGTCCAAACCTCAACCCCTGCCGCTACTTTAAGCTGTGGCGCTACAGCTCCCAGTCTGCCCTTCAATCCCTCACAGCGTTCCTTAAAATGCGAGGCCCAACGCCCACCCTGCAGTCATATACCTGAAGGGATAGGCTCCCCCAATCCCAGCTCTGCACCCCCTCTCCTGCCTGACCCCCTACCCGCTAATTCTAGATTCCCAGAACTAGGGGCGCCTCTTCATCCCATCGATACATACAGGTCTACTTTAAGACGGTCCCCGTCAAAACCTCAACCCCCGCCACTACTTTAAGCCTTGGCACTACAGCTCCCAGCCTGCCCTTCAATCCCTTACAGCGTTACTTAAAATTCCTGGCCCAACGCCCACCCTGCAGTCATATACCTGAAGGGATGGGCATACCCATTCCCAGCTCTGCACCCCCTCTCCTGCCTGACCCCCTACCCGCTAATTCTAGACGCCCAGACCCAGGCGCGCCTCTTCATCCCATCGATACATACTGGTCTACTTTAAGACGGTCCCCGTATAAACCTCAACCCCCGCCGCTACTTTAAGCCGTGGCACTACAGCTCCCAGCCTGCCCTTCAATCCCTCACAGCGTTCCTTAAAATGCCAGGCCCAACGCCCACCCTGCAGTCATATACCTGAAGGGATAGGCACCCCCAATCCCAGCTCTGCACCCCCTCTCCTGCCTGACCCCCTACCCGCTAATTCTAGACTCCCAGAACTAGGGGCGCCTCTTCATCGCATCGATACATACAGGTCTACTGTAAGATGTTCCCCGACCAAACCTCAACCCCCGCCGCTACTTTAAGCCGTGGCACTACAGCTCCCAGCCTGCCCTTCAATCCCTCACAGCGTTACTTAAAATTCCTGGCCCAACGCCCACCCTGCAGTCATATACCTGAAGGGATGGGCACCCCCATTCCCAGGTCTGCACCCTCTCTCCTGCCTGACCCCCTACCCGCTAATTCGAGACGCCCAGACCCAGGCGCGCCTCTTCATCCCATCGATACATACTGGTCTACTTTAAGACGGTCCCCGTCCAAACCTCAACCCCCGCCGCTACTTTAAGCCGTGGCACTACAGCTCCCAGCCAGCCCTTCAATCCCTCACAGCGTTCCATAAAATGCCAGGCCCAACGCCCACCCTGCAGTCATATACCTGAAGGGATAGGCACCGCCAATCCCAGCTCTGCACCCCCTCTCCTGCCTGACCCCCTACCCGCTAATTCTTGACTCCCAGAACCAGGGGCGCCTCTTCATCCCATCGATACATAGTGGTCTACTTTAAGACGTTCCCCGTCCAAACCTCAACCCCCGCTGCTACTTTTAGGCCGTGGCACTACAGCTCCCAGCCTGCCCTTCAATCCCTCACAGCGTTCCTTAAAATGCCAGACCCAACGCCCACCCTGCAGTCATATACCTGAAGGGATGGGCACCCCCATTCACAGCTCTGCACCACTTCTCCTGCCTGACCCTATACCCACTGATTCTAGATGCCCAGACCCAGGCGCGACTCTTCATCCCATTTATACTTATAGGTCTCATTTAAGACGGTCCCCGTCCAAACCTCAACCCCTGCCGCTACTTTAAGCTGTGGCACTACAGCTCCCAGCCTGCCCTTCAATCCCTCACAGCGTTCCTTAAAATGCCAGGCCCAACGCCCACCCAGCAGTCATATACCTGAAGGGATAGGCACCCCCAATCCCAGCTCTGCACCCCTCTCCTGCCTGACCCCCTACCCGCTAATTCTAGATTCCCAGAACTAGGGGCGCCTCTTCATCCCATCGATACATACAGGTCTACTTTAAGACGGTCCCCGTCAAAACCTCAACCCCCGCCACTACTTTAAGCCTTGGCACTACAGCTCCCAGCCTGCCCTTCAATCCCTTACAGCGTTACTTAAAATTCCTGGCCCAACGCCCACCCTGCAGTCATATACCTGAAGGGATGGGCATACCCATTCCCAGCTCTGCACCCCCTCTCCTGCCTGACCCCCTACCCGCTAATTCTAGACGCCCAGACCCAGGCGCGCCTCTTCATCCCATCGATGCATACTGGTCTACTTTAAGACGGTCCCCGTCCAAACCTCAACCCCCGCCGCTACTTTAAGCCATGGCACTACAGCTCCCAGCCTGCCCTTTAATCCCTCACAGCGTTCCTTAAAATGCCAGGCCCAACGCCCACCCTGCAGTCATATACCTGAAGGGATAGGCTCCCCCAATCCCAGCTCTGCACCCCCTCTCCTTCCTGACCCCCTACCCGCTAATTCTAGATTCCCAGAACTAGGGGCGCCTCTTCATCCCATCGATACATACAGGTCTACTTTTAGACGGTACCCGTCAAAACCTCAACCCCCGCCACTACTTTAAGCCTTGGCACTACAGCTCCCAGCCTGCCCTTCAATCCCTTACAGCGTTACTTAAAATTCCTGGCCCAACGCCCACCCTGCAGTCATATACCTGAAGGGATGGGCATACCCATTCCCAGCTCTGCACCCCCTCTCCTGCCTGACCCCCTACCCGCTAATTCTAGACGCCCAGACCCAGGCGCGCCTCTTCATCCCATCGATACATACTGGTCTACTTTAAGACGGTCCCCGTATAAACCTCAACCCCCGCCGCTACTTTAAGCCGTGGCACTACAGCTCCCAGCCTGCCCTTCAATCCCTCACAGCGTTCCTTAAAATGCCAGGCCCAACGCCCACCCTGCAGTCATATACCTGAAGGGATAGGCACCCCCAATCACAGCTCTGCACCCCCTCTCCTGCCTGACCCCCTACCCGCTAATTCTAGACTCCCAGAACTAGGGGCGCCTCTTCATCGCATCGATACATACTTGTCTACTTTAAGATGTTCCCCGACCAAACCTCAACCCCCGCCGCTACTTTAAGCCGTGGCACTACAGCTCCCAGCCTGCCCTTCAATCCCTCACAGCGTTACTTAAAATTCCTGGCCCAACGCCCACCCTGCAGTCATATACCTGAAGGGATGGGCACCCCCATTCCCAGGTCTGCACCCTCTCTCCTGCCTGACCCCCTACCCGCTAATTCGAGACGCCCAGACCCAGGCGCGCCTCTTCATCCCATCGATACATACTGGTCTACTTTAAGACGGTCCCCGTCCAAACCTCAACCCCCGCCGCTACTTTAAGCCGTGGCACTACAGCTCCCAGCCAGCCCTTCAATCCCTCACAGCGTTCCTTAAAATGCCAGGCCCACCGCCCACCCTGCAGTCATATACCTGAAGGGATAGGCACCGCCAATCCCAGCTCTGCACCCCCTCTCCTGCCTGACCCCCTACCCGCTAATTCTTGACTCCCAGAACTAGGGGCGCCTCTTCATCCCATCGATACATAGTGATCTACTTTAAGACGTTCCCCGTCCAAACCTCAACCCCCGCTGCTACTTTTAGGCCGTGGCACTACAGCTCCCAGCCTGCCCTTCAATCCCTCACAGCGTTCCTTAAAATGCCAGACCCAACGCCCACCCTGCAGTCATATACCTGAAGGGATGGGCACCCCCATTCACAGCTCTGCACCCCTTCTCCTGCCTGACCCTATACCCACTAATTCTAGATGCCCAGACCCAGGCGCGACTCTTCATCCTATCTATACTTATAGGTCTCATTTAAGACGGTCCCCGTCCAAACCTCAACCCCTGCCGCTACTTTAAGCTGTGGCACTACAGCTCCCAGCCTGCCCTTCAATCCCTCACAGCGTTCCTTAAAATGCCAGGCCCAACGCCCACCCTGCAGTCATATACCTGAAGGGATAGGCACCCCCAATCCCAGCTCTGCACCCCCTCTCCTGCCTGACCCCCTACCCGCTAATTCTAGATTCCCAGAACTAGGGGCGCCTCTTCATCCCATCGATACATACAGGTCTACTTTAAGACGGTCCCCGTCAAAACCTCAACCCCCGCCACTACTTTAAGCCTTGGCACTACAGCTCCCAGCCTGCCCTTCAATCCCTTACAGCGTTACTTAAAATTCCTGGCCCAACGCCCACCCTGCAGTCATATACCTGAAGGGATGGGCATACCCATTCCCAGCTCTGCACCCCCTCTCCTGCCTGACCCCCTACCCGCTAATTCTAGACGCCCAGACCCAGGCGCGCCTCTTCATCCTATCGATACATACTGGTCTACTTTAAGACGGTCCCCGTCCAAACCTCAACCCCCGCCGCTACTTTAAGCCGTGGCACTACAGCTCCCAGCCTGCCCTTCAATCCCTCACAGCGTTCCTTAAAATGCCAGGCCCAACGCCCACCCTGCAGTCATATACCTGAAGGGATAGGCACCCCCAATCACAGCTCTGCACCCCCTCTCCTGCCTGACCCCCTACCCGCTAATTCTAGACTCCCAGAACTAGGGGCGCCTCTTCATCGCATCGATACATACTTGTCTACTTTAAGATGTTCCCCGACCAAACCTCAACCCCCGCCGCTACTTTAAGCCGTGGCACTGCAGCTCCCAGCCTGCCCTTCAATCCCTCACAGCGTTACTTAAAATTCCTGGCCCAACGCCTACCCTGCAGTCATGTACCTGAAGGGATGGGTATACCCATTCCCAGCTCTGCACCCCCTCTCCTGCCTGACCCACTACCCGCTAATTCTAGACGCCCAGACCCAGGCGCGCCTCTTCATCCCATCGATACATACTGTTCTACTTTAAGACGGTCCCCGTCCAAACCTCAACCCCCGCCGCTACTTTAAGCCGTGGCACTACAGCTCCCAGCCTGCCCTTCAATCCCTCACAGCGTTCCTTAAAATGCCAGGCCCAACGCCCACCCTGCAGTCATATACCTGAAGGGATAGGCACCCCCAATCACAGCTCTGCACCCCCTCTCCTGCCTGACCCCCTACCCGCTAATTCTAGACTCCCAGAACTAGGGGCGCCTCTTCATCGCATCGATACATACTTGTCTACTTTAAGATGTTCCCCGACCAAACCTCAACCCCCGCCGCTACTTTAAGCCGTGGCACTACAGCTCCCAGCCTGCCCTTCAATCCCTCACAGCATTACTTAAAATTCCTGGCCCAACGCCCACCCTGCAGTCATATACCTGAAGGGATGGGCACCCCCATTCCCAGGTCTGCACCCTCTCTCCTGCCTGACCCCCTACCCGCTAATTCGAGACGCCCAGACCCAGGCGCGCCTCTTCATCCCATCGATACATACTGGTCTACTTTAAGACGGTCCCCGTCCAAACCTCAACCCCCGCCGCTACTTTAAGCCGTGGCACTACAGCTCCCAGCCAGCCCTTCAATCCCTCACAGCGTTCCTTTTAATGCCAGGCCCAACGCCCACCCTGCAGTCATATACCTGAAGGGATAGGCACCGCCAATCCCAGCTCTGCACCCCCTCTCCTGCCTGACCCCTACCCGCTAATTCTAGACTCCCAGAACTAGGGGCGCCTCTTCATCCCATCGATACATAGTGGTCTACTTTAAGACGTTCCCCGTCCAAACCTCAACCCCCGCTGCTACTTTTAGGCCGTGGCACTACAGCTCCCAGCCTGCCCTTCAATCCCTCACAGCGTTCCTTAAAATGCCAGACCCAACGCCCACCCTGCAGTCATATACCTGAAGGGATGGGTACCCCCATTCCCAGCTCTGCACCCCTTCTCCTGCCTGACCCTATACCCACTAATTCTAGATGCCCAGACCCAGGCGCGACTCTTCATCCCATCTATACTTATAGGTCTCATTTAAGACGGTCCCCGTCCAAACCTCAACCCCTGCCGCTACTTTAAGCTGTGGCACTACAGCTCCCAGCCTGCCCTTCAATCCCTCACAGCGTTCCTTAAAATTCCTGGCCCAATGTCCACCCTGCAGTCATATACCTGAAGGGATGGGCACCCCCCAGTCCCAGCTCTGCACCCCCTCTCCTACCTGACCCCCTACCCGCTAATTCTAGATGCCCAGACCCAGTCGCGCCTCTTCATCCCATCGATACATACTGGTCTACTTTAAGACGATCCCCGTCTAAACCTCAACCCCCGCCGCTACTTTAAGCTGTGGCACTACAGCTCCCAGCCTGCCCTTCAATCCCTCACAGCGTTCCTTAAAATGTCAGGCCCAACGCCCACTTTGCAGTCATATACCTGAAGGGATAGGCACCCCCAATCCCAGCTCTGCACCCCCTCTCCTGCCTGACCCCCTACCCACTAATTCTAGACTCCCAGAACTAGGGGCGCCTCTTCATCCCATCGATACATACAGGTCTACTTTAAGACGGTCCCCGTCAAAACCTCAACCCCCGCCGCTACTTTAAGCCGTGGCACTACAGCTCCCATCCTGCCCTTCAATCCCTCACAGCGTTACTGTAAAATGCAAGGACCAACGTCCACCCTGCAGTCATATACCTGAAGGGATAGGCACCCCCAGTCCCAGCTCTGCACCTCCTCTCCTGCCTGACCCCCTACCCGCTAATTCAAGACTCCCAGAACTAGGGGCGCCTCTTCATCCCATCGATACATACAGGTCTACTTTAAGACGGTCCCCGTCAAAACCTCAACCCCCGCCGCTACTTTAAGCCGTGGCACTACAGCTCCCAGCCTGCCCTTCAATCTCTCACAGTGTTCCTTAAAATGCAAGGACCAAGGTCCACCCTGCAGTCATATACCTGAAGGGATAGGCACCCCCATTCCCAGCTCTGCACCACTTCTACTTCCTGCCCCATCCCCTTTTATTCCCCCCTAAGTATGTCTCAACCTACCTTTGGACATGTTCCGCACCGCAATATACCACAATATTACTTGGTCTAGTCCAAATTTTATTTTTTGATTAATTATGACCAAAGTCATAATTCTCCCTCCTCCCCCTCCTCCACAAACACACCATACACTATCGAAATATAATCTTCCTAGAACTCATTTCAAAAATATCCCCAGCACCACACGGGCGTCAGTCTACCAAATTTCCTCTCCAAGTAAAATAATTCAATTAACTACCACCCTAACAAAACCATTCTTAATGATATTATCTTGTCCAGGCTCCACTTGTCTTCTCTCTAAACACCTGACTCATCAAACCACATACAGGTCTCCTATTTTCGCAGTGTCCTTTCAGCCTACTATTCTTATTTATGATTTATGTACTCTATCAGATCTTCACCGTATTACTTTGTTATATACCCCTGCAATAAACAATCTTCTATCTGAACAGTATTCCCCGATAAAATCTCAACCCCCTATGATACTCTAACCATTGTTACATACATCACATGCCACCTAATGAATCCAACAGTTACATATATGTCCAATCTTTTCATCCCTATTATCAACGTTATCCTACACAAAAAATCACCAGTCCTTATTCCACCGCCAGTATCAGCAGCACACCCCTATTATTCCCACTACTCCAATTCCACTCCTCTCCCCTTTTATTTCGGTATGTTTAGTTTTTCGCACAATATTAACACACTATTAAAAAAATATGACTCTTGAAAGATGCATTCCGGTAATAGTGCATACCTCGACGCCATAGTAACCCTTGGAACAGCAGGTTAAAAATTGACCATTATTCCATGGTAGTGCTCATGGCAATGCAAGACCCTACAGCCAGCTTGCAATCATCTAGCTTAATGGATGGGCACCCCCAGTCCCAGCTCTGCACCCCCTCTCCTCCCGGACCCAGTAGCCGCTAATTCTAGACTCCCAGACCTAGGCGCGCCTCTTCATCCCATCGACACATACAGGTTTATTTTAAGACGGTCCCCGTCAAAACCTCAACCCCCGCCGCTACTTTAAGCTGTGGCACTACAGCTCCCATCCTGCCCTTCAATCCCTCACAGCGTTACTGAAAATGCAAGGACCAACGTCCACCCTGCAGTCATATACCTGAAGGGATAGGCACCCCCAATCCCAGCTCTGCTCCCCCTCTCCTGCCTGACCCCCTACCCGCTAATTCTAGACTCCCAGAGCTAGGGGCACCTCTACATCCCATCGATACATACTGGTCTACTTTAAGATGGTCCCCATCCAAACCTCAACCCCCGACGCTACTTTAAGCTGTGGCACTACAGCTCCCAGCCTGCCCTTCAATCCCTCACAGCGTTCCTGCAAATGCCAGTACCATCCTGCAGTCATCAACCATAATGGATGTGCACCCACTTTACCTTCTGTGCACCCCAAAACCCTTCTACATCGCACCACGTTTTTTTCTTGTAAATAATATTTTTCTCCGAAATGTGATAAAACACTATATTTCGTTTAGATTCAACAAACAAAATAGTACCTTTTCTTAAATTCAAATATAATTTGTACTCCACTTTTTTTTTTAAATACGACATTTCCATTGGTCCACTAAGCCAAACGTTATTATTAATAACTCTTCCTTCTTTCAAAGCAATAAATAGGATTTTCAAAACACAGTGGGATATATACTTTCATCCATTCCTCGGATTCAAGTATTCTGTGGTTTATCCATATCCTACCGATTTTTATTCAACAATGGCAGAAGAATCACCTTTTCGTTTTGTTCCTTCCCATAAAGGAATGCTACTGAACATCGATGGCTACCTTCTTGCAAAGAACAAGCAGCGCAGTGATGTGGTGTATTGGCACTGCACGGAGCGGCAGACAGGACCTTGCACTTGCTTTGCTAAGACCACGATTGTGGCTGGACAGCATCAGCTCAACACTCATGGAGAACATAACCATGCCCCTAAACCTGAGAAAACTGATGTGGCTTTAGCTCAGGAAGCTATCAAACAACGTGCTTGGAATACCAATGATCCTCCATCTGTCATCATTCAATCTGTAACTGCAGATATGCTATCAACAAGTGCTCCCTGTATGCCCAACAGGCAATGTCTACGACAACTAGTAAAAAGAGCCAGGAGAGAAGATTGCCCTCCAGAACCGACCTCCCTGGATCAAATTGATATCCCACAACATTTGTCCCACATCGATGACATTCAATTTTTGGCAAAGGACACCGCTTTCCATAATGAACGAATCCTTTTATTTACTACTGAAGTCAACTTAAGAAAACTTCATGAAGCAGCTTGTTGGGTTATGGATGGCACTTTTAAAACTTGCCCCACCTTATTCCGTCAGATATATTCCATTCATGCTATGATTGGAACAGATGAATCAACACAAAGATTTGTTCCACTTGTGTATGGATTGCTGAGTAGCAAGAGCCAAGATTGCTATACTAGATTTCTGGAAGATCTACAGGATTATGCTTTACAATTTGACATTCAGTTTGCTCCCCAGTTTATTTTAACTGATTTTGAAAATGCAGCAATACAAGCTGCAAAGGATGTATTTCCTACAAAAAATGGTGAGCTGCTCAATCAGATAGTGATGTCACTCAGGTGCTAAAAGGGAGGGGTAATTCTGTGTAGGAAAAAACAATGGTTCCCTAATGCACACCGAGTGAAAAATATTACTACATAATAGTCAGATAATACGGAGATCTTGGTTGCATATATCTGCAGATATAGGGTTAAGCCCCCAGGCCGATCGACAAGGCCTCTCCGTCACTGGGGGTCCCTAATACTAGGTATGGGTCCGGGGTGCAGGACCCCATCATGTCGGCACAGGTCGGCTACCCCAGGTCAGCACACAGGTGAAAATTAATAAGGGTTAATAAGAAGCACAGAAGAGCTATGTAAGTGGTGTGATTAAAATAATACAAAAATATATACAAAATGATAGGGAAAATCATAAGTGTTAATAAAGTGTTAGGGTGTGCCGACCTGAAGCAGCCCAGCCATACCGACACAGGGGCCACCACACCCCACACCCACCCCATAAATAATTACAAATATGTCTGGGTTGGATTCCCAGTGTAAGGCCACATGGTAATGGCTCCTACAGCATCTGAGAGCCAGCTTACCTGGAGATACCCCTAGCTTCTCCTATGGCAGTCCAGAGTCAGCAATCCCTCCTAATGCTGACCCATCCATGCCTCTCAATACAATACAAAAAATGGTGAGCTGCTCAATCAGATAGTGATGTCACTCAGGTGCTAAAAGGGAGGGGTAATTCTGTGTAGGAAAAAACAATGGTTCCCTAATGCACACCGAGTGAAAAATATTACTACATAATAGTCAGATAATACGGAGATCTTGGTTGCGTATATCTGCAGATATAGGGTTAAGCCCCCAGAAGGATCGACAAGGCCTCTCCGTCACTGGGGGTCCCTAATACTAGGTATGGGTCCGGGGTGCAGGACCCCATCATGTCGGCACAGGTCGGCTACCCCAGGTCAGCACACAGGTGAAAATTAATAAGGGTTAATAAGAAGCACAGAAGTGCTATGTAAGTGGTGTGATTAAAATAATACAAAAATATATACAAAGTGATAGGTAAAATCATAAGTGTTAATAAAGTGTTAGGGTGTGCCGACCTGAAGCAGCCCAGCCATACCGACACAGGGGCCACCACACCCCACACCTACCCCATAAATAATTACAAATATGTCTGGGTTGGATTCCCAGTGTAAGGCCACATGGTAATGGCTCCTACAGCATCTGAGAGCCAGCTTACCTGGAGATACCCCTAGCTTCTCCTATGGCAGTCTAGAGTCAGCAATCCCTCCTAATGCTGACCCATCCATGCCTCTCAATACAATACAAAAAATGGTGAGCTGCTCAATCAGATAGTGATGTCACTCAGGTGCTAAAAGGGAGGGGTAATTCTGTGTAGGAAAAAACAATGGTTCCCTAATGCACACCGAGTGAAAAATATTACTACATAATAGTCAGATAATACGGAGATCTTGGTTGCGTATATCTGCAGATATAGGGTTAAGCCCCCAGGCCGATCGACAAGGCTATCGATCTGACTATTATGTAGTATTATGTAGTAATATTTTTCACTCGGTGTGCATTAGGGAACCATTGTTTTTTCCTACAAAGGATGTATTTCCTGACAGCATACATAAGTGTTGTCTGTTTCATCTAGGACAAAACATTTGGAGAAAAATCCAATCTTTTGGACTTGCAACACAATATGGACGTGACCATTCATTTTGTTTGAAACTAAGGCATCTTCAAGAACTTGCTTTTCTTCCACTAGACGAAATTCCTGCTGCCTTTGAAGAAGTAAAAAAAAATAATGCCACCCAATGTGTCCCCTTTAATGAACTATTTTGAGTAAACCTACGTTTTGGGATGTATTAGAACCAGTGGCAGAAGTCAAACAAGATCTCCCCCGCTTTTTCCACCTAGCATTTGGTCTGTCTATGATAACATGCTTGGTGGTATTCCAAGAACACAAAACAAGTTGGAGGGCTGGCACAGAAGGCGGAACATAGTCCTTGGAGAAAAAAAACTTGGGCTCTACAAAGTTATAATGGCTTTTCACAAGGAGCAAAAAGTAGCAAAGAGCCTTATTGAAAAAGTGACTTTTAATGTTCTCAAAACACCACAAAAGCGTGAACACAAAAATCGCGAGGAAGCTCTCCAGAAATGCATATCTCAGCTTGGGAATGTGGATTTGGTGGAATTTCTCCGTTCCATTGCCTTCTATCTTAAATATGACTAAGACCCTAGTCACTATCACTTTTACAAATTTATTTTCAAGTTTCAAGTTCAAAACACTGGTAATGTTTGATTTAGTTTTAAAAATCAAAAGTTAAATTAGGTTAAAAAAAAATTTGAAAATCCTATGGATCATACAATGACAGGTTCTAATAATCTCTGGTAAGTAAAAAAGCAACTAAGTGATATGTAATATTTAACTTTATAAAATATTATACATTTTAATTTTTTTAATCTCTATAAATAATGTAACTAATTTAGGTTATTAATGTTATTTTTTTGTTTTGAATTTTGGGTGGAAGAATACACCAAGGAATGTTCAACAAACAGGATCAAACCCGGAAGACTATAAACAATCTTCAATCAATCCTCCTTATTTGGTGATATAATTCTTATTATTTCTCAACTGTTTTTTTTTTTTTTTTTAATAGATGATATATCTAATATAAATGTTAATTTTTTACTTTAATCATAACGTTGTTTGATAAAAATAAAATTAATAGTTATAAATCTGTTTAAAAGTTCCACATCATATAATATAACCACATCATCTTCTCTGCAGAATAAGTAAATGACGCAATTTCTAGGGAATACATGCGCGTGTATGTATTTACAATCTCCATGGGACATAATGATAGCGTCTTTTGACAAGATAGTCCTGTCTATCAAAGAGCCTAATACATGCTAATCTGATCCCATAACCTATTTAATTAACATTTATTGTAAAATTTAATATTTTCTTTGTTCCATGAATCACTAATACATTGTAATAATACCAAAAATTTACCCTCAGACAGACACTCACACACACACATATATATATATATATATATATATATATATACCACATTTAAAAAAAAAATTAAATAATTTATTTTTGTAAACTTTATGAAGTAAAATTAATTGTTAAAACATAGATCACATATATCATATAAAATAACATATCTTCAATCACATTTTTTAAATCCTTTACTTCTAAGAAACAATTGAAAAATAAATTATTAATATTTTCACAATCTTTATTAATGTTAACTGTAAAATTGTTAATTCAATGAAAATATTAAATAGTTTTTTTCTTTCTTTGTCTTTGTTGAGTATTCCACTATGTATTTTTCTAAGGAGGAGGCTTCCAGATGTTCCTAATAAAAAGTCAAGGAAGGTAAAAGGTCAAACGTTATTGAAACACTGACACCCACGTTCTGCCTAATTCTCTGTACCTGTATGCCTCCATGTCTGCGTCCACACAGGCACTGACCCTAAAGCTACAATGTTAAGTGCAAAAGATCTCACCCTCCCACACATAGAATCACACACTATTATGCCCCACCAGCTTACCTGATATTCCTATTCTTTAAAGCTATATGCCAGGCTCCTGCTAATTTAATTTTGGTCATCTGCATGTTTGTCTTGCTGTCCTTGATGTGATAATTGCTGCTCTTCCACTACATTAATATCGTGCTGTGTTACTTGTTCTTCCCCACCTTCATTTAATTGATGCTCCTCTGTTGTTATTCCCTGATTCGGTAGTGCATATCTACCAAAAGCCAAATTTGTTGCTTGAAGGTGATATTGCATTGCCATGTTCTCATCTGTAGTGTTTGTTGTTTGAGCTTCTGTAGTTTGTCTTCTTTATTGATGTGGTGTTTCCATGTAGGATTCGCCCAGGTGGTTGTGTGCTTGTTCCAGATGTAGGTGGTCTTGAGGTGTAAATTTCTCTTCCTTGATTGATCATGAGCTGAAAGAGGTTGGCTATCATCCTGGAGTTGGTAACGGAATCATACTGCCATACCACCATGTGTTGTATACTCTGTTGAATTTGCTGCGATTGACAATTAAATATTTGCTGATTTTCATTCATATGGCCCAATAATGAGGTAATCGAATCAAGTGCATTTCCTTGTGCCTGCTGTGTTGCTGTTATTTAATCTAAGCGTTGCTGCATTTTTGCCAATGTCTGTTGCATGTTATCCAAATGGTTTTCAATTCTCTGTATATATTCTTTCCTTTTTTGTTCCATGCACCCCAGTCTTTCAATGATCATATCATGGTTTCCATCTGCATGTAATATAAGAAAAAATATTTAGATTTTTTTATTGAATATGTTAAAATGTAACTGTTGGAAGTTTTTTAAAATAATACCTGTCCCATGCGATGTCGCAGTGTTCTCTTGCTCTATTGTTGCGGTTGCCTGCAATGTTGGCAAAGTCTCATGCATTCTTCCCTGTAGAACTGTTGACCTGATGTCCTGTACTATATCCTCCTGTTCTGTTATCACTGTTACATGACTTGAGTCCTCCTGCACGTTTTGCCTAGTCTCATGGACAGTGTCCTCATGTGGTGTTGTCCCTGGCAAATGCAGTGATTCATCCTCCGCTGTTGTCAGTGTTTCATGCACTGTGTCTTTATGCACTCTTGTGACAGTCTCTTGAAGACTTTCATGATGTTCTTTTTTCTTTCTTTTATGCAATGTGTCCTCCTCAAAATTTGTTGTGGACTCATTCTCAATTGCCTCTTGCGTTGTTGTGCCGTGCTCATGCACATTTTCTTCTCGAGTCGTTGTGCCGGTGCCCTGCACAGTTGTCTTCTGCATTGTGGTTCTTGCCTCCTTTTCAATGTTTTCCTCCAAAGTGTCCTGTTCTCTAAAGGACAATCTTCTACGTTGCTTGCTCATGGTATCTGTAATAAACATTTTAATTAAATTATTGTTACTAAAAAGCATTGTTACTTAAAACCATTAAGATCTTCAGGATTTTAGGTATCTAAGAGTCTAAAAAAACATTATGTATTCAATCTGAGTGGATTGCGGCAGCAAATATGTTAGCAGTTGTGCAAAACCATGTGCATTGCAGTAGTAGTAGATAAAAAATACCAGAGACTTGTATTTGTGTGTCATAATTAAGCTCTGTACATAGAAAATACTGACTTCATTACTGTCAAATTGCAATGTATGTAGCATATTAAACATACCCCACCCAAATCTAATTCTTTCTACACATGTTATATCCACCCCTCCCTGCTGCGCATATGGGTGGTCATTCCAAGTTGTTCGCTCAGTAATTTTCTTCGCATCGCAGCGATTTTCCGCTAATTGCGCATGCGCAATGTTCGCACTGCGACTGCGCCAAGTAAATTTGCTGTGCAGTTAGGAATTTTATTCACGGCATTACGAGGTTTTTTCTTCGTTCTGGTGATCGTAATGTGATTGACAGGAAGTGGGTGTTTCTGGGCGGAAACTGGCCGTTTTATGGGTGTGTGTGAAAAAACGCTGCAGTTTCTGGGAAAAACGCGGGAGTATCTGAAGAAACGGGGGAGTGTCTGGGCGAACGCTGGGAGTGTTTGTGACGTCAAACCAGGAACGAAACTGACTGAACTGATCGCAGTTGCCGAGTAAGTGTGGAGCTACTCAGAAACTGCTAAGAAGTGTCTATTCGCAATTCTGCTAATCTTTCGTTCGCAATTTTACTATGCTAAGATTCACTCCCAGTAGGCGGCGGCTTAGCGTGTGCAAAGCTGCTAAAAGCAGCTTGCGAGCGAACAACTCGGAATGAGGGCCCTGGTTTGTTACAAATGCTATCAATTTTGCTGCATCAATAATGTGTGAAATGCTGAAATATGTATAAATTTATACAACAAATATTAACTTTTTATGTCACCTGTTTACACGTAAGGATTTATATTTATTCTGCATAATAGTGTTTTATTATGGCCTAATTTTTAAAATATACAATTGATAATATTTTTCTATTAAAATATAATTTAAAATATAAAATAATATTAGATTAATAATTTATTACCTTCGGTATCTGACAAAGCTGGTGAATGTTTCTTCTTTGATGATTCTGACTTTGTTGGAGTACCCTTCTTATTTTTTGAGACTGTTTTGCTGCTCTTCTGTTGTTTTGCTGCACATGTAAAATATTAATTGTCCAAAGGAGTTAATAATTACATATATATATATATATATATATATATATATATATATTAGTGATGTGCACCGGACATTTTTCGGGTTTTGTGTTTTGGTTTTGGATTCGGTTCCGCGGCCGTGTTTTGGATTCAGACGCGTTTTGGCAAAACCTCCCTGAAAAATTTTTGTCGGATTCGGGTGTGTTTTGGATTCGGTTTTTTTTTACAAAAAACCCTCAAAAACAGCTTAAATCATAGAATTTGGGGGTCATTTTGATCCCATAGTATTATTAACCTCAATAACCATAATTTACACTCATTTTCAGTCTATTCTGAACACCTCACAATATTATTTTTAGTCCTAAAATTTGCACCGAGGTCGCTGGATGGCTAAGCTAAGCGACACAAGTGGCCGACACAAACACCTGGCCCATCTAGGAGTGGCACTGCAGTATCAGGCAGGATGGTACTTCAAAAAAATTGTCCCCAAACAGCACATGATGCAAAGAAAAAAAGAGGCGCACCAAGGTCGCTGTGTGACTAAGCTAAGCGACACAAGTGGCCGACACAAACACCTGGCCCATCTAGGAGTGGCAATGCAGTGTCAGACAGGATGGCACTTCAAAGAAATAGTCCCCAAACAGCACATGATGCAAAGAAAAAAAGAGGTGCAATGAGGTAGCTGTGTGACTAAGCTAAGCGACCCAAGTGGCCGACACAAACACCTGGCCCATCTAGGAGTGGCACTGCAGTGTCAGGCAGGATGGCACTTCAAAAAAATAGTCCCCAAACAGCACATGATGCAAAGAAAAAAAGAGGCGCAATGAGGTAGCTGTGTGACTAAGCTAAGCGACCCAAGTGGCCGACACAAACACCTGGCCCATCTAGGAGTGGCACTGCAGTGTCAGGCAGGATGGCACTTCAAAAAAATAGTCCCCAAACAGCACATGAAGCAAAGAAAAAAAGAGGCGCAATGAGGTAGCTGTGTGACTAAGCTAAGCGACCCAAGTGGCTGACACAAACATCTGGCCCATCTAGGAGTGACACTGCAGTGTCAGACAGGATGGCACTACAAAAAAATAGTCCCCAAACAGCACATGATGCAAAGAAAAATGAAAGAAAAAAGAGGTGCAAGATGGAATTGTCCTTGGGCCCTCCCACCCACCCTTATGTTGTATAAACAGGACATGCACACTTTAACGAACCCATCATTTCAGCGACAGGGTCTGCCACACGACTGTGACTGAAATGACTGGTTGGTTTGGGCCCCCACCAAAAAAAGAAGTAATCAATCTCTCCTTGCACAAACTGGCTCTACAGAGGCAAGATGTCCACCTCATCATCATCCTCCGATTCCTCACCCCTTTCACTGTGTACATCCCACTCCTCACAGATTATTAATTCGTCCCCACTGGAATCCACCATCTCAGGTCCCTGTGTACTTTCTGGAGGCAATTGCTGCTGGTGAATGTCTCCACGGAGGAATTGATTATAATTAATTTTGATGAACATCATCTTCTCCACATTTTCTGGAAGTAACCTCGTACGCCGATTGCTGACAAGGTGAGCGGCTGCACTAAACACTCTTTCGGAGTACACACTGGAGGGAGGGCAACTAAGGTAGAATAAAGCCAGTTTGTGCAAGGGCCTCCAAATTGCCTCTTTTTCCTGCCAGTATATGTACGGACTGTCTGACTACTTGGATGCGGTCTCTCATATAATCCTCCACCATTCTTTCAATGGTGAGAGAATTATATGCAGTGACAGTAGACGACATGTCAGTAATCGTTGGCAGGTCCTTGAGTCCGGACCAGATGTCAGCACTCGATTCAGACTGCCCTGCATCACTGCCAGCGGGTGGGCTCGGAATTCTTAGCCATTTCCTTGCACCCCCAGTTGCGGGAGAATGTGAAGGAGGAGATGTTGACGGGTCACGTTCCGCTTGACTTGACAATTTTCTCACCAGCAGGTCTTTGAACCTCTGCAGACTTGTGTCTGCCGGAAAGAGAGATACAACGTAGGTTTTAAATCTAGGATCGAGCACGGTGGCCAAAATGTAGTGCTCTGATTTCAACAGATTGACCACCCGTGAATCCTGGTTAAGTGAATTAAGGGCTCCATCCACAAGTCCCACATGCCTGGCGGAATCGCTCTGTTTTAGCTCCTCCTTCAATGTCTCCAGCTTCTTCTGCAAAAGCCTGATGAGGGGAATGACCTGACTCAGGCTGGCAGTGTCTGAACTGACTTCACGTGTGGCAAGTTCAAAGGGTTGCAGAACCTTGCACAACGTTGAAATCATTCTCCACTGCGCTTGAGTCAGGTGCATTCCCCCTCCTTTGCCTATATTGTGGGCAGATGTATAGGCTTGAATGGCCTTTTGCTGCTCCTCCATCCTCTGAAGCATATAGAGGGTTGAATTCCACCTCGTTACCACCTCTTGCTTCAGATGATGGCAGGGCAGGTTCAGGAATGTTTGGTGGTGCTCCAGTCTTCGGCACGCAGTGGCTGAATGCCGAAAGTGTCCCGCAATTCTTCGGGCCACCGACAGCATCTTTTGCACGCCCCTGTCGTTTTTTAAATAATTCTGCACCACCAAATTCAATGTATGTGCAAAACATGGGACGTGCTGGAATTTGCCCAGATGTAATGCACGCACAATATTGGTGGTGTTGTCCGATGTCACAAATCCCCAGGAGAGTCCAATTGGGGTAAGTCATTCTGCGATGATGTTCCTCAGTTTCCATAAGAGGTTGTCAGCTGTGTGCCTCTTCTGGAAAGCGGTGATACAAAGCGTAGCCTGCCTAGGAACGAGTTGGCGTTTGCGAGATGCTGCTACTGGTGCCGCCGCTGCTGTTCTTGCTGCGGGAGGCAATACATCTACCCAGTGGGCTGTCACAGTCATATAGTCCTGAGTCTGCCCTGCTCCACTTGTCCACATGTCCGTGGTTAAGTGGACATTGGGTACAACTGCATTTTTTAGGACACTGGTGACTCTTTTTCTGAGGTCTGTGTACATTTTCGGTATCGCCTGCCTAGAGAAATGGAACCTAGATGGTATTTGGTACCGGGGACACAGTACCTCAATCAAGTCTCTAGTTGCCTCTGAATTAATGGTGGATACCGGAACCACATTTCTCACCGCCCAGGCTGCCAAGGCCTGAGTTATCCGCTTTGCAGCAGGATGACTGCTGAGATATTTCATCTTCCTCGCAAAGGACTGTTGGACAGTCAATTGCTTACTGGAAGTAGTACAAGTGGTCATCCGACTTCCCCTTTGGGATGACGATCGACTTCCAGCAGCAACAACAGCAGCGCCAGCAGCAGTAGGCGTTACACTCAAGGATGCATCGGAGGAATCCCAGGCAGGAGAGGACTCGTCAGACTTGCCAGTGACATGGCCTGCAGGACTATTGGCTTTCCTGTGTAAGGAGGAAATTGACACTGAGGGAGTTGGTGGTGTGGTTTGCAGGAGCTTGGTTACAAGAGGAAGGGATTTAGTTGTCAGTGGACTCCTTCCGCTGTCACCCAAAGTTTTTGAACTTGTCATTGACTTCTGATGAATGCGGTCCAGGTGACGTATAAGGGAGGATGTTCCTAGGTGGTTAACGTCCTTACCCCTACTTATTACAGCTTGACAAAGGCAACACACGGCTTGACACCTGTTGGCCGCATTTGTGTTGAAATAATTCCACCCCGAAGAGCTGATTTTTTTTGTATTTTGACCAGGCATGTCAATGGCCATATTCCTCCCACGGACAACAGGTGTCTCCCCGGGTGCCTGACTTAAACAAACCACCTCACCATCAGAATCCTCCTTGTCAATTTCCTCCCCAGCGCCAGCAACACTCATATCCTCATCCTGGTGTACTTCAACAGTGACATCTTCAATTTGACTATCAGGAACTGGACTGCGGGTGCTCCTTCCAGCACTTGCAGGGGGCGTGCAAATGGTGGAAGGCGCAAGCTCTTCCCGTCCAGTGTTGGGAAGGTCAGGCATCGCAACCGACACAATTGGACTCTCCTTGGGGATTTGTGATTTAGAAGAATGCACAGTTCTTTGCTGTGCTTTTGCCAGCTTAAGTCTTTTCATTTTTCTAGCGAGAGGATGAGTACTTCCATCCTCATGTGAATCTGAACCACTAGCCATGAACATAGGCCAGGGCCTCAGCCGTTCCTTGCCACTCCGTGTCGTAAATGGCATATTGGCAAGTTTACGCTTCTCATCAGACGCTTTCAATTTTGATTTTTGGGTCATTTTACTGAACTTTTGTTTTTTGGATTTTACATGCTCTCTACTATGACATTGGGCATCGGCCTTGGCAGACGACGTTGATGGCAGTTCATCGTCTCGGCCATGACTAGTGGCAGCAGCTTCAGCACGAGGTGGAAGTGGATCTTGATCTTTCCCTATTTTACCCTCCACATTTTTGTTCTCCATTTTTTAATGTGTGGAATTATATGCCAGTATCAATAGCAATGACCTACTACTATATATACTGCGCACAACTGAAATGCACCACAGGTATGGATGGATAGTATACTTGACGACACAGAGGTAGGTAGAGCAGTGGCCTTCCGTACCGTACTGCTATATATACTGGTGGTCACTGTCAGCAAACTGCAAAACTAAAATGCACCACAGGTAAAGAATCTAGATGGATAGTATACTTGACGACACAGAGGTAGGTAGAGCAGTGGCCTTCCGTACCGTACTGCTATATATACTGGTGGTCACTGTCAGCAAACTGCAAAACTAAAATGCACCACAGGTATAGAATCTAGATGGATAGTATACTTGACGACACAGAGGTAGGTAGAGCAGTGGCCTTCCATACCGTACTGCTATATATACTGGTGGTCACTGTCAGCAAACTGCAAAACTAAAATGCACCACAGGTATAGAATCTAGATGGATAGTATACTTGACGACACAGAGGTAGGTAGAGCAGTGGCCTTCCGTACCGTACTGCTATATATACTGGTGGTCACTGTCAGCAAAACTCTGCACTGTACTCCTCCTATATAATACTGCTGGTCCCCAGTCCCCACAATAAAGCAGTGTGAGCACAGATATATGCAGCACACTGAGCACAGATATGGAGCGTTTTTCAGGCAGAGAACGGATAAAACTGGTGGTCACTGATCAGCAAAACTCTGCACTGTACTCCTCCTATATAATACAGCTGCTCCCCAGTCCCCACAATTAAGCAATAAGCACAAATATTTGCAGCAACATTAATAAACGGAGAGTACGCCAGCCACGTCCTCTGCCTAACATTTCCAATGCACGAGTGAAAATGGCGGCGACGCGCGGCTCCTTGTATAGAATACGAATCTCGCGAGAATCCGACCGCGGGATGATGACGTTCGGGCGCGCTCGGGTTAACCGAGCTATACGGGAGTATGCCTCGGACCCGTGCAAAATGGGTGAAGTTCGGGGGGGGTTCGGTTTCCGAGAAACCGAACCCGCTCATCACTAATATATATATATATATATATATATATGTAATTCTAAAATATTATTTAAAAAAAATATTTTATTTTACCTGTACTGCTAGGTCCAGCACTTTCTTCATGGTGTACCAGCCGGAAATAATCCCTAAACTTTTTCTCCCATGTTTTCTGTAACTTCTGTCCTGCTTATATCTTATTGTTAGTTACCCTCCTGCAGTCTCGGAGTCTTTTTTTGACGCTGGACACTGTTCGCTCTGTATTCCCAGCAGAAGACACGTTTCTTGATATTTTCTCCCATGTTGTATTATTGAAGCGGTTATGTTCATCTCTTGATTTTGACCCAAATAGTTGTATGTTAAATTTAATTACATCATCAATGAGAGTTTCAGTCTCATCATCGGTGAATTTAGGGGCCCTGGTGCTTGTTCCCTCCTCTGCAGATTCCTCTTCCTCATGTGAATCTCTATTCACATGATGCTGCGAGCTTTGTTCAAGATCATCATCGCTCTGTGTCCTTTGTTGGTTGTTATTTTCCTCTTCTTCAGTTAAAGATAGGGAACGTCGTCTTCTTTGCTCCTCATCCATTTCTTTGAACTGATAAAAAAAATATTTATATATAATAATTATTAATATAAATATTTGAATTATTTGAAGTATTACATTTATAGTGTAATTATTATTTTTAAATTTAAATCAAGCAATGTTAAAGCTGAGTAAAAAAAAGCTTAAATGATACAGTTTTTCTAAATTAATTATAATTTTTTGTGATTATTTTTACCTTAAAAGATATTATATTAGACGTGTATATTGGTTTAACGTTTTTTTTTTTTACATGGATATATTGACCGTAGTAATAGGTAATATATAAAAAATATACCATATTAAAAAAAATTGGCACATTTATTTCCAAATCACTATTACATCTTTATATTTAAATAAAAGACAACACTATATTAGTTAAACACATGACGCACCTTTTATATCTCTAAAAGTTACCAATTGGTCAACACTGAAGTTCCATATTTAAATGCTTCAGCTTTAAATAGATCAATTATAATAAAAAAAGAGCAATATAGTAGCATTATTAAATTTTGCTCCATGATAGATATATATATATATATATATATATATAATTTTAAAACATGCACTAATGGATTACACTTTAACATGATGCACATTTATATCTAACCAAATCTAACAAATCCACCAGTGCAGCAGTAGTATTCTTACATGCCATACCATTATATATATATATATATATATATATATACACTGCTCAAAATAAAGGGAACACTAAAATAACACATCCTAGATCTGAATGAATTAAATATTGTTATTAAATACTTTGTTCTTTACATAGTTGAATGTGCTGACCACAAAATCACACAAAAATTATCAATGGAAATCAAATTTATTATCCCATGGAGGTCTGGATTTGGAGTCACACTCAAACTTAAAGTGGAAAAACACACTACAGGCTGATCCAACTTTGATGTAATGTCCTTAAAACAAGTCAAAATGAGGCTCAGTAGTGTGTGTGGCCTCCACGTGCCTGTATGAACTCCCTACAATGCCTGGGCATGCTCCTGATGAGGTGGCGGATGGTCTCCTTAGGGATCTCCTCCCAGACCTGGACTAAAGCATCCGCAACTCCTGGACAGTTTGTGGTGCGACGTGGCGTTGGTGGATGGAGCGAGACATGATGTCCCAGATGTGCTCAATTGGATTCAGGTCTGGGGAACGGGCGGGCCAGTCCATAGCATCAATGCCTTCGCCTTGCAGGAACTGCTGACACACTCCAGCCACATGAGGTCTAGCATTGTTTGCATTAGGAGGAACCCAGGGCCAACCGCACCAGCATATGGTCTCACAAGGGGTCTGAGGATCTCATCTCGGTACCTAATGGCAGTCAGGCTACCTCTGGCGAGCACATGGAGGGCTGTGCGGCCCCCCAAAGAAATGCCACCCCACATCATTACTGACCCACTGCCAAACCGGTCATGCAGGAGGATGTTGCAGGCAGCAGAACGTTCTCCTTGGCGTCTCCAGACTCTGTCACGTCTATCACATGTGCTCAGTGAGAACCTGCTTTCATCTGTGAAGAGCACAGGGCGCCAGTGGCGAATTTGCCAATCTTGGTGTTCTCTGGCAAATAACAAAACGTCCTGCACGGTGTTGGGCTGTAAGCATAACCCCCACCTGTGGACGTCGGGCCCTCATACCACCCTCATGGAGTCTGTTTCTGATCGTTTGAGTAGACACATGCACATTTGTGGCTTGCTGGAGGTCATTTTGCAGGGCTCTGGCAGTGCTCCTCCTGTTCCTCCTTGCACAAAGGCGGAGGTAGCGGTCCTGCTGCTGGGTTGTTGCCCTCCTACAGCCTCCTCCACGTCTCCTGATGTACTGGCCTGTCTCCTAGTAGCGCTTCCATGCTCTGGACACTACGCTGACAGACACAGCAAACCTTCTTGCCACAGCTCGCATTGATGTGCCATCCTGGATGAGCTGCACTACCTGAGCCACTTGTGTGGGTTGTAGACTCCGTCTCATGCTACCACTAGAGTGAAAGCACCACCAGCTTTCAAAAGTGACCAAAACATCAGCCAGAAAGCATAGGAGCTGAGAAGTGGTCTGTGGTCACCACCTGAAGAACAACTCTTTTATTGGGGGTGTCTTGCTAATTGCCTATAATTTCCACATGTTGTCTATTCCATTTGCACAACAGCATGTGAAATTGATTGTCAATCAGTGTTGCTTCCTAAGTGGACAGTTTGATTTCACAGAAGTGTGATTGACTTGGAGTTACATTGTGTTGTTTAAGTGTTCTCTTTATTTTTTTGGGCAGTGTATATATATATATGTTCTAGTAGTAAACCAGTCGCACCTTCAGTGTTTAAACAATTGAAAATAGTGATGTTATCCTTGGATAATCAATCAAATGTGCGTACCGGAAAGCAGAGGGTCAGTCACTTTGTATAGGATATCTTTATATCAGGAAACCTTGTACTCCTCCTCCTCTTTAGACTCGTCTCGGTATAGGTGTAGAGTTTATACGTGCAAAATATGCAAAAATTGTTTCAATTATTGCTCTTTGAAGGTGATATAGTGCTGGATGCATCCAGTGTCACTAAAGTGACTAAGTGCAATAAAAAAGTGCTAGAGTGCTTTAAATAATTAATAAATAAATAATTAATTAAATGTGCTGACCCAGTTTAAGGTAATGTGCTTATTTATCCATTCATAGGGGTGCAACACCAACTTTAAGTGAATAGAATTAATGTACTCATTGTATGTTGCACTCACATTTGCATTGCACTCTGTTAGAAGATGCCCTTGTTCACTCAGCAATAGTGAAGTACCTTAAGAATCGAAACAGGGCTCCCAAATGGGAAGAAAAATTTCTGATAGTGTAGTACCGTTAATACCAAAATTTAATGACAAAATGACAATAAAAAACATATAGATGGACTCGTACAATTAATTAAAAAACATGGAGCTTATCTGTAGTCTCTCATGGATAGAGCGGGGAGCCAGTAAGTGCCCAGTATATATATATATGAGTGGCACTATAGTGATACCTTAGCATGATCCACCTTGATATATCTAATTTGCATAAATATGCACCTCTATAGTATTTTCAAGATATAAATCTACATTATATGTATCTAAGTAACAAAATTTGGAGGATATATTAACATATATATATGATGCACCTTAATATATATAAAATAATTTTAAAAAATTATATATTAGGATTCTGCAATGCTTCACCAATCAATAATACATTAATATATAGTTGTATTTTTAAATTTCACACACAATAGTAATAAAGCACACAGTATTAGCACCACAAATACACATACTGCACCCAGCTGTGTCGCACCTTATACAATGTCAACTTTAGTGGTAGTGCACACAGTGATAGTGCCCCTTATATAGAGGCCATAGTATTTGTGCCCCTTATGCAATGCACCCAGTAGTAGTGCCCCTTATGTCAACAATAATGATAACACTTAGGAAGTACCCCTTTTACAATGCCCTTATTAGTAGTAAAACCATTATTTATTCCCTTAAAGGCAATCGCCTTGTATAGTATTGCCCAGAGTAGTAATGTTGCAGGTATTAATTCACACAGTCAGTTAGCCTCAGTAGTTATGACTCTGTAGTTATGCAACCCAGTGGTAATGTCCCCAACTTGTTTAGCATTCCTGTAGTTTGCCCTCCTGTAGGTTGCAGACAATTATTAATGGCCACAGTATTAATGTACCATTTAGTTTGCCCCCAGTATTTATCCCCCATTAATAATGCCACCCAGTAGTTTCCAAACCACTAGTTTGCCACCTTGTAGTCTGCCCCCTTGTACTTTGCATCACAGTAGTATGCCCCCATTAGCTTTCCCCAATTTTTTTGCCCCCATTAGAAACAGTCTCAGACATTAAAAAAAAATACACACAGACCATAGTCAACAAGCACCGCTACTGCATCCGTCTGCTACAGTCCTCAGGGCGTCCGCTCCTCTTCACCATGGGAGAGACGTCATGACGTCTATCCCATAGCGCACACTGACAGAGCCTGGAGGCATACCTCACACCATTACCCTCTGCAGAAGGGAAACAATGCTCTGCTTATGGACTTTTCTCTTAATATATGATTGCCAACACCTGGCCTGAACAGGTTAATGGATAAGAACGGAGTTTCATCACAGGTGATGGCAATCATACATTAAGAGGAAATTGCAGGAGCTGAGCATTCTATCCCTCCTGGAGAGTGTCATGTTGTGAGGTATGCTAGAGGTGTAGTGAGCTCTTTATGCTGGCTTCCGCTATGGACGGAGAGACGTGCACATGCTGATAACACAATCTCAGCTTGGGCACAGCATCTCCCTGTGCGTCATCTGGAAAATGACAGCTTAGGTGAGCAGGAAATGGCTTCTGTCTCACAGTGTAAGGGACGGAACGCATTCCCGCCGCGTTCCGGATCACTTAAAGCACAGATCATGACCGTTCCATGTATTACAACATACCTTAACCATACGGTCAGGCAGTGTCGCTGCAAAAGCGTACAGTGTAACATAACATATCCCTTTACCTCCACGACTCTATGTTGGACATGGGCAAGCACTACAATATCAAGACTTGCAGTGTTTATTGAATTGGCATTTGTGGGGGGTCATAATATCTGTCATTGGTGATGCATAGTATCTGGCATTTGTGGGGGGTCATACTATCTGTCATTGGTGATGTATAGTATCTTTCAATTGTGGGGGGTCATAATATCTGTCATTGGTGATGCATAGTATCTGGCATTTGTGGGGGGCATTGTATCTGGCATATGTGGGGGGCATTGTATCTGGCATTTGTGGGGGGCATTGTATCTGGTATTTGTGGCGGGGCATTGTATCTGGCATTTGTGGGGGGTCATACTATCTGTCATTGGTGATGCATAGTATCTGGCATTTGTGGGGGGTCATTGTATCTGGCATATGGGGGGGCATTGTATCTGGAACTCATGTGGGCATTGTATATTGCACTGCTTGTGGATATTATAGGTGTATCTGACAATGCTGGGGGGCATTCTAAGTGTATCTAGCACTATGTGGGATGGCATTGTTTCTGAGTCTTGCACTATGCGTAGTTGATTGTTTTTAGTTGAGAGACCACAACCACTTTTGTGGTGGCACAATAACATTGTCAGGATCACGTGCGCAATATGCATATCTTCTAATAATATCACTGTGTTGTGCAATTTAAATTTTTTAATAGTGTTTGCACATGCCCTGTCCTTTTTTATTTTAATTAAAACAAACATATTATGAAAAAAGGATTTACAGTTAATTAGATTTACATGGGAACTCTGTAACATATAAAATAACCCTGCTTGTGCGCATGTATCATATAGAGTAAACCATAATTATTCAATATTAATTAATTCAATTAATATAAAACCTATATAAGTTTTAGTAGAATAAAGAATACAACGTAAGAATGCCCTACTATACTCCCACTGCATTTTCCATATTTTAACATTTTTAATCAGAAAAGATAGTAGCGGATAATTCCTGTGTAAAAATTATTAATTTTGTTTTTTCGTATCAAAGGCCTTCTGTCTTTATATTTTAATTTACTTTAAATAATATTTTTATGTGATGCCTTGGCTATGTAATGTTTTAATATAGTCTAATTTCATATTAATTGAAAGTACGTTGAATTGTATTAAATGCTAAAAAATATTATTTATTTTTGAAGATGTCAGAGGAGAGAACAAAAAAACTAGAGATGTGCACCGGAAATTTTTCGGGTTTTGTGTTTTGGTTTTGGGTTCGGTTCCGTGGCCGTGTTTTGGGTTCGAACGCGTTTTGGCAAAACCTCACCGAATTTTTTTTGTCGGATTCGGGTGTGTTTTGGATTCGGGTGTTTTTTTTCAAAAAACCCTAAAAAACAGCTTAAATCATAGAATTTGGGGGTCATTTTGATCCCAAAGTATTATTAACCTCAATAACCATAATTTCCACTCATTTTCAGTCTATTCTGAACACCTCACACCTCACAATATTATTTTTAGTCCTAAAATTTGCACCAAGGTCGCTGGATGACTAAGCTCAGCGACCCAAGTGGCCGACACAAACACCTGGCCCATCTAGGAGTGGCACTGCAGTGTCACGCAGGATGGCCCTTCCAAAAAACACTCCCCAAACAGCACATGACGCAAAGAAAAATGAAAGAAAAAAGAGGTGCAAGATGGAATTGTCCTTGGGCCCTCCCACCCACCCTTATGTTGTATAAACAGGACATGCACACTTTAACCAACCCATCATTTCAGTGACAGGGTCTGCCACACGACTGTGACTGAAATGACGGGTTGGTTTGGACCCCCACCAAAAAAGAAGCAATTAATCTCTCCTTGCACAAACTGGCTCTACAGAGGCAAGATGTCCACCTCATCATCATCCTCCGATTCATCACCGTGTACATCCCCCTCCTCACAGATTATCAGTTCGTCACCACTGGAATCCACCATCACAGCTCCCTGTGTACTTTGTGGAGGCAATTGCTGCTGGTGAATGTCTCCACGGAGGAATTGATTATAATTCATTTTAATGAACATCATCTTCTCCACATTTTCTGGAAGTAACCTCGTACGCCGATTGCTGACAAGGTGAGCGGCGGCACTAAACACTCTTTCGGAGTACACACTTGTGGGAGGGCAACTTAGGTAGAATAAAGCCAGTTTGTGCAAGGGCCTCCAAATTGCCTCTTTTTCCTGCCAGTATACGTATGGACTGTCTGACGTGCCTACTTGGATGCGGTCACTCATATAATCCTCCACCATTCTTTCAATGGAGAGAGAATCATATGCAGTGCCAGTAGACGACATGTCCGTAATCGTTGGCAGGTCCTTCAGTCCGGACCAGATGTCAGCATCAGCAGTCGCTCCAGACTGCCCTGCATCACCGCCAGTGGGTGGGCTCGGAATTCTGAGCCTTTTCCTCGCACCCCCAGTTGCGGGAGAATGTGAAGGAGGAGATGTTGACAGGTCGCGTTCCGCTGACTTGACAATTTTCTCACCAGCAGTTCTTTGAACCCCTGCAGACTTGTGTCTACCGGAAAGAGAGATCCAAGGTAGGTTTTAAATCTAGGATCGAGCACGGTGGCCAAAATGTAGTGCTCTGATTTCAACAGATTGACCACCCGTGAATCCTTGTTAAGCGAATTAAGGGCTCCATCCACAAGTCCCACATGCCTAGCGGAATCGCTCAGTGTTAGCTCCTCCTTCAATGTCTCCAGCTTCTTCTGCAAAAGCCTGATGAGGGGAATGACCTGACTCAGGCTGGCAGTGTCTGAACTGACTTCACGTGTGGCAAGTTCAAAAGGTTGCAGAACCTTGCACAACGTTGAAATCATTCTCCACTGCGCTTGAGACAGGTGAATTCCACCTCCTATATCGTGGTCAGTTGTATTGGCTTGAATGGCCTTTTGCTGCTCCTCCAACCTCTGAAGCATATAGAGGGTTGAATTCCACCTCGTTACCACTTCTTGCTTCAGATGATGGCAGGGCAGGTTCAGGCGTTTTTGGTGTTGCTCCAGTCTTCTGTACGTGGTGTCTGTACGCCGAAAGTGTCCCGCAATTCTTCTGGCCCCTGTCGTTTTTTAAATAATTCTGCACCACCAAATTCAAGGTATGTGCAAAACATGGGACGTGCTGGAATTTGCCCAGATTTAATGCACACACAATATTGCTGGCTTTGTCCGATGCCACAAGTCCACAGGAGAGTCCAACTGGGGTAAGCCATTCTGCGATGATCTTCCTCAGTTGCCGTAAGAGGTTTTCAGCTGTGTGCGTATTCTGGAAAGCGGTGATACAAAGCGTAGCCTGCCTAGGAAAGAATTGGCGTTTGCGAGATGCTGCTACTGGTGCCGCCGCTGCTGTTCTTGCGGCGGGAGTCAATACATCTACCCAGTGGGCAGTCACAGTCATATAGTCCTGAGTCTGCCCTGCTCCACTTGTCCACATGTCCGTGGTTAAGTGGACATTGGGTACAACTGCATTTTTAGGACACTGGTGAGTCTTTTTCTGAGGTCTGTGTACATTTTCGGTATCGCCTGCCTAGAGAAATGGAACCTAGATGGTATTTGGTACCGGGGACACAGTACCTCAAACAAGTCTATAGTTGGCTCTGCAGTAATGATGGATACCGGAACCACGTTTCTCACCGCCCAGGATGCCAAGGCCTCAGTTATCCGCTTTGCAGCAGGATGACTGCTGTGATATTTCATCTTCCTCGCAAAGGACTGTTGGACAGTCAATTGCTTGGTGGAAGTAGTAAAAGTTGTCTTACGACTTCCCCTCTGGGATGACCATCGACTCCCAGCAGCAACAACAGCAGCGCCAGCAGCAGTAGGCATTACACGCAAGGATGCATCGGAGGAATCCCAGGCAGGAGAGGACTCGTCAGAATTGCCAGTGACATGGCCTGCAGGACTATTGGCATTCCTGGGGAAGGAGGAAATTGACACTGAGGGAGTTGGTGGGGTGGTTTGCGTGAGCTTGGTTACAAGAGGAAGGGATTTACTGGTCAGTGGACTGCTTCCGCTGTCGCCCAAAGTTTTTGAACTTGTCACTGACTTATGATGAATGCGCTGCAGGTGACGTATAAGGGAGGATGTTCCGAGGTGGTTAACGTCCTTACCCCTACTTATTACAGCTTGACAAAGGCAACACACGGCTTGATACCTGTTGTCCGCATTTCTGTTGAAATACGTCCACACCGAAGAGCTGATTTTTTTGGTATTTTCACCAGGCATGTCAATGGCCATATTCCTCCCACGGACAACAGGTGTCTCCCCGGGTGCCTGACTTAAACAAACCACCTCACCATCAGAATCCTCCTTGTCAATTTCCTCCCCAGCGCCAGCAACACCCATATCCTCCTCATCCTGGTGTACTTCAACACTGACATCTTCAATCTGACTATCAGGAACTGGACTGCGGGTGCTCCTTCCAGCACTTGCAGGGGGCGTGCAAATGGTGGAAGGCGCATGCTCTTCACGTCCAGTGTTGGGAAGGTCAGGCATCGCAACCGACACAATTGGACTCTCCTTGTGGATTTGTGATTTCGTAGAACGCACAGTTCTTTGCTGTGCTTTTGCCAGCTTAAGTCTTTTCATTTTTCTAGCGAGAGGCTGAGTGCTTCCATCCTCATGTGAAGCTGAACCACTAGCCATGAACATAGGCCAGGGCCTCAGCCGTTCCTTGCCACTCCGTGTGGTAAATGGCATATTGGCAAGTTTACGCTTCTCCTCCGTCGATTTTATTTTAGATTTTTGAGTCCTTTTTTTACTGATATTTTGTGTTTTGGATTTTACATGCTCTGTACTATGACATTGGGCATCGGCCTTGGCAGACGACGTTGATGGAATTTCATCGTCTCGGCCATGACTAGTGGCAGCAGCTTCAGCACGAGGTGGAAGTGGATCTTGATCTTTCCCTATTTTTGGAACCTCAACATTTTTGTTCTCCATATTTTAATAGGCACAACTAAAAGGCACCTCAGGTAAACAATGGAGATGGATGGATACTAGTATACTTATGGATGACGAGCACTGACGACACAGAGGTAGCTACAGCCGTGGACTACCGTACTGCGTCTGCTAGTATAGAGATGATAATGATATAAAAAATATATATATATCACTACTGCAGGTATATATAATATAATGACGGACCTGCTGGACACTGTCAGCAGACTCCTAAACTACTAGTATGAAGAAGATAGAAAAATAAACCCCACCACAGGTAGGTATACAATTATGGACGAGCACTGACGACACAGAGGTAGCTACAGCCGTGGACTACCGTACTGCGTCTGCTAGTATAGAGATGATAATGATATAAAAAATATATATATATCACTACTGCAGGTATATATAATATAATGACGGACCTGCTGGACACTGTCAGCAGACTCCTAAACTACTAGTATGAAGAAGATAGAAAAATAAACCCCACCACAGGTAGGTATACAATTATGGACGAGCACTGACGACACAGAGGTAGCTACAGCCGTGGACTACCGTACTGCGTCTGCTAGTATAGAGATGATAATGATATAAAAAATATATATATATCACTACTGCAGGTATATATAATATAATGACGGACCTGCTGGACACTGTCAGCAGACTCCTAAACTACTAGTATGAAGAAGATAGAAAAAAAAACCCACCACAGGTAGGTATACAATTATGGACGAGCACTGACGACACAGAGGTAGCTACAGCCGTGGACTACCGTACTGCATCTGCTAGTATAGAGATGATAATGATATAAAAAATATATATATATATCACTACTGCAGGTATATATAATATAATGACGGACCTGCTGGACACTGTCAGCAGACTCCTAAACTACTAGTATGAAGAAGATAAAAAAAAAAACCCCACCACAGGTAGGTATACAATTATGGATGAGCACTGACGACACAGAGGTAGCTACAGCCGTGGACTACCGTACTGCGTCTGCTAGTATAGAGATCATAATGATATAAAAAATATATATATATCACTACTGCAGGTATATATAATATAATGACGGACCTGCTGGACACTGTCAGCAGACTCCTAAACTACTAGTATGAAGAAGATAGAAAAAAAACCCCCACCACAGGTAGGTATACAACTATGGACGAGCACTGACAACACAGAGGTAGCTACAGCCGTGGACTACCGTACTGCGTCTGCTAGTATAGAGATGATAATGATATAAAAAATATATATATATCACTACTGCAGGTATATATAATATAATGACGGACCTGCTGGACACTGTCAGCAGACTCCTAAACTACTAGTATGAAGAAGATAGAAAAATAAACCCCACCACAGGTAGGTATACAATTATGGACGAGCACTGACGACACAGAGGTAGCTACAGCCGTGGACTACCGTACTGCGTCTGCTAGTATAGAGATGATAATGATATAAAAAATATATATATATCACTACTGCAGGTATATATAATATAATGACGGACCTGCTGGACACTGTCAGCAGACTCCTAAACTACTAGTATGAAGAAGATAGAAAAATAAACCCCACCACAGGTAGGTATACAATTATGGACGAGCACTGACGACACAGAGGTAGCTACAGCCGTGGATTACCGTACTGCGTCTGCTAGTATAGAGATGATAATGATATAAAAAATATATATATATCACTACTGCAGGTATATATAATATAATGACGGACCTGCTGGACACTGTCAGCAGACTCCTAAACTACTAGTATGAAGAAGATAGAAAAAAAAAACCCACCACAGGTAGGTATACAATTATGGACGAGCACTGACGACACAGAGGTAGCTACAGCCGTGGACTACCGTACTGCGTCTGCTAGTATAGAGATGATAATGATATAAAAAATATATATATATCACTACTGCAGGTATATATAATATAATGACGGACCTGCTGGACACTGTCAGCAGACTCCTAAACTACTAGTATGAAGAAGATAGAAAAATAAACCCCACCACAGGTAGGTATACAATTATGGACGAGCACTGACGACACAGAGGTAGCCACAGCCGTGGACTACCGTACTGCGTCTGCTAATATAGAGATGATAAAGATGATAGAGATGAACAAAAAAAATATAACACTACTGCAGGTAAATATTTATATAATATAATGAATGACGGACCTGCTGGACACTGTCAGCAGAATGCGTTTATAGAATAAAAAAAAAAAACACCACAGGAGTGTTTAACTTTTTCAGGCAGACAATATACTGGTGGTCACTGGTCAGTCACACTGGCAGCAAAAGTGTGCACTGTACTCCTGCTATAACTGCACCCCAGTCTCCCCCACAATTCAGCAGTGTGAGCAGTGAGCACTCAGCACAGTCAGATATACATAGATGATATTATCATGCAGCACACTGAGGCTGAGCACAGATATGGTATGTGACTGTGTATCTTTTTTTTCAGGCAGAGAACGGATTATATTAAATAATAAATAAAACTGGTGGTGGTCACTAGTAACTATCAGCAAAACTCTGCACTCTGAGTACTCCTAATGCTCCCCAAAATTACTAAGTTAGTAGTAAATCAAGTCAAGTGTCTCTATCTATTCTAACGGAGAGGACGCCAGCCACGTCCTCTCCCTATCAATCTCAATGCACGTGTGAAAATGGCGGCGACGCGCGGCTCCTTATATAGAATCCGAGTCTCGCGATAGAATACGAGCCTCGCGAGAATCCGACAGCGGGATGATGACGTTCGGGCGCGCTCGGGTTAACCGAGCAAGGCGGGAAGATCCGAGTCTGCCTCGGACCCGTGTAAAAAGGCTGAAGTTCGGGGGGGTTCGGATTCCGAGGAACCGAACCCGCTCATCTCTAAAAAAAACGTTCTCTTCAATTCTCAGAGGAAGAAGCTTCACAGCCACATAGAAGCAAGAGTGTGTCTGAACATGGACCATCATGTATTGAGCATGTGGCAGAATCAAATGATGAGGAGGAGGAGTCAGCAGAAGAAGGGGGGAGCACCCGTGCTCCAAAATTCAATGATGAAGAGACAGAAACCCTAATTGATGAAGTAAATAAGTTTAGCTCTGAGCTTTTTGGATCAAAAGAAACAAATGTTCAACACAGGTTCAACACCAAAACATGGGAGAAGATTGCAAACAATGTGTCTTCTGCTGGCACTACACAACGTAGTGTATCGAGCTGTAAAAAAAAGGCTAAGAGACTGCAGGAGGCTCACAAACAATAAAATCCAGGCTGGACAAAAGCTACAGAAAGATTGGGAGAAGAAATTCATGGAGTACTTCCAACTAATCAGAGATGAGGAGGTTGCTGGCCCTAGTGGTAAATACTTTTTTTTAATTAAATTCATTATATTACTGTATTGTTTTTCTATGATTATTCTAGAATATCATAAATCTTTTATTTTTTGAAAGGAAAAGAACATAAAAGCAGCAGAGGAGTAACACCAAAAAAATATATTGCCACGCCAAAGAAGAATACTACCTCATTTAAGAAATCTTCATCCTCATCTCCACAAACAGACGGTTAGTGATTATTTCACTCAATTGTGATTTGTTAAAGTTAGGTATCAAACATGTCCTTCAAAATTAATTCTTCTTACAGTATTGAGAGTAAAAAAAAGAAGAATATCTTTTGGGGATATGCCAATGGAACAGGTGTCAGCTTCATCAATGTTAGAGGAGCCACTGGCGACTGTGGCGGAGCCGGTGGCGACTGTGGAGGAGCCGGCGGCAACTGTGGCGGAGCCGGTGGCGACTGTGGCGGAGCCGGTGGCGACTGTAGAGGAGCCGGTGGCAACTTTTGAGGAGTCGGTGGCGACTGTGGAGGAGACACATCAAAATGATGATGAGACACAGCCAAATGACGAGGAAACAGAGCCTTCAGGTGCGTAGAGATGTATTGTTAAAATTTACATTTTGAAAAAGTATTTGTCTATGGGAATATATTGTAGTAATAATTTTCAACATATTTAACATTTAATTTTAAATAAACAACACCTTGACTTCATCAGGAGCAGCGGTTTCCAAACTTGGTCACAAATTATCTACAACAGTTAATGTTTGATAGGTTAAATAGCTGTTTAACATGTGTATTCATTACTCAATGCCAAATACTAAAATTAAAAAGCAAAATTAAATTATTTAAGTTTTAAAACTGTGAGTATACAGAGAAAATGTTACCTGTTACGGGTACTGGAGCAACAAGGTTGTTACACACTGCTGTAGTGAAAGAGCATGAGAGTCTTCCTCATATTTCACAAACTTGCATGAATGTTGCAGTGGCCTATGGAATTTACACAGTACTCTAATCATTAAAGTCTTTAATCTTAAAATATTTAAAACTTTCAGTAGAATAAATTCCAGTAATGAAGATAGATAGTATATTAATTTATTATATTTTCATGTCATTGAAAACAAGTTTTTACTTTATTTAAAATAGATATTTAAATTAAATTTTATTTTTTATACAGGACACCAAGATCAAACAAGGGTATCCTATTCTAATTTGGAAATCATTATTGCAGTAATTGATCTTAGGGGGCAAAGACGTTTAGAGGATTTCCAAAGGTTTGAGAATCGGCTAGACCATATACAACAGACCATGGAGCGGATACGGACAACGCAAATAGCACAAAGCAATTCATTGGTTACTATTGCTTCCGTCTATGACCAGCTTGCAGCTAATCAAGCAGTTATTTGTTTGCATTGCCAACAAATCATACAGACTCTGCACCATATGGGGGTATGGCAGTATGAGTCTGTGAACAACACTTGATTGATCTCAACCGCACTACATCTGCTGAGTGAAGGAGGGCGAAGAATGCACAATACCGTAACTCCACCAAACACAGAACATGCACCATACCAATATGGCCATGGAACAGAACACCCTGAGTCTACATTTATTTCCGGATCACAACAAAGCTCTGCGTACAATGAGATTTTGGAACTACGTGCGCATCTTGCATATGCTAATTGGCAAATACAAAGATATGAGGAACAGGGTGAGCTAAGAACTGGACAACCAAGACCAAGACCAGGTGAGGGCGAGACAAGACCTGGACAAGAGGAGCCAAGACCTGGACAGGACGAGCCAAGACCTGGACTAGAGGAGCAAAGACCGGGACAGGACGAGCCAAGACCAGGACAAGAGGATCAAACCCCTTGGCTGGCGAAGTAGACAATAAAAGAGTAGGTTGAAAGTACTCAACAACACATCTTAAATATAAATATTTTATTTTAAATTCAAATTAATATTGAATATTAATGTATAAAATAATTATTTTTGATTTTTAAATAACGCTTGATAATAGAGAGAGAGTTGAGATAGTTAGAGACATTTTTAATAATAGATGTAATCTAATATGTTCTAACTTTGATGACGTCTTGATTTTTACCTTTCAGCCAAGAACTCAAAAGACATGACCACATATAGAGGGACTGAGGGACTCACATTGATGTCCCCAATGGTCCTGCCTTCCAAAGGGACAGGCTCTGAAAATTAAAGAGGATGGTATAGGGCTCGTCGGCGTGCATCAAACGGTAAGCTGCAGCTGAAAGCTAGGTTTTCATGTCTGTGTTTAGGATTTGATACTTAATTTGGGTTATCAGGCGGAGATCATGAGGTGAGTTGTATTGTATAGAGACAGCCAGGGCAATTGATTGTTGTCTACCATTGCTAACTTCTAACTTTTTTCCTTTCAGCCAAGACCTCAACACCCATGACCACATGTAGTGAGAAAGAATGACTTACACTGATGTCTAAAATGGTCCAGCCTTCCAAATGGACAGGCTCTATTAATTAAAGAGCCTGGCATAGGGATCATCGGTGTGCATCAAACAGTAAGTAGACACTGAATGCTAAGGATAAAATACATCATAAGTTAAAAATCAATTATGGTTTATAGAACAGTATATGGTCACATGTTCTTAGAAAAGGATAATTATAGATTTTGGATAAGATGAAGTATAAAAAATAGATTAGTGGAACAATGAAATATTTAATTTCAAAAGTAAGAAGAGGGTGACCAAATTTTAAGTTTACATACTAGTTTTGTTTGTTGTAAGATAGTTCTTTATATTGAATTATATGTGTCGTTATTTAGGGCTAGTAGGGAGGAAATGGGTAAACAAATGATAAAATGTGTTGATTCCTTACATTTACATGTTATTTTATACATTTATTTTCAGCACTATCACCATCTTTCATGGGAGGAACACTATACCGACGGATAATTCAGCATGATTAATTACGTTCTCCTGGCATAACGATAATTGCATCATGAAAATACATTTTTAACAATATAGAATATATAATAAAATAAAAGTAAAGTTGATATATTTTTTATTACTGTTCTTGTTTAAAAATGTGATTTTGACTATTTGTAACATTAAAAAAATAAAAAAAATTGAATAAATACTTTATTATGTAAGGGACATTTTAGACTCTCTCCCGAGCAGCAGCATTTACAGGTTTACATCCAGTACTGGATTAAGGACTTCAGGACAGAATGCAGGACAGCAACATTTCATTGTTATTCATTAAGCACATACATGCATGTACACTCCCATACATACTGTAATATCTATATATTTTTATTTATTATTGGCGGAAATCAAAGCTTTTAAGTAAAGTGATGGGAAATCAAATATGCTCACTGATGCAAATAAGCAATGATAAGCTAACTGAACACCTACAAAACTAAAATATAAGGTAAGCTATTGATAATAAAACTACTACACATTGTGGTTCTGGTGAACGATTGTCATGATGCCAGTAGTCAACTGATGGACCCCGGTATCACAACAATCAATATGCAGACAGGGTATGGTTTAATTATTTTGAAATTAAATGGCAAATAAGATATACAGGCTTTAATTCGACAATACTTTGGTTGACACAGTAACTAAAACGTTCTTCAATAGTGGGTAGGACTAAGTCAATGTGGGTGGTATGTAGTGTTAGGTTAGCGTAGCTCACACACTACTTAAATTTATATATTGCCAATTCTTAAAGGTAGACATTACTTAAAATAGTTACTTTTGTTAGGTCAGTGGTCAGCACCACAAATTTTTTCAAAGTAGTGTACTTACAGCATCACTCCATGTCTAAAGAACAATAGCAGAAGATCTCAACATTTTTTACATAGTGGAATTTTAAGCTACTGACATTTAACATACTTAGCTCTCATATGTACTCAGCATAGAGAAGATATGAAATGGAAGGTGATAATGCACAAGAGAAGAAGCGAATAGCTCTATTTTATAAAAGGAAGACTGACTTCACAATTAGGAGCTGATTGATAGTTGCGTTATCTTACAGTTTAGCACTTCTACATTCTTATTTCATGTGGGACAAAGTGAACCATTTATTCATGTTCAAAAATGTAACAAACAGTGTACCTGTGCAAGAAATCGGATACTGGCGGGGTGTGCTGCTACTGCCAATTGAAGTTTGACAGGACTACCTGCCTACATCAATACATTAAGAACATATAGACATTGAAACTTTAAAAAGGAATGTGTTAAAACGGGGGTAAAGGGGTGGTGTAAAGGAATACAACCATAAGAACTGATAGCTGTATAAAATTACTGGTAGTAGGGCTGATGCCAGGTCTACAGCAAACAAACAGTGTGCCTGTGCATTGAAAAGGACATTGGCATAGAGTGTGTTGCTGCTACAACTTGTATTTCAACGGGACTATACGCAAACACATAAAATGACGAACGTCTATCCCTGGAAGCATGCCGAACATGTGTTATAGCTGCAACTGGGGTCATGCACACAATGTGTTATAGATGAAACTTGGGGTATGCCCAGCACGGGTTATAGCTAACTTTGAGCACATCCAGGGGCAAGTGACGGGGCGTAATAGTTTACATGGTAGAGAAAGCTTTAGCCTTTAGGTGCAACCATTTTATACCTGATGAATACGCAGTGTTAAACGGGTGGTTTGTGGTGGGGTGGTAGTCACATAAGATTTGTCTGTGTAAATGGTGAATTGAAAAATATTATGGATTGTGAGGTGTATACCTCTTGTGACTCTATTAATGTTAGCGCAGTTCATCAATATTATATATTATATAATAAGGTTTGTATAGATGGGATGAAGAGGCGCCCCTCGGTCTGGGCGTCTAGAATTAGCGGGTAGGGGGTTAGGCAGGAACCGGGGTGCAGAACTGGGAATGGGGGTGCCTATCCCTTCAGGTATATGACTGCAGGGTGGGGGTTGGGCCTGGAATTTTAAGTAACGCTGTGAGGGATTGAAGGGCAGGCTGGGAGCTGTAGTGCCACAACTTAAAGTAGCGGCAGGGGTGGAGGTTTGGACGGGGATCGTCTTAAAGTAGACCTATAAGTATAGATGGGATGAAGAGGCGTGCATGGGTCTGGGCGTCTAGAATTAGCGGGTAGGGGGTCAGGCAGGAGAGGAGGTGCAGAGCTGGGAATGGGGGTGCCTATCCCTGCAGGTATATGACTGCAGGGTGGACGTTGGTCCTTGCATTTTAAGTAACGCTGTGAGGGATTGAAGGGCAGGCTGGGAGCTGTAGTGCCACGGCTTAAATTAGTGGCGGGGGTTGAGGTTTGGACGGGGACCGTCTTAAAGTAGACCAGTATGTATCGATGGGATGAAGAGGCGTGCATGGGTCTGGGCGTCTAGAATTAGCGGGTAGGGGGTCAGGCAGGAGAGGGGGTGCAGAGCTGAGAATGGGGGTGCCCATCCCGTTAGGTATATGGCTGCAGCGTGGAGGTTGGGCCAGGAATTTTAAGGAACGCTGTGAGGGATTGAAGGGCAGGTTGGGAGCTGTAGTGCCACGGATTAAATTAGCGGCGGGGGTTGAGGTTTGGACGGGGACCGTCTTAAAGTAGACCAGTATGTATCGATGGGATGAAGAGGCATGCATGGGTCTGGGCGTCTAGAATTAGCGGGTAGGGGGTCAGGCAGGAGAGGGGGTGCAGAGCTGGGAATGGGGGTGCCCATCCCTTTAGGTATATGGCTGCAGCGTGGAGGTTGGGCCTGGCATTTTAAGGAACGCTGTGAGGGATTGAAGGGCAGGCTGGGAGCTGTAGCGCCACGGCTTAAAGTAGCGGCGGGGGTTGAGGTTTGGACGGGGACCGTCTTAAAGTAGACCAGTATGTATCGATGGGATTAAGAGGCGCGCCTGGGTCTGGGCGTCTAGAATTAGCGGGTAGGGGGTCAGGCAGGAGAGGGGGTGCAGAGCTGGAATTTGGGGTGCCTATCCCTTCAGGTATATGACTGCAGGGTGGATGTTGGTCCTTGCATTTTAAGTAACGCTGTGAGGGATTGAAGAGCAGGCTGGGAGCTGTAGTGCCACGGCTTAAATTAGCGGCGGGGGTTGAGGTTTGGATGGGGACCGTCTTAAAGTAGACCAGTATGTATCGATGGGATGAAGAGGCGTGCATGGGTCTGGGCGTCTAGAATTAGCGGTTAGGGGGACAGACAGGAGAGGGGGTGCAGAGCTGGGAATGGGGATGCCCATCCCTTTAGGTATATGGCTGCAGCGTGGAGGTTGGGCCAGGAATTTTAAGGAACGCTGTGAGGGATTGAAGGGCAGGCTGGTAGCTGTAGTGTCACGGCTAAAATTAGCGGCGGGGGTTGAGGTTTGGACGGGGACCGTCTTAAAGTAGACCAATATGTATCGATGGGATGAAGAGGCGTGCATGGGTCTGGGCATCTAGAATTAGCGGGTAGGGGGTCAGGCAGGAGAGGGGGTGCAGAGCTGGGAATGGGGGTGCCCATCTCTTTAGGTATATCGCTGCAGCGTGGAGGTTGGGCCTTGCATTTTAAGGAACGCTGTGAGGGATTGAAGGACAGGCTGGGAGCTGTAGTGCCACGTCTTACAATAGCGGCGGGGGTTGAGGTTTGGACGGGGACCGTCTTAAAGTAGACCAGTATGTATCGATGGGATAACATGTTGTTTGTCGATGTTCTTATTGTCGACCTATTCAGAGCCGTCTTAACAGCAGTGTAGGCCCCTGGGCACAGCAATGCACTGGGGCCCCCACCCACCCATCAGCGGTAGGGGTGGGGGGTGCTATCAGCAGCAGCTTTGATGTCCCATGGGGGGGGGGTAAGGGGGTTCTATCTTTCGCTCAGCATGTAGGACCTGGAGATATAATTTCTGCTAATTACTCCTTTACTGCACAAATGGGACCGGAAGGAGAACACTAAACTGGAGAAAGGGACATTGGGCTGAATGAAGGGGCCCTGGTACATGAATTCCTGGGTGGTAGGGGGTGTTTAATACACAGGGGAGGGGTGGATAGAGGAGTAGGCTTAATAATATTCATTATTTTCCGGGGGTCAGGGCAGCTTGCTTTACTGCAGATATCTCCAGTTCCTGGAAATAAATTTCTTAGCTTTAATGGGATAAAAAAAAACAAGATAGTCCCACCTTTCAGGAGGTACTGGGGACACCTTTCAGGAGGTACTGGGGACATTGGGATCAGACTTCAGGAGCCAGAGCAATCCACCAACAAAATATAAAACTGCATATTAAGCGTGTGGAGCTGGAGCAGGGACCAGCTGCTTGAAGGCTGATATATCTGGCTCTGGGCATAGTAGAGACAAGCCACTGATAGGGGAGAGTCCCAGCTTTTGGAGTATACCCTCAGAAAAACTCTAAGTCTGACAGAACCTGAGATATCTGGCTGGGAAAACAATTAACAGGCTTAACAGGCTTGGATGGGGACCACTGCTTTGAAGTCAGATATCTCCGGTTCCCCAGGGCCGATTTTCAAAATTCTGGTACCCCTGGAAAGAGGGGACCCTCAGAAATCAGCCTAGGGCCCTTTTACTCATGGGGCCCTTGGGCAAGAGCCCATTGAGCCCATACAAAAAGACGGCCCTGGACCTATTCTGTTTCGATGTAAGGTGTGCCGGACAGGTTGTTTGTCGATGTTCTTATTGTCGACCTATTCTGTTTCGATGTAAGGTGTGCCGGACAGGTTGTTTGTCGATGTTCTTATTGTCGACCTATTCTGTTTCGATGTAAGGTGTGCCGGACAGGTTGTTGCTCGATGTTCTTATTGTCGACCTATTCTGTTTCGATGTAAGGTGTGCCGGACAGGTTGTTTGTCGATGTTCTTATTGTCGACCTATTCTGTTTCGATGTAAGGTGTTGTTTGTCGATCAACATGTTGTTTGTCGATCCATTAACATGTAGATGTATAATTACTTTCGACATTTACATTTTCTAACAACAACATGTCTAGTTTTAATATGTCGATATTATATTCCTGTCTATATTAATAATTCGATATAGGTCATGTCTATATATTGCATTGTTCGACATTCATCATGTCTACCTTCAGTTACTGTCAATGTAAAATGTGCCGCTCTAAAAGCTATGCCGAACTGCCGTTGTCGCTAAAATGATTGTCGATGTACGTCCCTCCGATTTTACATACCACACCCGAGGCGTACACCAGGCGGGAGGGGGCGGCCGGCGGCGTTGGGCCACCATTTTGGGGGTGTGGTCTGGGCAATGCAGGCGTGCGGGGGGGGGGGGTTGCGGTAGCTGCGTGACATCACACACAGCCGCTGTGACCCAGAGAGCGGGAAGCTCCCTGCCAGCGTGCAGGAGCTGTGCTGGTAGGGAGCTACTCTTCAGGTACAAAAGCATCGCCGCCGTGCAATGCTTTTGTACCTGTGCGAGGGGCAGAGGCAGACATGCGGGGTGGACTAGCCCTGTGCTTGGCATCCCCCCACATGTCAGGGTGGCTGATCATAGCCGTGCAAAATTTTGCACAGCTATGATCAGGTCTGAATTAGCTCCAATATGCCATACACCATAATGCCCATTACACATTATGCCACACACTGTAATGCCCATTACACAATATGCGACACACAGTTTTGCCCCCACACAATAGTGTCCCTTACAAATTATGCTTCACAGTATGTCTTCTAATTACTTTTAAATTACCTGCTCATTGTCAGGGATTTCATACTCGCTGGCAAGGGTTCCATGATCATTGGCAGGGGTTTTATGCTCTGGGTTCCATGCTCGCTGCCAGGGGTCTCATGCTCATTGCCAAGGGGTTTCCCTGCTCGTTGTCTGGGGTTTCCTGCTCATTGCCAAGGGTTTCATACTCATTGCCAAGGGTATCCCTGCTTGCTGCCAGGGGTCTCAAACTTGTTGCCAAGGGGTTTCTTGCTTGTTGCCAAGGGTTTCATGCTCGTTGCCAAGGGGTTTCCCACTGTGTAAAAAAAGCCCAACCAAAATGATCGCCACAGAGCTGGAGACAGACACCCCGAAGCCCCCAGTGCTACCAAGCCACTAATAGGGCTGCGAACAATGTCAGGGCTATTGTTATGCAACCCCCACACCCTCCCACCTAAATTTGAAAAAAAAAACTTTGTTGGTGCCGGCAGCCAGGACGTTCTGGAACTCCATTTTTCACAAGACATTCAGATAGGAGTTCCATCTGAAAAATAGCCCGGCTACTTTTATATTAATACTGTGTGTATGACAATGGAATGAGGTATGGCTATGTTATTATAAAATAAACTCCCTAGAGTGTACACTGGGCATAATTCCTTTTTGTATGCAATGGCCAATTATAATGCAATGGAGAGATTGTCAGCAGACTGTGCATGTGCTGGGTAGCGCTATGTGCATGCGCAAACGTGCTGCTGCGATCCTGGTCGCAATGAGGATATAATGGAAAAGTGATTGACAGGAAGTGACCATTTGGAGATGTTAACAGGGAGTTTACCGGGAGTGGCTGGAAAAACCGCAGGTGTAGCATGGGCTGTTTTCGGGACACGTGCTGCCTTAAGATGTGAGCTCTTACATACAAAAACATTGTATCCGAGTCACTACTGCTGTGTCCAGTCTGCATAGCCATAGGGATGCCGTTACCCTGGATGTTTCTCATTTTTGCATATAGGCTGCGAATGTGTACATGCAAAGTTTTGAATGAGTGGGTCAGGTGAGCAACTCGTTTCATTTCTCAGTGGCAGCGTCACTTGCTAACATTAGCAATTCTGTAGCCTAGAAAATTGCAATTTCATTTACGTACATACATGACTCAGGCCTGCAGTGTGATAGAGAAAGCAATATAGGGGCTAGTGCGAACAAAAATTACACTTTGGCCCTCATTCAGCATCAGTTGCAAATGCAAATCATCACATAGTGGGGCTGATTCAGACCTGATCGCTGCTGTGCGTTTTCGCACAGCAGCGATAAGGTCTGAACTGCGCATGCACTGGCACCGCAGTGTGCCTGTGCATGCCAGACAGCCGACGGCTGTCTTAGCCCTGCGATCGCCTCTGCTTGAATAAAAAAAAAGCATTGCTGCTGTGCAATGCTTTTGTACTAGTGCGGGGAGGGTCTGGCCTGACATGTGGGGCGGACTAGCCCTATGCTTGGCGTCCCCCCGCATGTCAGGGAAGCTGATCGTAGATGTGCTAAATTTATCACATCTATGATCAGGTCTGAGTTAGGCCCTGTGAGCAATTATCTGCACACTGCGCATGAGTACACAAATAAACAGAAGACAATACGCATGCGCTAAGTCTTGATTCCATGTTCCTAACTAGGTATCTGCAAACTAGTGATGTGCACTGGACATTTTTCGGGTTTTGTGTTTTGGTTTTGGATTCGGTTCCGCGGCCGTGTTTTGGATTCGGACGCGTTTTGGCAAAACCTCCCTGAAAATTTTTTGTCGGATTGGGGTGTGTTTTGGATTCGGGTGTTTTTTACAAAAAACCCTCAAAAACAGCTTAAATCATAGAATTTGGGGGTCATTTTGATCCCATAGTATTATTAACCTCAATAACCATAATTTCCACTAATTTCCAGTCTATTCTGAACACCTCACAATATTATTTTTAGTCCTAAAATTTGCACCGAGGTCGTTGGATGACTAAGCTAAGCGACCCAAGTGGCCGACACAAACACCTGGCCCATCTAGGAGTGGCACTGCAGTGTCAGACAGGATGGTCGATTTAAAAAATAGTCCCCAAACAGCACATGATGCAAAGAAAAAAAGAGGTGCACTGTGGTCGCTGGATGACTAAGCTAAGCGACACAAGTGGCCAACACAAACACCTGGCCCATCTAGGAGTGGCACTGCAGTGTCAGGCAGGATGGCACTTCAAAAAATTTTTCCCCAAACAGCACATGATGCAAAGAAAAATGAAAGAAAAAAGAGGTGCAAGATGGAATTGTCCTTGGGCACTCCCACCCACCCTTATGTTGTATAAACAGGACATGCACACTTTAACAAACCCATCATTTCAGCGACAGGGTCTGCCACACAACTGTGACTGAAATGACTGGTTGGTTTGGGCCCCCACCAAAAAAGAAGCAATCAATCTCTCCTTGCACAAACTGGCTCTACAGAGGCAAGATGTCCACCTCATCATCATCCTCCGATTCCTCACCCCTTTCACTGTGTACATCCCCCTCCTCACAGATTATTAATTCGTCCCAATTGGAATCCACCATCTCAGATCCCTGTGTAGTTTCTGGAGGCAATTGCTGGTGAATGTCTCCACGGAGGAATTGATTATAATTCATTTTGATGAACATCATCTTCTCCACATTTTCTGGAAGTAACCTCGTACGCCGATTGCTGACAAGGTGAGCGGCTGCACTAAACACTCTTTCGGAGTACACACTGGAGGGGGGGCAACTTAGGTAAAATAAAGCCAGTTTCTGCAAGGGCCTCCAAATTGCCTCTTTTTCCTGCCAGTATACATACGGACTGTCTGACGTGCCTACTTGGATGCGGTCACTCATATAATCCTCCACCATTCTTTCAATGGTGAGAGAATCATATGCAGTGACAGTAGACGACATGTCAGTAATCGTTGGCAGGTCCTTCAGTCCGGACCAGATGTCAGCACTCGCTCCAGACTGCCCTGCATCACCGCCAGTGGGTGGGCTCGGAATTCAAAGCCTTTTCCTCGCACCCCCAGTTGCGGGAGAATGTGAAGGAGCAACTGTTGACGGGTCACGTTCCGCTTGACTTGACAATTTTCTCACCAGCAGGTCTTTGAACCTCTGCAGACTTGTGTCTGCCGGAAAGAGAGATACAACGTAGGTTTTAAATCTAGGATCGAGCACGGTGGCCAAAATGTAGTGCTCTGATTTCAACAGATTGACCACCCGTGAATCCTGGTTAAGCGAATTAAGGGCTCCATCCACAAGTCCCACATGCCTAGCGGAATCGCTCCTTCAATGTCTCCAACTTCTTCTGCAAAAGCCTGATGAGGGGAATGACCTGACTCAGGCTGGCAGTGTCTGAACTGACTTCACGTGTGGCAAGTTCAAAGGGTTGCAGAACCTTGCACAACGTTGAAATCATTCTCCACTGCGCTTGAGTCAGGTGCATTCCCCCTCCTTTGCCTATATCGTAGGCAGATGTATAGGCTTGAATGGCCTTTTGCTGCTCCTCCATCCTCTGAAGCATATAGAGGGTTGAATTCCACCTCGTTACCACCTCTTGCTTCAGATGATGACAGGGCAGGTTCAGGACTGTTTGCTGGTGCTCCAGTCTTCGGCACGCGGTAGCTGAATGCCGAAAGTGGCCCGCAATTCTTCGGGCCACGACAGCATCTCTTGCACGCCCCTGTCGTTTTTTAAATAATTCTGCACCACCAAATTCAATGTATGTGCAAAACATGGGACGTGCTGGAATTTGCCCAGATGTAATGCACGCACAATATTACTGGGGTTGTCCGATGTCACAAATCCCCAGGAGAGTCCATTTGGGATAAGCCATTCTGCGATGGTGTTCCTCAGTTTCCGTAAGAGGTTGTTAGCTGTGTGCCTCTTCTGGAAAGCGGTGATACAAAGCGTAGCCTGCCTAGGAACAAGTTGGCGTTTGCGAGATGCTGCTACTGGTGCCGCCGCTGCTGTTCTTGCTGCGGGAGGCAATACATCTACCCAGTGGGCTGTCACAGTCATATAGTCCTGAGTCTGCCCTGCTCCACTTGTCCACATGTCCGTGGTTAAGTGGACATTGGGTACAACTGCATGTTTTAGGACACTGGTGACTCTTTTTCTGAGGTCTGTGTACATTTTCGGTATCGCCTGCCTAGAGAAATGGAACCTAGATGGTATTTGGTACCGGGGACACAGTACCTCAATCAAGTCTCTAGTTGCCTGTGAATTAACGGTGGATAACGGAACACACGTTTCTCACCGCCCTGGCTGCCAAGACCTGAGTTATCCACTTTGCAGCAGGATGACTGCTGTGATATTTCATCTTCCTCGCAAAGGACTGTTGGACAGTCAATTGCTTACTGGAAGTAGTACAAGTGGTCTTCCGACTTCCCCTCTGGGATGACGATCGACTCCCAGCAGCAACAACAGCAGCGCAAGCAGCAGTAGGCGTTACACTCAAGGATGCATCGGAGGAATCCCAGGCAGGAGAGGACTCGTCAGACTTGCCAGTGACATGGCCTGCAGGACTATTGGCTTTCCTGTGTAAGGATGAAATTGACACTGAGGGAGTTGGTGGTGTGGTTTGCAGGACCTTGGTTACAAGAGGAAGGGATTTAGTAGTCAGTGGACTGCTTCTTCTGTCATCCAAAGTTTTTGAACTTGTCACTGACTTATGATGAATGCGCTGCAGGTGACGTATAAGGGAGGATGTTCCGAGGTGGTTAACGTCCTTACCCCTACTTATTACTGCTTGACAAAGGCAACACACGGCTTGACACCTGTTGTCCGCATTTGTGTTAAAATAATTCCACACCGAAGAGGTGATTTTTTTTGTAATTTGACCAGGCATGTCAATGGCCATATTCGTCCCATGGACAACAGGTGTCTCCCCGGGTGCCTGACTTAAACAAACCACCTCACCATCAGAATCCTCCTTGTCAATTTCCTCCTCAGCACCAGCAACACCCATATACTCATCCTGGTGTACTTCAACAGTGACACCTTCAATTTGACTATCAGGAACTGGACTGCGGGTGCTCCTTCCAGAACTTGCAGGGGGCGTGCAAATGGTGGAAGGCGCCACCTCTTCCAGTCCAGTGTTGGGAAGGTCAGGCATCGCAGCCGACACAATTGGACTCTCCTTGGGGATTTGTGATTTAGAAGAACGCACAGTTCTTTGCTGTGCTTTTGTCAGCTTAAGTCTTTTCATTTTTCTAGCGAGAGGATGAGTGCTTCCATCCTCATGTGAAGCTGAACCACTAGTCATGAACATAGGCCAGGGCCTCAGCCGTTCCTTGCCACTCCATGTCGTAAATGGCATATTGGCAAGTTTACGCTTCTCCTCAGACGCTTTTAATTTTGATTTTTGGGTCATTTTACTGAACTTTTTTTGGGGGGGATTTTACATGCTCTCTACTATGACATTGGGCATCGGCCTTGGCAGACGACGTTGATGGCATTTCATCGTCTCTGCCATGACTAGTGGCAGCAGCTTCAGCACGAGGTGGAAGTGGATCGTGATCTTTCCCTATTTTACCCTCCACATTTTTGTTCTCCATTTTTTAATGTGTGGAATTATATGCCAGTATCAATAGCAATGGCCTACTACTATATATACTGCGCACAACTGAAATGCACCACAGGTATGGATGGATAGTATACTTGACGACACAGAGGTAGGTAGAGCAGTGGCCTACTGTACCGTACTGCTATATATTATATACTGGTGGTTAGCAAACTGTGCAAAACTGAAATGCACCACAGGTATGGATGGATAATATACTTGATGACACAGAGGTAGGTAGAGCAGTGGCCTACTGTACCGTACTGCTATATATTATATACTGGTGGTCAGCAAACTGTGCAAAACTGAAATGCACCACAGGTATGGATGGATAGTATACTTGACGACACAGAGGTAGGTAGAGCAGTGGCCTTCTGTACCGTACTCCTATATATTATATACTGGTGGTCAGCAAAATAATGCACTGTACTCCTACTATATACTACAATGCAGCACAGATATGGAGCGTTTTTCAGGCAGAGAACGTATAATACTGGTGGTCACTGGTCAGCTAAACTCTGCACTGTACTCCTCCTATATAATACTGCTGGTCCCCAGTCCCCACAATAAAGCAGTGTGAGCACAGATATATGCAGCACACTGAGCACAGATATGGAGCGTTTTTCAGGCAGAGAACGTATAATACTGGTGGTCACTGGTCAGCAAAACTCTGCACTGTACTCCTCCTATATAATACTGTTGGTCCCCAGTCCCCACAATAAAGCAGTGTGAGCACAGATATATGCAGCACACTGAGCACAGATATGGAGCGTTTTTCAGGCAGACAACGTATACTGGTGGTCACTGGTCAGCAAAACTCTGCACCGTACTCCTCCTATATAATACTGCTGGTCCCCAGTCCCCACAGTAAAGCAGTGTGAGCACAGATATATGCAGCACACTGAGCACAGATATGGAGCGTTTTGCAGGTAGAGAACGTATTATACTGGTGGTCACTGGTCAGCAAAACTCTGCACTGTACTCCTCCTATATAATATACTGGTGGTCCCCAGTACCCACAATAAAGCAGTGTGAGCACAGATATATGCAGCACACTGAGCACAGGTATGGAGCGTTTTTCAGGCAGAGAACGAATAATACTGGTGGTCACTGGTTAGCAAAACTCTGCACTGTACTCCTCCTATATAATACTGCTGGTCCCCAGTCCCCACAATAAAGCAGTGTGATCACAGATATATGCAGCACACTGAGCACAGATATGGAGCGTTTTTCAGGCAGAGAACGTATAATACTGGTGGTCACTGGTCAGCAAAACTCTGCACTGTACTCCTCCTATATAATACTGCTGGTCCCCAGTCCCCACAATAAAGCAGTGTGAGCACAGATATATGCAGCACACTGAGCACAGATATGGAGCGTTTTTCAGGCAGAGAACGTATAATACTGGTGGTCACTGGTCAGCAAAACTCTGCACTGTACTCCTCCTATAATACTGCTGGTCCCCAGAATAAAGATATTTGCAGCCCCTTGAAACAAAGTGAGAGGACGCCAGCCACGTCCTCTCACTATCATTTCCAATGCACGAGTGAAAAATGGCGGCGACGCGCGGCTCCTTATATAGAATCCGAATCTCGCGAGAATCCGACAGCGGGATGATGACGTTCGGGCGCGCTCGGGTTAACCGAGCCATACGGGAGAATCCGAGTCTGCCTCGGACCCGTGTAAAATGGGTGAAGTTCGGGGGGGTTCGGATTCCGAGGAACAGAACCCGCTCATCACTACTGCAAACACAGTAGCGTTCGCATTTACCAATGAAAAAAGGAGTGGAGGAAATGTGTCAGTGGGATGGGTCCACTATTTCTGTGATGCAGGGCATGTAGTGTATGTTGTGGGATTTGCAATCGCAATATACAGTATAAGAAAAAGATTGTAGAAATTGCAAACACTTCAATTGTACAGGCTGAGTAGCAAGAGAGCTACTGTATGCAGACTGTGGAAGTGCCGATGGCAGCAGCAAAAGTTCCGATGGTCAAGCTAATAATTGCAAAATCACAAGCAGCTGATGGTGATCATAGTGATGCAGGGTATGCTGTTAGCATGGTGCTTGCCCATTTAAACTAATTAGGTATCATAAATCCACAAAATAATCCTTTTCTTTAAATATGTATGTTTTCATTTTAGCAGATGACGCTTGGTTGTGTACTCACTGTTTTTTACACTAAATCCCCGAAGAGTAAGCAGCTTTCATATATGACCACTTTTACTTGTCACCAGACAGATGGTTGAAATCTCCCTTTTAACACAGAAGCCACTACTCCTGGAATCACCATGGGGATACAGTGTAACAAATGGTGAGTACACAACCAGCGTCATGGCATTCATGCATCCATGCCAATAATCTTACACAGGTCCAATTCACTAAGGTGATATCAGCCCAGGAGATCCCACTAACCTGGCCAGCAATAACAGGACTTTGGAAATCTGCTACTACAGATGAAGCTTCGCTCATCTATACCGTCTATGGCGTTTGTCCCGATCATGGAGTCGCAGTGTGCCTGGTCGCAGGGTGGCGCATTGAGCTTAGTGTGGCATATGGCGTTACCAGTGAGTGTAATACCAGCGATCATCCACTAGATGTCACTTTTGAAAATCACCATTGCGCATGCTTGAGGTGTCCAATAAAATACTATAGTACAAGACTCTCCATTGCGCATGAGTGAGGTCTCCTTGAAATACACTATAGCGCAAGAACTACTTTACTGTACATATCTGTGGCTTTGTTGGCCTAGTGGCAGGGTCAGTGCTAGAGTGTTTGGTGCCCGCCTGCAAACAATAAATTTCCGCCCTCCCATATTTTACAAAGGGATAGTGCTGTCAAAAAGGGGTGTAGTCTCACAAGGAAGGGACGTGGCCACACAATGGTACACCCATTTCAAATTACGCCACACAGTAGCACTATCTTATTTACTTCACCCTGCGCATAATAGTGCTTTTTATACACATAATGTCCCCGGTAGTGGTGCCGCTTATACACATAATACCCCCTGTAGTAGCGCCGCTTATACACCTAGTAGTAGTGCTGGTTACGTATAATGCCCACAGAAGTGCCACTTTATGACCCCACACACATACATACACATAGATACACACACACACAGATACGCATGCACGTACACACACATACATACATACATACATACATACATACATACATACATACACACACACACACACACACACACACACACACACACACACACACACACACACACCAGTGCCTGAACTTATGAATGGTAGGCCCAGGTGCAAAAATTTGCTTTGGGCCCACCTCTTCCGTCCTATCCCAAATTCACAATATGCCACATTGCAATCTGTGACAAGAGAGGCAGTGGGTGACGAAAAGGAGGATAAGGTGATGGGGACAGGGACAGGTAGAAAATGATGGGGATGGAGTGACAGATATAGGGAGAAGGTGACAAGGAACGGCAGTGGATGATGGAAAGAGTGACATACAATAGGCAGTAGGAAATAGGGAGAGGGTTACAAGGACTGGCAGTGGATGACAGGGATAGGTCGAGGATGATGGGGTTACAGGTATAGGGTGAGAGGAAGAGGGATGTAGTTACCATCCTGGTGGTCAGGATCCCAGCAGTCAGCATACCGACGCCAGGATCCTGACCACCAGAATGCCGACAGGGGGAAGAGGGCTATTCCTACTCATGGGTGTCCACGACACAAATAGAGTGGGAATAGAACCTGTGGTGAGCGCAGCAAGCCACCGAGCCCGCAAGGTGCTTTGTTGCACTTACCCCCCTGCTGGCATTCAGGTGGCCGGGATCCCAGCTGCCAGTCAGCCTTACCCAATGTGAGAAAGAGGGTGACAGCAAAAGGCAGTGGATGATGGAGAGAGTGACATAGGCAGTAGGAAATAGGGAGAGGGTGCAGGTGACAGAGAGAGGGTTACTGGTATAGACAATGAGAGACAGGGAGAGGGTGACAGGTATATGCAGTGGGTGACAGGAAGAATGTGACAGGTATAGACAATGGGAGACAGGTATAGGCAGTGGGTGACAGGAAGAGGGTGACAGGCGTGGAGAGTGCTGCTCCCCATTCACCTCCAGCGTGGCAGGATCCGGCGTGGCGTGCTCCAGCATGGCGACGGACGTGGCGGTCGGTCTCCAGCGTGGAGGAACTTGCATCCGTTCGGATTCAAGTCCCTCCAATCGCGCCCTGAATGGCATTGTCATAGCTCTGCCCGCTCCCGGCGTCATATAAGAGACGCTGCGGAGCGGGAGAGCTCAGTGGGGCACCGGACACGGATGGAAGAAGAGCTCCTGGAGAAGAAAGAAGACCGAGCAGCGGAGACGACGACGATGGCGGAGGTGGCGACGGCGGAGTCAGCAGCGAGGAAGAAGAAGAAGACGTCGGCGGGGGAAGATGCCCTGCGGCAGAAGTCCAGTGGAGAGTGCTGCAGCGTGTGGGAAGTGAAAGAGCTAATGAAGCTCCCCGCTGCAGACTCTCCCACCGTGACGGGTAGTCGGCCTTGGGCCACTTATACTTACATTTAGTTCCACTCCAGACCTCCTGCCTTTGCCCTCACTCCAGGCCTCCTGCCTGTACCCTCACTCTAGGCCAACGGCCTGTGCCCCCATTCAAGCCACTGGCCTGCGCCCCCATTCAGGCCACCGGCCTGCGCCCCCATTCAGGCCACCGGTCTAAGCCCCCATGCAGGCCACCGGCCTGCGCCCCCATGCAGGCCTCCGGCCTGTGCCCGCAACCAGGCCACCGGCCTGCGACTCACACAGGCTTCTGGCCTGCAACTCACCCAGGCCTGCGCCATCCACTGTATCTTATAGGACCCGGGGTGGTATTGTATAGACCGGCCCGGATGGAATCTGCTGGGAGTGGGTCCGTACGGCAGCTTCCAAGGGACTCATGTCTGGCCGGGTGTGAGGAACTGGCTGGTCCCATGTGGTGTACAATACAAGGGATTAGAGAGAGTGTGGAGTAACGTTCCCGTCCCATGTGCCTCTACTTCCCGCTAATCTGGAGTGTACGGCTGTCCATAACAGACCCCCGTTCGCATCCACAGTAAAGAGCGGAAAGAAGTTGCTAACGATCAGTATGCGGTAAGTGGAGTTGGTTATTCGGGGTTAACCTATTGTGCCGGGGAATTATTCTACTGACTTGTTGTTTAGTGATTGTGATTAGTTAGTCCGGTCTCTGTTAGTTTGGAATAGAACCAGCAGTCTCAGTTGCTAATTTGCTCAAGCAGGCGTAGTTAGGCTGTAACTTGTTGTTAGCCGTTAGAGTAGCCTGCAGTTAAGGAGGCTGTTCTTCTTGCCCCAACAGAAGCAGAGAGGTGCGACTATCAAGGTGACCAGCGAGTCAGGAGTGAGTATTGCTCTGTGTACGTTTGTTATCGTCCCCATATACCGGTCAGGGACGTGAGGACCCCTCTCACCACACTACGCGCGAGAGTGTGAGTGTGTGAGAATTGGGTCGCTGAGGCCTTTGGCCAGTGATGACCTTTCACCCAGCCGGTGAAGGTCGCAGCTACCTCTGACGTGCCCCGCTCTTGAGAAAGATGTTGAAACGTCTTAATCGGTACATTCCTCCCCTTTAGGTTGATCGTCGACCGCTGCTGAGAGGTGTACGCGTCTGTGATCGATCCGGAAGGTTGGGTTTCCTGACGCTTCCGCGTACTGTACGTGACAGGAGCGGCCACAGGTAGGCAGTGTGACGACACCTGCATGACAGCAAGCACTGCATCATGCCCCAGCCCTGTTACACAGGTACAGTACATGGTAGTTGGTGACAGTTATAGGCAATGGGAGACAGGGAGAGGGTGACAGTTAACTACACACCTGTGATGGCTTCAGCAACCAGCTCCTGACAGTTATCCTCTATGGCTCCACCCTCCGGTAATCTCATTGGTGGGCAGTGAAAATGTTACTGTCACAGCCTGACCCCGTTCTCTGCATTGACTCTATATGTATGGTGCATGGCCTACATCACAAAACATACCCAGAAAGACTAACAAATCTCAATATGTATACTTTGAAGCAGAGAAGGGAAAGGGGGGACATGATAAAACTCTTGATATATTTGAAAGTTTCTAACAAAGTCCAGGAGGGAAACATTCTCCATATGAAGAGAAGCAATAGGACACGAGGACATGCACTGAGACTGGAGGGGGGGAGGTTCAGGAGAAATATGAGGAAAAATTACTTCACAGAAAGGGTAGTGGACAATTGGAATAGACTCCCATCAGAGGTGGTAGAGGCTAAGACAGTAGAGCAATTTAAACATGCATGGGATAGACATAAGGATATCCTTACAAAGAAATAAGGATCAAATAAGTTTTGAGATAAAAATATGGTTAAAAAAAAAGGGCAGACTAGATGGGCCAAGTGGTTCCTATCTGCCGTCAAATTCTATGTTTCTATGTGGTCGGATGCTCTCGGTGGTGGGTAAGTAGGGGGCCGCAGAGGCAGTTTCAACTGCTCTTTCGGCTTCCGCTACTCACAGGGAAGATGCCGCGCCAGAAGCCTGACAGATGTTGGGCTCTTTGTTAGAGATGAGCGCCTGAAATTTTTCGGGTTTTGTGTTTTGGTTTTGGGTTCGGTTCCGCGGCCGTGTTTTGGGTTCGAACGCGTTTTGGCAAAACCTCACCGAATTTTTTTTGTCGGATTCGGGTGTGTTTTGGATTCGGGTGTTTTTTTCAAAAAACACTAAAAAACAGCTTAAATCATAGAATTTGGGGGTCATTTTGATCCCAAAGTATTATTAACCTCAAAAACCATAATTTACACTCATTTTCAGTCTATTCTGAATACCTCACACCTCACAATATTATTTTTAGTCCTAAAATTTGCACCGAGGTCGCTGTGTGAGTAAGATAAGCGACCCTAGTGGCCGACACAAACACCGGGCCCATCTAGGAGTGGCACTGCAGTGTCACGCAGGATGTCCCTTCCAAAAAACCCTCCCCAAACAGCACATGACGCAAAGAAAAAAAGAGGCGCAATGAGGTAGCTGTGTGAGTAAGATTAGCGACCCTAGTGGCCGACACAAACACCGGGCCCATCTAGGAGTGGCACTGCAGTGTCACGCAGGATGGCCCTTCCAAAAAACCCTCCCCAAACAGCACATGACGCAAAGAAAAAAAGAGGCGCAATGAGGTAGCTGTGTGAGTAAGATTAGCGACCCTAGTGGCCGACACAAACACCGGGCCCATCTAGGAGTGGCACTGCAGTGTCACGCAGGATGTCCCTTCCAAAAAACCCTCCCCAAACAGCACATGACGCAAAGAAAAAAAGAGGCGCAATGAGGTAGCTGTGTGAGTAAGATTAGCGACCCTAGTGGCCGACACAAACACCGGGCCCATCTAGGAGTGGCACTGCAGTGTCACGCAGGATGGCCCTTCCAAAAAACCCTCCCCAAACAGCACATGACGCAAAGAAAAAAAGAGGCGCAATGAGGTAGCTGACTGTGTGAGTAAGATTAGCGACCCTAGTGGCCGACACAAACACCGGGCCCATCTAGGAGTGGCACTGCAGTGTCACGCAGGATGTCCCTTCCAAAAAACCCTCCCCAATCAGCACATGATGCAAAGAAAAAGAAAAGAAAAAAGAGGTGCAAGATGGAATTGTCCTTGGGCCCTCCCACCCACCCTTATGTTGTATAAACAAAACAGGACATGCACACTTTAACCAACCCATCATTTCAGTGACAGGGTCTGCCACACGACTGTGACTGATATGACGGGTTGGTTTGGACCCCCCCCAAAAAAGAAGCAATTAATCTCTCCTTGCACAAACTGGCTCTACAGAGGCAAGATGTCCACCTCATCTTCACCCTCCGATATATCACCGTGTACATCCCCCTCCTCACAGATTATCAATTCGTCCCCACTGGAATCCACCATCTCAGCTCCCTGTGTACTTTGTGGAGGCAATTGCTGCTGGTCAATGTCTCCGCGGAGGAATTGATTATAATTCATTTTAATGAACATCATCTTCTCCACATTTTCTGGATGTAACCTCGTACGCCGATTGCTGACAAGGTGAGCGGCGGCACTAAACACTCTTTCGGAGTACACACTTGTGGGAGGGCAACTTAGGTAGAATAAAGCCAGTTTGTGCAAGGGCCTCCAAATTGCCTCTTTTTCCTGCCAGTATAAGTACGGACTGTGTGACGTGCCTACTTGGATGCGGTCACTCATATAATCCTCCACCATTCTATCAATGTTGAGAGAATCATATGCAGTGACAGTAGACGACATGTCCGTAATCGTTGTCAGGTCCTTCAGTCCGGACCAGATGTCAGCATCAGCAGTCGCTCCAGACTGCCCTGCATCACCGCCAGCGGGTGGGCTCGGAATTCTGAGCCTTTTCCTCGCACCCCCAGTTGCGGGAGAATGTGAAGGAGGAGATGTTGACAGGTCGCGTTCCACTTGACTTGACAATTTTGTCACCAGCAGGTCTTTCAACCCCAGCAGACCTGTGTCTGCCGGAAAGAGAGATCCAAGGTAGGCTTTAAATCTAGGATCGAGCACGGTGGCCAAAATGTAGTGCTCTGATTTCAACAGATTGACCACCCGTGAATCCTTGTTAAGCGAATTAAGGGCTGCATCCACAAGTCCCACATGCCTAGCGGAATCGCTCCCTTTTAGCTCCTTCTTCAATGCCTCCAGCTTCTTCTGCAAAAGCCTGATGAGGGGAATGACCTGACTCAGGCTGGCAGTGTCTGAACTGACTTCACGTGTGGCAAGTTCAAAGGGCATCAGAACCTTGCACAACGTTGAAATCATTCTCCACTGCACTTGAGACAGGTGCATTCCACCTACTATATCGTGCTCAATTGTATAGGCTTGAATGGCCTTTTGCTGCTCCTCCAACCTCTGAAGCATATAGAGGGTTGAATTCCACCTCGTTACCACTTCTTGCTTCAGATGATGGCAGGGCAGGTTCAGTAGTTTTTGGTGGTGCTCCAGTCTTCTGTACGTGGTGCCTGTACGCCGAAAGTGTCCCGCAATTTTTCTGGCCACCGACAGCATCTCTTGCACGCCCCTGTCGTTTTTTAAAAAATTCTGCACCACCAAATTCAAGGTATGTGCAAAACATGGGACGTGCTGGAATTTGCCCATATTTAATGCACACACAATATTGCTGGCGTTGTCCGATGCCACAAATCCACAGGAGAGTCCAATTGGGGTAAGCCAATCCGCGATGATCTTCCTCAGTTGCCGTAAGAGGTTTTCAGCTGTGTGCGTATTCTGGAAAGCGGTGATACAAAGCGTAGCCTGCCTAGGAAAGAGTTGGCGTTTGCGAGATGCTGCTACTGGTGCCGCCGCTGCTGTTCTTGCGGCGGGAGTCCATACATCTACCCAGTGGGCTGTCACAGTCATATAGTCCAGACCCTGCCCTGCTCCACTTGTCCACATGTCCGTGGTTAAGTGGACATTGGGTACAACTGCATTTTTTAGGACACTGGTGAGTCTTTTTCTGACGTCCGTGTACATTCTCGGTATCGCCTGCCTAGAGAAGTGGAACCTAGATGGTATTTGGTAACGGGGGCACACTGCCTCAATAAATTGTCTAGTTCCCTGTGAACTAACGGCAGATACCGGACGCACGTCTAACACCAACATAGTTGTCAAGGACTCAGTTATCCGCTTTGCAGTAGGATGACTGCTGTGATATTTCATCTTCCTCGCAAAGGACTGTTGAACAGTCAATTGCTTACTGGAAGTAGTACAAGTGGGCTTACGACTTCCCCTCTGGGATGACCATCGACTCCCAGCGGCAACAACAGCAGCGCCAGCAGCAGTAGGCGTTACACGCAAGGATGCATCGGAGGAATCCCAGGCAGGAGAGGACTCGTCAGAATTGCCAGTGACATGGCCTGCAGGACTATTGGCATTCCTGGGGAAGGAGGAAATTGACACTGAGGGAGTTGGTGGGGTGGTTTGCGTGAGCTTGGTTACAAGAGGAAGGGATTTACTGGTCAGTGGACTGCTTCCGCTGTCACCCAAAGTTTTTGAACTTGTCACTGACTTATTATGAATGCGCTGCAGGTGACGTATAAGGGAGGATGTTCCGAGGTGGTTAACGTCCTTACCCCTACTTATTACAGCTGGACAAAGGGAACACACGGCTTGACACCTGTTGTCCGCATTTCTGGTGAAATACCTCCACACCGAAGAGCTGATTTTTTTGGTATTTTCACCTGGCATGTCAACGGCCATATTCCTCCCACGGACAACAGGTGTCTCCCCGGGTGCCTGACTTAAACAAACCACCTCACCATCAGAATCCTCCTGGTCAATTTCCTCCCCAGCGCCAGCAACACCCATATCCTCCTCATCCTGGTGTACTTCAACACTGACATCTTCAATCTGACTATCAGGAACTGGACTGCGGGTGCTCCTTCCAGCACTTGCAGGGGGCGTGCAAATGGTGGAAGGCGCATGCTCTTCACGTCCAGTGTTGGGAAGGTCAGGCATCGCAACCGACACAATTGGACTCTCCTTGTGGATTTGGGATTTCAAAGAATGCACAGTTCTTTGCTGTGCTGCTTTTGCCAGCTTGAGTCTTTTCATTTTTCTAGCGAGAGGCTGAGTGCTTCCATCCTCATGTGAAGCTGAACCACTAGCCATGAACATAGGCCAGGGCCTCAGCCGTTCCTTGCCACTCCGTGTGGTAAATGGCATATTGGCAAGTTTACGCTTCTCCTCCGACAATTTTATTTTAGGTTTTGGAGTCCTTTTTTTACTGATATTTGGTGTTTTGGATTTGACATGCTCTGTACTATGACATTGGGCATCGGCCTTGGCAGACGACGTTGCTGGCATTTCATCGTCTCGGCCATGACTAGTGGCAGCAGCTTCAGCACGAGGTGGAAGTGGATCTTGATCTTTCCCTAATTTTGGAACCTCAACATTTTTGTTCTCCATATTTTAATAGGCACAACTAAAAGGCACCTCAGGTAAACAATGGAGATGGATGGATTGGATACTAGTATACAATTATGGACGGGCTGCCGAGTGCCGACACAGAGGTAGCCACAGCCGTGAACTACCGCACTGTACTGTGTCTGCTGCTAATATATAGACTGGTTGATAAAGAGATAGTATACTCGTAACTAGTATGTATGTATAAAGAAAGAAAAAAAAACCACGGTTAGGTGGTATATACAATTATGGACGGGCTGCCGAGTGCCGACACAGAGGTAGCCACAGCCGTGAACTACCGCACTGTACTGTGTCTGCTGCTAATATATAGACTGGTTGATAAAGAGATAGTATACTCGTAACTAGTATGTATGTATAAAGAAAGAAAAAAAAACCACGGTTAGGTGGTATATACAATTATGGACGGGCTGCCGAGTGCCGACACAGAGGTAGCCACAGCCGTGAACTACCGCACTGTACTGTGTCTGCTGCTAATATATAGACTGGTTGATAAAGAGATAGTATACTCGTAACTAGTATGTATGTATAAAGAAAGAAAAAAAAACCACGGTTAGGTGGTATATACAATTATGGACGGGCTGCCGAGTGCCGACACAGAGGTAGCCACAGCCGTGAACTACCGCACTGTACTGTGTCTGCTGCTAATATATAGACTGGTTGATAAAGAGATAGTATACTCGTAACTAGTATGTATGTATAAAGAAAGAAAAAAAAACCACGGTTAGGTGGTATATACAATTATGGACGGGCTGCCGAGTGCCGACACAGAGGTAGCCACAGCCGTGAACTACCGCACTGTACTGTGTCTGCTGCTAATATATAGACTGGTTGATAAAGAGATAGTATACTCGTAACTAGTATGTATGTATAAAGAAAGAAAAAAAAACCACGGTTAGGTGGTATATACAATTATGGACGGGCTGCCGAGTGCCGACACAGAGGTAGCCACAGCCGTGAACTACCGCACTGTACTGTGTCTGCTGCTAATATATAGACTGGTTGATAAAGAGATAGTATACTCGTAACTAGTATGTATGTATAAAGAAAGAAAAAAAAACCACGGTTAGGTGGTATATACAATTATGGACGGGCTGCCGAGTGCCGACACAGAGGTAGCCACAGCCGTGAACTACCGCACTGTACTGTGTCTGCTGCTAATATATAGACTGGTTGATAAAGAGATAGTATACTCGTAACTAGTATGTATGTATAAAGAAAGAAAAAAAAACCACGGTTAGGTGGTATATACAATTATGGACGGGCTGCCGAGTGCCGACACAGAGGTAGCCACAGCCGTGAACTACCGCACTGTACTGTGTCTGCTGCTAATATAGACTGGTTGATAAAGAGATAGTATACTCGTTACTAGTATGTATGTATAAAGAAAGAAAAAAAAACCACGGTTAGGTGGTATATACAATTATGGACGGGCTGCCGAGTGCCGACACAGAGGTAGCCACAGCCGTGAACTACCGCACTGTACTGTGTCTGCTGCTAATATATAGACTGGTTGATAAAGAGATAGTATACTCGTAACTAGTATGTATGTATAAAGAAAGAAAAAAAAAACACGGTTAGGTGGTATATACAATTATGGACGGGCTGCCGAGTGCCGACACAGAGGTAGCCACAGCCGTGAACTACCGCACTGTACTGTGTCTGCTGCTAATATATAGACTGGTTGATAAAGAGATAGTATACTCGTAACTAGTATGTATGTATAAAGAAAGAAAAAAAAACCACGGTTAGGTGGTATATACAATTATGGACGGGCTGCCGAGTGCCGACACAGAGGTAGCCACAGCCGTGAACTACCGCACTGTACTGTGTCTGCTGCTAATATATAGACTGGTTGATAAAGAGATAGTATACTCGTAACTAGTATGTATGTATAAAGAAAGAAAAAAAAACCACGGTTAGGTGGTATATACAATTATGGACGGGCTGCCGAGTGCCGACACAGAGGTAGCCACAGCCGTGAACTACCGCACTGTACTGTGTCTGCTGCTAATATATAGACTGGTTGATAAAGAGATAGTATACTCGTAACTAGTATGTATGTATAAAGAAAGAAAAAAAAACCACGGTTAGGTGGTATATACAATTATGGACGGGCTGCCGAGTGCCGACACAGAGGTAGCCACAGCCGTGAACTACCGCACTGTACTGTGTCTGCTGCTAATATATAGACTGGTTGATAAAGAGATAGTATACTCGTAACTAGTATGTATGTATAAAGAAAGAAAAAAAAACCACGGTTAGGTGGTATATACAATTATGGACGGGCTGCCGAGTGCCGACACAGAGGTAGCCACAGCCGTGAACTACCGCACTGTAATGTGTCTGCTGCTAATATATAGACTGGTTGATAAAGAGATAGTATACTCGTAACTAGTATGTATGTATAAAGAAAGAAAAAAAAACCACGGTTAGGTGGTATATACAATTATGGACGGGCTGCCGAGTGCCGACACATAGGTAGCCACAGCCGTGAACTACCGCACTGTACTGTGTCTGCTGCTAATATATAGACTGGTTGATAAAGAGATAGTATACTCGTAACTAGTATGTATGTATAAAGAAAGAAAAAAAAACCACGGTTAGGTGGTATATACAATTATGGACGGGCTGCCGAGTGCCGACACAGAGGTAGCCACAGCCGTGAACTACCGCACTGTACTGTGTCTGCTGCTAATATAGACTGGTTGATAAAGAGATAGTATACTACTAATATTATATATACTGGTGGTCAGGTCACTGGTCACTAGTCACACTGGCAGTGGCACTCCTGCAGCAAAAGTGTGCACTGTTTAATTTTAATATAATATTATGTACTCCTGGCTCCTGCTATAACCTATAACTGGCACTGCAGTAGTGCTCCCCAGTCTCCCCACAATTATAAGCTGTGTGAGCTGAGCAGTCAGACAGATATATAATATATATAGATGATGCAGCACACTGGCCTGAGCCTGAGCAGTGCACACAGATATGGTATGTGACTGACTGAGTCACTGTGTGTATCGCTTTTTTCAGGCAGAGAACGGATATATTAAATAAACTGCACTGTGTGTCTGGTGGTCACTCACTATATAATATATTATGTACTCCTGGCTCCTGCTATAACCTATAACTGGCACTGCAGTAGTGCTCCCCAGTCTCCCCCACAATTATAAGCTGTGTGAGCTGAGCAGTCAGACAGATATATATAATATTATTTATATATAGATAATAGATGATGCAGCACACTGGCCTGAGCCTGAGCAGTGCACACAGATATGGTATGTGACTGAGTCACTGTGTGCTGTGTATCGCTTTTTTCAGGCAGAGAACGGATTATAAATAAAACTGGTGGTCACTGGTCACTATCAGCAAAACTCTGCACTGTACTGAGTACTCCTAATGCTCCCCAAAATTAGTAAATCAAGTGTCTCTCTAATCTATTCTAAACGGAGAGGACGCCAGCCACGTCCTCTCCCTATCAATCTCAATGCACGTGTGAAAATGGCGGCGACGCGCGGCTCCTTATATAGAATCCGAGTCTCGCGATAGAATCCGAGCCTTGCGAGAATCCGACAGCGTCATGATGACGTTCGGGCGCGCTCGGGTTAACCGAGCAAGGCGGGAAGATCCGAGTCGCTCGGACCCGTGAAAAAAAACATGAAGTTCTGGCGGGTTCGGATTCAGAGAAACCGAACCCGCTCATCTCTACTCTTTGTGGCAGGTGGCTGCTCCACCACTTCCCAGCTCTGTCGCTCCTTACCTCCAAAGACCTCAGTGGCCGCTCCACTCTAAGGGCTCCTTCCTCCTCTGTGGCAGCAAGCCTCAGATAGGAAGAGCCGGACTGATCGGGAGGAAAGGGGAGGAGTGGGGAAGAGAGAGTATTGGCGCCCCTCCTCCTCTGGCCGGACTGCGGACCTCATCTTTCCACAGCATCAGGTTCAATCTATACTAGAACCGGGACGGACAGGAAGCGCGATGCAGCAACGGCAGCTTATAATGATGACTCATTGTAATGGTGCCGGCTTCAGGTCCCTTAATTGCTGTGGGCCTCTGTGCTATGCACCGGGTGCACTGGCGGAAGTGCCACCTCTGACATACACATAGATACACACATAATGTAGATACACACACATACATACACACACACACACACACACACACACACACACACACACACACACACACACACTCACATACTCACACATAGATACACACAGACACACACACACACACACACACACACACACACACACACACACACACACTTTCTCACTCACTGTCCACCAACTTACCATCTGGCTGGCAGGATCTGTAGCAGTTTCTTTCTGTTCTCCTCTGCAGCCTGGTCCCGTGTAGCTGTGCCCCTCAGCGTCGTGTAGCTCTGCCCACTTTTCAGGCTGGGCAGTGGACTGCGACATGGAAATGTAAGATGACTCTGTCAGGGGGAGGAGGAGTCTTCATCATGCTGCCGGCGCTGCTGCCTGTCAGTGTGACAGGCACAGCAGCTGGCAGCAGAAAGGCCAGGCGCTGCAGCGGGGATGCAGAGCAGGGAAAGCACCTCTCCTACCTGGCACCTACCTGCTTGCATCCTTTTGCTGAGCGGGTAGCGCTGGGCCTGCCTAGCAGTATCGCCGATTGTTACCATGCACTTCAATTCATTCTGTGTGTAATATTAGCTCTATCTGCATCCGAAATGGAACGTTACAGTGTTTTCTAGGAAAATACTGTAGCAGAGCAGTTTGTATGCAAATACAGTCACAGTCACACACAGAATATAGACATGCTGCATATCAGTTATGAGCGCCTCCAGGATGGTACTAGGTGGTGCTGTTGCTCTTGCCCAGCAGTCCTTTAGCCTCCTGCAGCCAAAGACTTCGCCTATAGCAGCTGCCTTTCCCAGGAGGATTAGGTCCGCCTTGTACTCAGATGCCCCAAGGTTTTTATGATAGACGAAGCTGCTGTAGGAAGCTGAGCAAGGTAAGTACGGAACTGGAGTCAGACTGGGACACAAAAGGAAGGACCAGACACACAAGACAAACAATTAACTTTATCAGACTATCATGTGCGATTGGCATGGGATCACTGCAGCAGATGGTACTCACTAGCGCCACAGTACAGGAGATGGGAAACCAAGCACTGGGTACTGAACTGCAATGGCCGAGGTTATAGCGGTGCAGTCCCAGGTAGCGTCTAAATATAATACAATGAACAAATGGTTAATTGGTTTCAATCATGCGCTCTCTTCAAATACTCTAGAGCTGCTGGTTATCTATATAGGAACCAACACCTGTTCCTGATACACTGTACAAACAAAAAAGGGGGTATAGAAAACCTGCGCTAAGAGATGAAACAGTATAAATGTCTTTATCAATAGAACATTGCAATATATCCACAGCTGAGCACACCCAAAACATCAGGAAAGGCTATGATAAACATAACGTGTCTGCACACTTTAAAGAAAGACATAATTGCAGTATTGCAGCATTAAAGAGTTTCTGTGGTATTAAGCTAGCAAAACCTCAATGGAGAACAAGAGATACAGAGAGCGCCTTAGCGAGGCTAGAGATGAAAACTATATATATGATGAGAACACTGCACCCGCAGGGGTTAAATGCAGATTTCGAAACAAAATGGTTTATTTAAATTGAACTCTTTTTTAATGCATTATCCAGTATGTCTTCATTGCAATATTTGTCTAAGTGTGGGTATAGCAATTTTTCATCTGTTTAATGAAGGTTTTCTGTGCTTTTGTCTCCCCGTGTGGAAATGAGCGCTCACGTGTGATTGATAGAGAACTATAGCAATCAATTTTGAAACATTGTATAAATGTGTTATACTTTAATTATACTGTAGTGCTTTCTATGATCTCTGTTAAACATGAAGATTTACGTATCCTCCATTTTATTCCATTCTAACAAGGAGGAGTAATATTAGGGGCTTGTGGAAATGTAAAAGTGGTTAATTGGTCACGTGTGAATGAATGATTCGGGTAGGGTAAAATACCCATGGTGCAGCAAGTACAGGTTATCTTGACAAAGAAGAGTGTCTCTGAAACGCGTTGATCACACCCGTACCTCCAGCGACGGCAGACTGTGGAGAGAAGAAGCCGAATCAGTGATTCCATCAGCCGCGGGCACCCGCTGACTGCAGAGGCAGAGGCTAAGTCGGTGATTCCCCTTTTCTCCTGCTTCAAGAAGTCTGGTCCGAGTTTGGTTTTAAAACATTGTTTTATATACTTTTATGAACTTTTAAAGAGTGCTACATGTTCGTGGATGTTTGTGAGAATATTAAAGAAATCTTTTTACGGATTTTGGGAGTGGAAAGATACCTTTATATGCACGGGGAAGAATTATAATGTAAGTTATTTTTCCTTGAAGTGAAGTGAAGTGAAGTAGCTGGTGTGGTACAGCCTATATAAAGATACATTTCAGTGCATGCGAGAGTGAAACAATATGTAAGTAGAGTTGTCATTCTAAACTTGCCCTGAATAGAGCGTATAATTAAGAATCCATTCCACGAGGGTCATTTACTGATAAGGTGATCAGGACCTTTTCTGGATTACAGACAGCTGTGGATATATTGCAATGTTCCATTGATAAAGACATTTATACTGTTTCAGATCTTAGCGCAGGTTTTCTATACCCCTTTTCTTGTTTGTAAATATAATACAGGCAGACAGAAATATAGGACCAGATAGCACACAACACAGGAACTCACAAATGGACTTGGTGGATCGGACTGCGGAGCAGCGCCAGCATGGGCAGACAGAAATACAGGACCAGACCTCGGAGTGGCGCAGGCTACAGACCTACAAACAGGTAGGGCAGGAATACTGAAGTGACCGCTAATAGTGACACCAATGGTATATGTATAACATGGTTGAATAGATGCTACAAGTAACACAGAAAGACATACTGCGGGACCAGACTGACAGGACACGGGTAATAACACAGGACACAAACAGAAGCTCCAATTGAGCAAATACAGGCTGGAGTACACTGGATTGTGCACAGTATCAGGTACATAAACAGAAGCTCTTAACAGAGGCAGTGTAGACTGGAACACCAAGGATCAGGCACTTGCAGGGAAACAGCAGGCTCAGTGTATGACAGGATTACACGAACTGTTCAGGATTCATCAGGATAGACTGAGTAGATCAAGGTTGTACAGAATCAGGATAAGGACTGAGTATAACCAGCAGCTAGATCCTAGGCAGGCTGGGTAATAAAAGACTCAATATCCGGACAGCCAAAAAGGACAAGCCCCCATAATGAGGAGAGTCACTGCAGGGGAGCAGCCTCACACAAGGCCTAGTGTTAATGGCCTAATTATGCAGCAGGTGGACTGCACACAGAAGACATAGGAGTCAGGCTGCAATTACACAGACCCACCAGAGGTGGCTTGTAACAATATCATTTTAATCAGCAGTAGATGCTTGTGCGTCCTACCACATTAAGATGCATTTTCGCAGAAAAAAAATGCAAACAAAGACGGTCGGCGCTACCAAGTCCCGCTGCGGCATGCTGTGACTTCAAGGGCTGTTTAGAGTGACTGTAGCAAGGATGTAAGAGGACACATCTGTAGATTGGCTCAGCGTCTCCAATGCACACAAAGAAAAGCACAATTCATAGTGGTATGACTGATGGTTGCCACGCCCGTGACCTAGGGTTCGATTTCCGCAAAGGACGCACTTGTATATCTGTGTAAAGATTAGCATCCAGTTTTTTTCTAATTTTGCCAAAACAAGTCCTGCCATACTTTGTATACAGTCTCAGACATGCACACAGATATACAGTCAAAATTAGAAAAAATCTGTAGGTGCTACTTATTACACAAATATACAAGTGTGACTTTTCAAATTACGAGAGCCTTATCTTTATGAGACTGAGCAATGGACCATTGCTTTAACACGCAAGTTTGCATCTGTGTACGCTATTTTTATTTAATGATTTATTGATTTATTACTTTGGTCCTGACAGAGAATGAATATTTTCTACAGCATCCCTTTATTTACAGTACACTATAACCTTCAAGTTTCTCATTGACTCTCTACGTCTGACCGTTGGTCTGTGTGTATAATATTACAGTTGTCACTGGCCATTTGCCAGAGCTTGCTAAGAGTACACTATTACAGTACGATTACTGTACTGTACTGTATATCCATCCGCCACTGTTCGCTCTACAGTACTGGATTAGTGGAGCATTAGCCACCCAGCGGTGAAGATGTGTATTGCATGCCGTGTATGTTGTCGCACCACAATGAGCCTCTCCATGCAACACCTCAACAACCTGAGCTTTAGCTAAGGTGGGACAATACACAGTTTAGGCGGAGAAACTGCAACAATGAAGGAGGCTCCATCTTGTAGTCCTTGTAGCAAACAGTACGATATTATAGGTATTACTGAAATTTAGGATGAATCCCATGATTGAACAGTTAATCTGGAGGGTTATACACTGTTCAGGAGAGATAGATTAAATAAACGGGGCAGAGGAGTTTGTCTTTATGTAAAACCCTTTTTTAAAACCTTATATAAGAGAAGACATTCATGATGGGACATTAAATAGTGTGGAGTCTTTATGGGTAGAAATTGCTTGCGGGGGAAAGGGAAATAAAAAGATACTTACTTAGGGATATGATATAACCCACCTGATATTAACATGTCTGTTCAGGAATTGTTACTGAAGCAAATCAAAAAAGTGGCAAGATTAGGAGACGTAATAGTTTTGGACAAATGATTCATGTGATACTGCTAGGGGTAATACGTTTTTAAATACACTAAATGATTACTACTTACTTCAGCTAATCAGGGAACCAACTAGGTACAGTGCAATCTTAGAGCTGGTACTAACAAACAATGGGGAATTAATATCAAATATTATAGTAGGGGAGCCCATGGGAAACATCGACCACATTATGGTCACATTCAATATCGGTTTCCACAAACAGCCCTATATAGGCTCAACAAAGACTCTTAACTTTAGAAAAGCCAACTTTGACAGGATGAGGGAAGCTTTAAAGGTCATTAACTGGGAAATTTTGTTTCAAGGCAAGAATACTGCAGAAAAATAGGGTTTACTATAAACATTGCTCGTTAGTTATACTTGCAAGTTAATTCCATGGGCAGTAAATGAAGGAGTATTAATTTTAAACCAATGTGGTTTAACAAAAAGGTGAAGAGGTATATGTAATCTTTTTAGACTTTGCTAAAACTTTCGATACAATACCTCACATGAGACTTATCTACAAATTAAGAAAAATTGGGCTAGGGAAATATGCACTTGCGTTAGCAATTGGTTGGACAAAAGGAAGCAGCGTGTGTTGGTAAATTGAACGTTTTCGAATTCGACTGAGTTGCCACAAGGGTCTGTACATGGACCACTATTGTTCAACATCTTCATAAATGATCTAGCAGTAAGACTAGAGAGTACAGTGTGAATTTTTGCAGATGACACCAAACTGTGTAAGGCTATAAATTCGGAGGGGTATGCTGATGCTCTTCTGAATGACTTATTTAAACTGGGAGCATGGGCAGCAAAATGGAGAATAAGGTTCAATACAGACAAATGTAAGGTAATGCACTTTGGTAGCAAGAACAGAAACACTACTTACATACTAAATGGGGAAAAACTAGGGGACTCTGCACTGGAAAAAGATTTAGGTTTTCACATAGATAACAAACTTAGCAGTAGTACCCAAAGTATGTATGCAGCAAAAAAAGGCAAACAAGGTATTAGCATGCACAGCCATTATATAAATAACTCGTGAGGCCACATCTCGAAATACTGTGCACATCTATGGGCACCATACTACAAAAAAGATATCTTGGAACTAGAAAAGGTTGAGAGACGGGCGACCAAATTGATTAAGGAGATGGAGATGCTAGAATACGAGGAAAGGCTTGTTAGGCTAGGCATGTTCACATTGGAAAAGAGGAGATTAAGAGGGGACATGATTAACATTTCTTTTTGGTAAGATCGCCACAAACGACACGTGGACACCCGCTTAGGTTGGAGGAGATGAGATTTTGCACACTGAGACGGAAAGGTTTCTTCACAGTAAGGACAATATGTATTTGGAATTCCCTGTAGTAGTGGCGGGCTCGTTCACTACTTTTAAGAATGGGCTAGATCACAAGATCTCAAACTCGGTCCTCAGGACCCCACACAGTGCATGTTTTGCAGGTAACCCAGCAGGAGCACAGGTGTATTAATTACTCACTGACACATTTTAAAAGGTTCACAGGTGGAGTTATTTTTTTCACTTGGGATTCTGTGAGGAGACCTGCAAAACATGCACCGTGTGGGGTCCTGAGGACCGAGTTTGAGAACCTGTGGGCTAGATAAATTCCTAATGGATAAGGATATACAGGGTTATGGTGGGTATATCATGCACTATAGTAATAATAAAAAATAAAAAAATAAATAAAAAAACAGGAGGATGTGACATAATGGCTAAACTTTCACCACAGCTAAAATTAGTCTAAAACAAATATTACAGTGTAGGAGATCACTCACAGGTTGAACTCGATAAACAAATTGTCTTTTTTCAACCTCAGCAACTATGTTACTATGTTACTTGTTGTTCGTAGATCTATTTCGACCCAAAAGGAAAACTGCAGTGGTGAGATTTCACACTAATTAGCCAGTACAGGGGACCAATCTTAAAACCCCCAGAGTATAGATATGAGATGTTTTACTCTCTTTCCCTTTCGTCTTCATGGTTTTACATGTCATTTTCTTGTGAGCTTTTGTAGGAATATATATATATATATATATATATATATATTGTGCAATTACATTTTGTGTGTGTGTGTATATATATATATATATATATATATATATATAATGGATGGAGTTTGGCACTCCTAAAGCAAACACTTAGCTGCAGCCGGTGCCTTCATGGAAAGGTAAATATAAAGAACAAGGATGCGGCACTTTAGGCTTTAAGAAATCCACAGCAAAATTTCCAATTTGCAACGTTTCAGTAGGCCAACCTACTGTCGTCAGGCTTTAATAACAAGTAAAAATAAGTACATACCTTTATAGTATCACTGCGTGCATTCCCGCCAGCTCGCCCCGGGACCACTCACCCGCCGAGCCGTACAGGCTGTGACGTCGTCATTACTCGACGGCGCCGTGTGACGTTTCCATTACCATGACAACAAAGTAAACAGTGCAGAGAACGGCTGTGCATACTGAAACAATACAGACCGCTTCAATTAATAAATAGATAGCGGACATAGCCACATTATTATAGTTAAATCAAAACTTTAAATAGGATAGTTAAGACGGACCATAATAATTCTATCATTTAAGGAAGCATGTATAGGAAATAGATTCATTTAAGCCTCGCGGGTATATTACCCCGAGGCGGAGAATCCATTTAGTTTCTAATTGTAATAATTTAGCACTTCTATTGCCTCCTCTTATGTCTGCTGGAACATGGTCTATCATCCTGTACCTTATGCTATGTATTGGGTGTTTAGAGGGCCCGAAGTGCCTGGCAACAGGCTGCTCACTATTGCCCGTGTCCAAGGCATTTCGAATGGCAGACCTATGGGCAGACATTCTCTCTTTAAATTTTCAAATAATTCTCTCCAAATAATTTTACAACAAGCCTCAGCAGTGAATTTAATTACAGATGATTTGTTTAAAATCTTAGTGCCAGAACATCCCTTAGTACCGTTTTTTTATTTAATCCCAAAAATACATAAAGGTTTAAACCCACCACCAGGCCGCCCCATAGTGTCAGCTAGGGGTTCACTGCTGCAACCTTCAGCTTGTCTATTAGATGCTTTGCTACAACCTTTAATACGTGACGAACCAAGTTTTCTTTTAGATACAACGAGTTTGTTAAACAATCTGAAAAAGATAACCACAATTTCTGAAGATACATGGTTGGTGACTATAGATGTAGTGAGTTTGTATACATCAATTCCGCACCAGTTTGGTCTGGCGGCGGTTAAAAGGTTTCTACTGAGGAAGAAAGTCTTTAATCCAGCTAAAATTGATGTGATATTACAATTGCTTGAATTAATTTTGACTATGAATTTTTTCTTGTACGATAAGCAATTCTATTTGCAAACACAGGGGTGTGCGATGGGTTCTTCTGTGGCGCCAGTGTACGCAAATATAGTTATGTTTGGAGTAGAGGAGGATTTGTTTTACAACAATCCTGTATTCTCCTCCCAGGCGCTATTATTTAATAGGTACATAGATGACCTAATCATCTTGTGGAAAGGTAACCATACAGTGTTAGAAAATATGTTAATTGACTACAATGCCACAGAAGGACCCATCAAGTTCACCTTTAATATGAATCAAAATGTTATCAGCTTCCTCGATGTACAAATTGAGATCAATGATTTGGTCTTGACTACTACATTATTTGTAAAACCAACGGATAAACAACAGCTTCTACATGCAAAAAGCTGCCATCCGAAATCTATGATGAGAGGTCTCCCGTACTCCCAGATGATTGGGATCAGGCGCATAAATAGCAATAGGGACACAGCCGAATCACAGATTGATTCTCTTATTGACAAACTGTTAGGTAGAGGCTACTCATTAAAAGCACTTATGTGCTCTAAAAATAAGGTGATGGCCCTGGATAGAGAGACACTTCTCTCTAGTACTACAAAAGCAAGTGGGGGTAAAACAGTTCTACCTTGGGTGAACAAGTTTCACGTAAAGTCATCTCAGATTAATTCGATAACCAAAAAGCATTGGCCAATTATCACTTCAGATGATAATTTAAATTTGAGAGATACTAATTTAATGCCGTGCTATTCACGAGGCCAAAATCTTCGTGACTTGCTAGTGAAAACGGATATAGCAAAATTGAAAAGAGAACCTGTAGTAAAATCATTCTTATCTATGAATATAAAGCTCGGAAATATCAAATGTTCTTGTGTAACGTGTCAATATCTGCTTACAGGAGACAGTTTCAATCATCCTAAGACAGGACAAAAAATCTCCATTCAACATCAATTGACGTGTAATTCCAATTTCGTAATCTAAAAAATTATATGTCCCTGTGGCCTTAGCTATATCGGTAAGACCGAACGAAAATTTAAAGAGAGAATGTCTGCCCATAGGTCTGCCATTCGAAATGCCTTGGACACGGGCAATAGGGAGCAGCCTGTTGCCAGACACTTCGGGCACTCTAAACACCCAATACATAGCATAAGGTACAGGATGATAGACCATGTTCCAGCAGACATAAGAGGAGGCAATAGAAGTGCTAAATTATTACAATTAGAAACTAAATGGATTCTCCACCTCGGGGTAATATACCCGCGAGGCTTAAATGAATCTATTTCCTATACATGCTTCCTTAAATGATAGAATTATTATGGTCCGTCTTAACTATCCTATTTAAAGTTTTGATTTAACTATAATAATGTGGCTATGTCCGCTATCTATTTATTAATTGAAGTGGTCTGTATTGTTTCAGTATGCACAGCCGTTCTCTGCACTGTTTACTTTGTTGTCATGGTGATGGTCACGTCACACGGCGCCGTCGAGTAATGACGACGTCACAGCCTGTACGGCTCGGCGGGTGAGTGGTCCCGGGGCGAGCTGGCGGGAATGCACGCGGTGATACTGTAAAGGTATGTACTTATTTTTACTTGTTATTAAAGCCTGACGACAGTAGGTTGGTCTACTGAAACGTTGCAAATTGGAAATTTTGCTGTGGATTTCTTAAAGCCTAGAGTGCCGCATCCTTGTTCTTTATTTATATATATATATATATATACAGTATATTCACATGCTAGACCACCTAATAATTAGTGCAAAAACTAATCTATATATTTAATGTGAGAATCTGTAAGGCTAGTGCATGCCGCTCATTGATCTGTAAGGCTAGTGCAGGCATTCATACCGCTCATTGATCTGTAAGGCTAGTGCAGGCATTCATACCGCTCATTGATCTGTAAGGCTAGTGCAGGCATTCATACCGCTCATTGATCTGTAAGGCTAGTGCAGGCATTCATACCGCTCATTGATCTGTAAGGCTAGTGCAGGGGACCATACCACTCATTGATCTATAAGGCTAGTGCAGGGGTCCATGCCGCTCATTGACCTATAAGGCTAGTGCAGGGGTCCATGCTGCTCATTGATCTATAAGGCCAGTGCAGGGGTCCATGCCGCTCATTGATCTATAAGGCCAGTGCAGGGGTCCATGCTGCTCATTGACCTATAAGGCTAGTGCAGGGGTCCATGCTGCTCATTGATCTATAAGGCCAGTGCAGGGGTCCATGCTGCTCATTGATCTATAAGGCCAGTGCAGGGGTCCATGCTGCTCATTAACCTATAAGGCTAGTGCAGGGGTCCATGCTGCTCATTGATCTATAAGGCCAGTGCAGGGGTCCATGCCGCTCATTGATCTATAAGGCCAGTGCAGGGGTCCATGCCGCTCAGTGATCTATAAGGCTAGTGCAGGGGTCCATGTCGCTCATTGATTTTACACAAGCTGTCTACACTTGCATCAGCCCCATGCTAGGTACTAGAGATACAGTACATCAAAAACAGGTTTCCCTTCCCTGTACACATGACTTTACCACAAGTCAGGGCGGATTGTATGCTCACAGTGTCATTACTTAGATGCATACCTCCCAACATCTTGAAATATGGAAGCGGGACATCTCGCGCGCCGGATGCGCTCGCTGCCGAAAAGGGGGCATGGCCTATGCAAAAGTGGGATGTGGCTTTGTGATGATGCCGCAAGCCAAACCCTCACTTTGCATCACTGTGGGGGCCTGCCCAGTGCTCTATTCACTGCTGGCTTGCCCCCAGTCCCTTTTTTCACCCATGAATGCGCACAGTGTCTATTCACAGCAGAGCTGTTAGTGATAGGGAGCCTGCCAACTGTCCTCGCTTCCACTGCGGGACACTGCAGCCCACAGGTGTGACAGCGAGGCAGTCCCAAAAAAACGGGACTGTCCTGCAAAAATCGTGACAGGTGGGAGGTATGCAGTTGCAACCCCGAAAATACCCAAATTCACAGAAAGACTGGTTTGGCCAAGTTTTGTCTGACTCACAATAGGACAGGCATACACAAAGATGTGCAAATTGCACAATGTTTATAGATAAAATTAAATTAGTGCATAAAAAATAATATCAAATAAGAAACTTCCCTTCTACTCAACAGATGTACCACATTTCTCAGACCTTCGTCTGCTTCATCAAACAAGTGGCAACTAACCACAGGAAGCTGCTATTAAAGTAAGCATTTTATGATAAAAAAAACTTGTTTTATTTTAATTGCCCCATGTACTGTATCTTAAAATACTGCAAATATGAATAGATAGATACTGTAGATAGACAGACAGACAGACAGACAGACAGACAGACAGACAGACAGATAGATAGATAGATAGATAGATAGATAGATAGATATAGATGTATATATTAAAAAATATTCCTGTGCACATCCTCTGAGCAACACCTTATTATGCTCCACAAAGCAATGTCCCTTGCACCATGTTAAGCTCCCACAGTAATGCCCCTGACACCATATTATGCCCACACAGTTTTAATGCTCTATGCCACAGTACCTGTTCACTGTCAGAGGTTCTGCTTGTTTTAAGGGGATCCCAGGCCTCCGCTGCCACGGCGTGTCTAAGGTCTCGGGAAGAAGGGGGGGGTCGCTTTCCACGCCTGCCCCCTTCAAACTATTGAAATTGTTCCTCCCAAATGGCCACCACCTCCTCTAGTATCTTCAATAACTGTCTCTGAGGCGGTGGCCATTATGGGTGGGACATTTTCAATACCATTCCACACAGAACACTGTCTGCTGCATCATGGCAGGTGGGAGATGAGCGGCAAGTGACCGTAGGCAGCAGGTGACAGCGGTATGAGCAGCCCAGGCCCTCCTCTCTCTGTCAGAGTGGCCGGTCTCAGAGTCCCATGTGGCATTGGCACTCTGTGGGCATAGCCATCTTGGATATCGCTCTATCTCCTGTCAGTTAATCTGGATCCATGATTCCTTATAACAGGAATGTCACTGACAGTAAGATTACACCTATGATTTGGTCGGCATTTTAAAACCTGCGTCTTAATTCACAACTTTTGTACTGTTGGAAATGGGAAATTAGGAGAGTGGCTTAATAGCAAGGGGGCATGGCCTAACGGGAATGCCAAACCCATGAGCCACACCCCTGTTGTTCATCATGCTGGGGCTCTCCCAGTGCTCTGGGACCTGATGGACAGCCCCCCCCCCCCATCTCCCTCTATGCCCTCTCCCAGCCGACAGTTTGTTTGTGGATGATGGGTGCATGCACCAGGGAACAGTGAGTGGTGGTTAATGGGATGTTCTCTGAATGCGCCTCAGTGCTTAGTGGAATACCGCAGGGTTCAGTACTCGGGCCACTGCTTTTTAACATATTCATTAATGACCTAGGAGTGGGCCTGGAAAGCACAGTGTCAATTTTCGCAGACGATATTAAACTGTGTAGAGTAATTAATTAAGACAAGGATTTTGAGTCACTACTGATTGACTTATCTAAACTAGAGGTTTGGGCAAAAAACTGAGAATAAGGTTGGGATAACGGAAGTTGAAAAAGAATTGGGTGTGCTCATCGATAATAGACTTAGGGCCTAATTCAGACCTGATTGTAGCCGTGCAAAATGCGATCAGCCACCCTGACATGCGGGGGGACGCCCAGCACAGGGCTAATCCGCAGGGCATGTCTTGCCCTCCCGGCGATGCTAGTGCACCCGGTGAGTAAGTCCCTTCCTGCGCAGCATTACTGCACTTGTAGGTGACTTTTTGCCGAATCCCGGGTCACAGCGGCTGCCGCTGCATCCTGCCCCCCGCACAGTCAGGGGAATGCAGTGGCCAACTGCCGCCGTCCCTCCCGCCCAGCGAACGCCTCTGCAATCAGGCAGAGGCAATCGCTGGGCTGAGATGCCAATCATATCTCTGACATGCACATGTGCACTTCAGCGCATACGCATGTGCAGTTCAGACCTGATTGACCGCTGTGCGAAAATGCACAGCAGTGATCAGATCTGAATTAGCTCCTTAGTAGCAGTACGCAATGTCAAAATGCAGCAACAAAAGCAAATAAGGTGTTAGCATGCATAAAACGGGGTATGGAGACAAGGGATGAGAGTGTAATCCTGCCGCTGTATACATCACTGGTATGGCCACACCTAGAGTATTGTGTATAGTTCAGGGCACCTCACTATAAAAAAGATACTGTATCTTGGAACTCGAAAGGGTTCAGAGATGAGCCACCATATTGGTTAAGGGGTTAGAGGCACTGAATTATGAGGAAAGACTTACAAGGTTAGATATGTTTACACTGGAAAAGAGGCGGCTGAGAGCGGACATTATTAATATTTATTAATACATAAAAGGGACAATACAAGGATTTATCAGACGATCTGTTTATAAAAAAGGCTATACAGGATACATTGACACCCCCTAAGGTTAGAAGATAAAAAATTTCATACACGACTTCCGCCCCTGCCTCCAATGGAGATGACTGCAATGTGAGACAGGTCCTCACTAGCTGCAGCACTGTAGCCTCTCCTGGGCCTCCTGTGGGCCTGATTTGCTGGACCAGTGCTACCACCAAGTAGGGGAAAGTCCCCTCCACCATATGGAAAAGTTTTTCCCCCTTTATTGCCCTCAAAACAGCAGCACCGGGAAGCTGAGAGGCGCCAATCCAAGATGGCGGCCACGGCTCCGCGATTTCCCATCTCCTGCTGCCTCCCCTCAGCATGGGTGCTCCCTTGCATCCTCTCCCCCACCTCATTTGCTGCAGTTACCCTCCTTTGCAGGGGACACACAGACCTCCTTAGCCTCCTATGCGGACATAGGGGGTAATTCATACCCGATCGCTGCTGTGTGTTTTCGCGCAGCAGGCGTTCGGATCTGAACTGCGCATGCGTATGCGATTGCGATTGCAAGGTGACTGACAGGAAGAGGCCATTTGAGGGTGTCAACTGACCATTTTAGAGAAGTGTCCAGTAAAACGCAGGAGGATCCAGGTGTTTAGAAGGAGGGTTTCTGACATCAGCTCCGGCCCCAATAATCACAGTGGCTGAGTAAGTCCTGGAATGCGCAGACACTGCACAAACTTTTGTTTGTGCAGCTCTCTGCACATGCAATCGCACACCAGCACAGCGAATTCCCCCTCCCCCTGTAGCAGCGACTACCTGATAGCAGGGATGCAAAAAACGCAACCTAGCGCAGGGCCGGTGCTAGGGTGTTCGGCGCCCCCTGCAAACTATAAATTTGCGCCTTCCCTCCCATTTTTAATAAAAGAACAGCATGCGCCGAAGTGTTGTCTGACAAGGAAGGGGCATGGTCGCACAATAGTACCCAAATTTCAAATGATGCCACATACTGCAGTAGCACAATTTATTCACATTACCCCACATGTTGTGGCTCTGATTCATATTACACCACATAGTTGTGCCCCTTATACACGTTACACCACACAGTAGTACACCTTATACACGTTACACCACACCAAAGTGCCCCTTATACACAATGCCCAAAGCAGTAGTGCCCCATATACATATAATTCAGACAGTGCCGTTATACATAATGTCCACAGAAATGCTGCTTACACATTATGCCGCACAGACACTACACTGTACATACCTGAAGTCCTGCTCCTGAGCCCACTGCCGTCCGACAACTCCTCGTGTCTGGCACTATGGGAGAGACGTCATGAGATCTCTCGCCACACACACTGAGGCTGCTCTTCAGCTACATACCATTACACTACAGTCATGAGTAATGGGAGAGAAGGGGAAGAGAGGGAGGAGAAGGGTGGAAGACCGATGCCTTCAGTGACACTGTGGGAGCACGCATTGTCGGTAACATAGTACATGCAAACTAGACGATGTTGTGATTGATGTGTTGGAATTGGGAATGTCATCCACGATATCATCTATTGTGTACCCGGCTTTAACCTGCCGCTGCTGCCAGTCTGTAATACAGATTGACCAGGGCCAGGCTGAGCCTATTTTTTTAGTAAGCAAATAAAATTGTTGGTGCCCTTTGATGGGATAAACTTCTTAAAGGGACAGTGCGTGCAAGAAAGGGGCATGTCAGACAATTTTACCCCAATCTGCAGTGCCAGATATCCATAAGCATGGTCAGACAATCTGCAGTGCCAGATACACATATGCCCCCAGTAGTGCCAGATACACATATGCCCCAAACAGTGCCAGATATACATATGCCCCCACAGTGCCAGATACACATATGCCCCCACAGTTCCAGATACGCATAAGCTCGCCACATTGCCAGATACACATTTGCCCCCAGCACATTATACACATATGCCCCAAGCAACAGATACACATATGCCCCAGCACCAGATACACATATGCTCCCAGCGCATTATACACATATGCCCCAGCACCAGATACACATATGACCCCAGTGCCAGTCACACATATGCCCCCAGCGCATTATACACATATACCCCCAGTGCCAGATACACATATGCCTCTAGCACCAGATACACATATGCCCCCAGCCCCAGCAGTGCTGCTTACCACTGCTCACTGCCATCGCCACCTGCCAGGCTCTGCCGCCATCGCTCTGCTGAGAGGGTCCAGTCTCTGGCATCAGGGAAGGCATCATTAAAGAAGCAGCAGTGATGTCTGACTCCTGCTACCCGACGCCCTCCTTAGTGTGGCACCTTACTCAGCAGCCTTCCCCCGAATATGCGTCAGGTCAGCTCTGAGCTTGACAAAGGGGCAAATCCAGAGGAAAATAACAAGGGAAGCACCATGATATTAATAACTGGATTTCTCCTTTCAGGATTATAAGATTAAAGTGAAATTTTTTCTTAATTATGCTCTAAGTAGCTGTCTGTTTAGGAGGCATACCTAAAGGTTCAGAGGGTGATCTCATGTATGTTATCACTAGATATCTTTCGAGGTGATAATGCCCCCCCTCCCCACAGACACACACACATATGCATGCATGCATACAGATACATACACAGATACTCACATACACTTTCTCACTCACTATCCCTCAGGGCCTCCACTACTTATCATCTGGCTGGCTGGACCTGCAGTAGTTTCGTTAGTCCCTCTGCTGCCTGGTCCATGTAGCTCCACCCCCACAGTCTGTGAAGCTCCGCCCCCTCAGTCTGTGAAGATTCGCCTGTTTTCTTCCATCAAAATGATGTCTCAGCTGGGTAGGAGTTGTACTGGAGGCTTCAAACGGCAGATGCCTGCGCGCAGTAGCCGACAGCAGCAGTGGACAGGCACAGCAACAAGGAGGGAGAGCGCCTCTCCAACCTAGCGCCTACCTGCTCTGCATCCCTTGCTGAGCAGGTAGCTCTGGGCCTACCCTAGCGATCAGGTCTGAATTACCCCCTTAGTGAGGATTATCAAGGAGACCATGGCTACTATGATGCTGGAGCAGGCGGACTCCTTTAAACAAGCTATGAAGGAGGCTAACAACAGTATTTTGCAGCTGGCACAGAAAGTCCACTCTAATGAGATACGGCTGGGTGAGACTTTTTCTGATGTTACAGACCTCAAGCAGCGTTATGATGTCCTTTATGAACAGCACCTGCATGTTTTAAACAAAGTTGATGACCTTGCAAACAGATCCTGCAGGAACAACCTCTTCATTGTTGTTTTGCTTGCGTCTGTTAAGGGAGATGCCTTGTCCCATTTGATTAACGCCACGCTCCCGGAGATACTTTAAATTTCTGATGCCTGTGATGACCTCGGCGTGGAGTGGGCTCATCACATTGGACCTCCCCGGACAGACTCTGTGGGTCGTCCTAGAGTGACTATGGTGGGTTATTCTGACCCGTCCGCTCGCTGCTTTTTATCGCAGCTGAGCGAACGGGTACCCACTGCGCATGTGATGGTGTCGTAGCTGGGCTCTGATCGCCTCTGCCTGATTGACAGGCAGAGGCAGTCGCTGGGTGGGAGGGGGCTGAACGTCGGGGTTTGGCCGCCGTATTGTGGGCGCGGTCTGGCCAATGCAGGCATGGCCGGACCGCATGGGGAGTGGCCTGCAGTGGCTACGTGACGTCCTATGCAGCCACTGCGGGCCGGGGAGCGATGAATAGCTTCCGGCCAGCACGCTAAAGATGCACTGTTCGGGAGCTACTCTTGAAGTGCAAAGGCATCGCCGCTGTGCGATGCCTTTGCACTTCTGCGGGGAGGAGGGATACCAGCACTGACATGCGGGGCGGACTAGCCCTGTGCTGGGCGTCCTCCCGCATGTCAGTGTGAATGATTGTAGCTGTGCTAAATTTAGCACAGCTACGATCATCTCGGAATGAGGGCCTATATTCCGTTGCCTCAACTTTCTTCACCGGGAGGTGTTGTGGCAGGCTTCTAGGCAGAACCGCTCTATTGTCTGGGAGGGCCACAAACTATTTATCTTCCAAGACTATTCTGCTGAGGTTACCAGAGCCAGGAAGGCCTTCTCTGGTGTTTGTGCTGGACTGGTGGAAAAGAACCGACGTCTTGCCCAGCCCGCCTCCGTCTTTTTACAGCGGACTCTCTTGTGGACTTTTCCTCTCCTGAGGATGCTTATTATTATTTGAAAGCCACTGTTGCTGATTCTGCCTCTTCCTCTGCTCACTTGGACTCTCAGGACTGACCTCGCAATGTGCGCTGACCTTATTCTCCCCCCCTCCATTTTTTTATTGCTTTTGGGCCTACTCTGCTTACTGATGTCTTGAAGACCTGCACGCCCATTTTCACATCATTTTTTTTTCTTGTGACGGTTGTTGCTGAAATACTCTGCACTTCTGTTTTGTAATGTGCACTCTTTGTTTTGTTTTTATTTTTATGGACTAGTCTACATCATATGGGGTATTGTATGTTTTTTCACTAATCCATATCTTTTTGTCATACCCATTTCTGTGATGCTCTGCACTGCTGTTTTAGTATTTGTTATGTGCTTCTCTTTGATCATTATGGGCATTGTGTTCCTGATGCTTTGTTATTTTCCATGTGCCCTTTTTGTATGTTTTGGTGGTACTGATTCGACTGTTTTCACTCTACACTTTTTACATAGTACCTTTTTTTTATCCTTTTCTTTTGTTGATTTATATTTCTTATGAATGTGACGCCCATTGATTGCTGTGGCTCCCTGGAGCCTATTGCTCTAATTTGTGTTGGGTGTCCTTCTGTACCCTTTCTGTGTCTTTATTATTTTTCATATTGTGTTGCTATTATCCGGAAGTTCCTTACTCTGCCTGTTGGCTTGTAGGAGTCTCCTTCCCCTGCGCAATGTCTGTTCATCTTCGCTTGCTGTCTCTGTTTTTCATCTTCTGCCTCTTTTCTCCCCCCGCCTTATCTCCCTCCCTCCCATTGATATAATCGAGTGCTGTGTACCTATTACCTCTTTGAGGTTACAATGTATTATTCATGTAGCTATAGTGTGGTGCTTTCTTTCTTTTAATCTTGTTGTACTGATGATATGGCCCCTTTAAAAATTGATACCTGGAATGTATCCATTCCCATCTTATATACGTAAGATGGGAATGGATGTGGTAATTCTTCAGGAAACTCACCTGTTACAACCGGAGGTTATAAAACTTAATGCTATGGATTAGCATTGAGCCTGCAAGGGGCTCATTTGCACTCGCCCATCTGCCGGGCATGCCGGCGGTCGGGATCCCAGCACCGGTATGCTGGCCGCCGGTATCCTGGTTGTCGGCATAACATACTACACCCGTTACATGGTACTGTCTTTTGCTGCCTATTCTTCCAAGAAGCGTGGGGTGGTCACTCTTGTTAAAAAGTAACTTGCTCCTCAGCTACCAAGCTTTTTACACCGACCTCAGTGGCCATTATGTTATTTCAGAAGTTACTATACTTGGGGAGAAATTCACACTTTGTAACTTGTATGCGCCTAATGCCTACTCAAAATAATTTTTTCAGTCTCTATTGGCCAAGCTTAGCCCCTATATTGATTCTACTTTAGTTGTGAGTGGTGACTTTAACATAGTGGCCTCTGATTACATGGACCAACAGCGTCCACCTATTAAACCCCGACATCCTGTACCTATTGGTATTCCACAGTTGTCCTCTGACCTTCATCTTATTGATGTCTGGAGATCCTTCCACCCGACTGATAGGGAGTTCACATGTTTGTCCGCTGCTCATGCCACGCTGTCCCGCATAGATTACATTTTGCTGTCTGCTAGGTTGCTCTCTAGAGTTGATGAGTCTCAAATTGAACCTGTATGCCTCTCTCTGGAATCGTTAGCCATAGCTTTGCGCAGTTCCTTTACATATAAAGGGATATTTATAGGCCAAACTGAGCTTAAATTATCATTACTCGCTGATGACATGCTCTTGTTTGTCTCTGATCCTGTTTCCTCTTTGCCAGTAATCACCTCTTTACTCACTTCCTTTGGTTCTTTTGCTGGTTACAAACTTAATTTCCATGAATCGGAACTGATGCCCTGGTGTGGCCTTCCTACGCTAGCCTTGGAGAACCCCTCCTTTGCCCAATTCCGCATTACTACTTCTCATTTTAAATACCTGGGCATTGTTATTCCTTTGAAATTGTCATCTATATATTGTTTAAATTTTACCCCTATTATTGCACGGATTGCCAATATGCTGGATACCTGAAAAATGCTGCCCTTTTCTATGATGGGTCATATAGCTCTTATTAAAAGTGTGATTTTCCCAAAGCTCTCTTATCCAACTCAGATGTTACCCATAGGGGGTAATTCCAAGTTGATCGCAGCAGGACATTTTTTAGCAGTTGGGCAAAACCATGTGCACTGCAGGGGAGGCAGATTTAACATGTGCAGAGAGAGTTAGATTTGGGTGTGGTGTGTTCAATCTGCAATCTAATTTGCAGTGTAAAAATAAAGCAGCCAGTATTTACCCTGCACAGGAACAAAATAACCCACCCAAATCTAACTCTCTCTGCAAATGTTATATCTGCCTCCCCTGCAGTGCACATGGTTTTGCCCAACTGCTAAAAAATGTCCTGCTGCGATCAACTTGGAATTACCCCCATAGTTCTTTCCGAACATGATGTTAAACATTGTATGAAACTCTTTACCTCTTTTATATGGCAAGGGGGACACCCAGGGGCTGGCTGGCAACTTTCAGCCTGGGGGGTAGACTCAAGCAAATGAACTGGCTTTTCACAGGGAATGCAATGCAAAATGGCCCTGGAACACTTAAATTGCACTAGCCCAGGGGGCAGATGGCACCCTGCCCAGCCTGCCCCTGGGGACACCCCTGTATTGCGGTGGCCAAATTGCTATTCCCCAGGGCCAAAGGCAGCTTAGGTCTCCCGAATCTGAATAGATTTACAAAGGCTGTATTTTTTAGATATATAAATGACTGGTTTTCTGTAACAGCAGTTTATACCCACTGTGTTTCTGAAAACAGTTTATTTCGCCCTTACTCCTCTGCTGCTCTGCTGCACACGCCAAAACATCTTATCCCCTCCCACATTCTTACTAATATACTCTTCCATGACACCTACAGTACTTGTTTGGAAATCAATATGCTGCAAATTGTCTCGCCTTTACACTGCTTCCAAATATGTAACATTTTGGGGCAACCCCTTTTTTCCCCTGGACTTGACAACACTATATACTTGCTGTTATGATTCTGTTCTGAATGCACCTGGGGTCAATTGACTAACTATTCAGTATGCACCTGGTGTCAGCTGACATCAAAAATCCATCAGTGGCCCTCATTCCGAGTTGATCGCTCGCAAGGCGAATTTAGCAGAGTTGCTCAGGCTAAGCCTACGCCTACTGGGAGTGTATCTTAGCTTCTTAAAATTGTGACCGATGTATTCGCAATATTGCGATTACAAACTACTTAGCAGTTTCAGAGTAGGTTCAGACTTACTCGGCTTCTGCGATCAGTTCAGTGCTTGTCGTTCCTGGTTTGACGTCATAAACACACCCAGCGTTCGCCCAGACACTCCCCCGTTTCTCCGGCCACTCCTGCGTTTTTTCCGGAAACGGTAGCGTTTTTATCCACACGCCCCGAAAACGCTGTGTTTCCGCCCAGTAACACCCATTTCCTGTCAATCACACTACGTTTGCCGGAGCGAGGAAAAAGCCGTGAGTAAAAATACTATCTTCATTGTAAAATTACTTGGCGCAGTCGCAGTGCGATTATTGCGCATGCGTACTAAGCGGAATTTTACTGCGATGCGATGAAAATTACAGAGCGAACGACTCGGAATGAGGGCCAGTGTGTTTTCTGTTCCTTAGGCTCTGTGTACATGCTTGTGCACAGGGTTTGTAATTAGAGTTAACACTCCCAGACTGCTTTGTTCGTTGGTTAGTGTGGCTGTTATAAAGCAGCTAGCCGAGTTCTACCACGCCGGTGATATTATACTATTTTCCTGCCAGAACTATCTGCATTGCCTGGTGTCTTAAGCCCCCTACAGACTCGGCGATCCGCTGCCGAGCTGCCCGAGGGCGGATACGGCCGACGGGCGACCCGGCAGTGGGGCGACCCGGCAGTGGTTGCTTCACTCCCCCCATCACCCGGCGCCATAGCAATGCATGCTAATATGGATGAGATTGTCCATATTGGCCTGCATGCATAAGCGATGGGGCACCAACAATGAACGAGCGCGGAGCGCCTCCCCGCGGTCAATCTTCTTGCGATCGTGCTAGCGGTCACTTTCTTCTTTCTTCTGGTCGTTGCCCAGCGATTGCTGTCGCTGGGCAACGACGTGTGCATTTCCGACCCATTCGCACTGCAGCGATGAACTGCAGAGTGCGAACGGGTCGAAATGACCCCCATAGTCTGCTAAGCATTACATTCTGCTACACCTCGCTCAATTCACTACAGTATTCCACAGTCAAGTCTGGTAACCATTTCTGTGCCACTCTGCATCTGCCTCCACCTCCAGTGTTAATCCTCTTCTCGTAATTCACCTGCCAAACATTAGATGCAGGTGAATTGTAACACTTGCTCTGGAGGGACAGTGGTATTGCTAAATTAAAGATGTTTTTGACCCTGGTGGGGCTGTACTCCCCTTCAGTGTGCATTCCTGATCCCCCACTCACAATTCTTTATGTACTTACAGGTTGTACACTATGCTAGGTTGGTTGATAAACTTCTGTGGCCCCTTGGATCTTCTGATCCTCTCCACTCCTTAATGGCATTTTTAGTACTGCACCCTTATAAGACCAAGGGGCAGTTGTATTAACCTGGGAAAGGCATAAGGAAGTGAGAAACCAGTGATCTTGGGATCGTGATGTCCCCTCTATTGTTTCTGCTGATGACCTGACTTGTCACTATGATTCCACGCTGAAACACCTACGCTTCAGGAAGTTCATATTAAAATGCTAAACCGTGTATATATTTCTCAAGCCAGGCGCTGCTGAATGGTTTTGGAAGAGTCTGGGGATTGTCTTAAATGCAAATGCCCTAATGCTACTTTTTTCCATAACTTCTGGCATTGTCCTAAAATACAGAAGTTTTGGAGTAAACTTGTCAATTATATAAATTCTATATTTCATTTGAAACTTTGTATGGATCCTCTTGCCTTGCTCTCTGCAAATTTTAAAGCTTGGGTACTGGGAACCAGTAAGGCCTCCATCCTACCCTTATTGACAATCATTGTAACTGTTGCCAAAAATGTATTCTTTGTAATTGGACCTCCTCCTCGCCCCCCTTTTTGACTGCAGTGAAATCCTTATTACTTTGTATTACGACCTCCAATCTATATTTCCTGCATTGGAAAAGGGGCTGATCTCATTTTACAAAAAATGGGGTGCACTTATTGACTCCCTCAACTTCTCCACCCAGGATAAAATACTTAAAGTATTTGAAACCACCTCTTGGTACTTATGTCGTACTTTGTCCTAAGCTGAGCTATTAACCTAGTTTTTTGTTTTCTTTGTTGCCTTTACTCCAATCTGTATTTTATGATACTGATGTCTGACCCAGGCACTCTGCCCCTATTGTTGTCATCCCCCCACCCCTCCCCATCCTTTTCTGACTCTTTTTCTTTCTTTTCTTCTCTATCTTATCGTATGCCTTTCTCCTTTTTGATGTGATATTTGTCAGATATATGAAGGCTTTATATTAGCGGCCTCCTACTTTGTGATGCTTTTTCTATGTTTTTACTTACTATTGTATACTGCTTGTTACACTTGTGCAATTGACTGGATCAATGTTGCCTATTGTACCTACATATGCCTTTTCCATACAATAAAAAGATTTACAAAAAAAGTCATACACAACGGAGGGAAGGGTTCTACACAGTAAGAGCAGTATGATTTGGAATTCTCTGCAAGAGAAGGTAGTAATGGTGGACTCAGTCAATAAGTTTAAAAATGGATTAGATTAATTCCTAACTGAAAGAAATATCCAAGTACACAGCATTTAAATGAAGTAATATTTTATAATACAGGTTGAACTCGATGGACATTTTGTCTTTTTTTTCAACCTCATCAACTATGTTACTATGTTACCTACTCCTGCTTTTACAAGTGCATCTTCAATCACTATGAACTCAGACCACAGTACTACTTCTGTTCCTGCAAACTCTGTCCTGTAGTGCCTCTCCTCCAGTATATGCTGTTCCTGCACCTTTCATTTCCCTTACCTGTCTCACTCTATGCTACCCTAGGGGGGGGGCATGACCTGTGAGTTCTCTGCAGCAAAGACCATCCTGCCCTGCAGTAATTCTTGGTAATTGTTAGGCTCTGTGGCCCTACAGTACGCAAGGCATGCTAAATACAGTTAGGAAAGGCACAAGTTGATGAAACATCCTTGTGTTTTGATAATTATGTTGTGTACATATAAGGTAATGCATATTCTAAATCAGCCCAAAAGAGTTTTTTTTAACTTTCTCTTAGGGTCCTATTCATTTAGCATTGCCATTCAATGGTGCTACTTTAGCATCCAACACGCTGTGAGTAGCAGAAGGATACTAAAACATTGAAGCAATTCAACATTGCTCCAGTGAGGAGACAGCTGATCTTCAGATGATCCCTATCCCAGCTGCTTTGGTAGCAGTGAAGTTAGCACTGGTGAGTCTTACTCAGCAGTGGTAGTGCACATGTGTGAACTGAGATTTGTGCATGCACACAAACAAGTCGGCGTCCATCAGAGGGATCAGTACAGAGTTGGGGGGGGGGGTGTTTGATAGGATCCCTTTTCGCAAACCTAGAACTAGTTCCTAAGGAAGGAGTGGCAGATCGGGAATCAGCAATGACAAAGTTTTCTGTTGTAAATCTCCAAAATTATAGTATTTTCAGAGTTTGTTGAATTTTGGCCCACATGTACTGGTATACATTCCATTTACGATGACTGACCCAGATACAGTACTTTTGTAGAAATTAAGTAATAGTAAGTAGACCCCTCTTTTTTTGTTGTATTGCAGTATATATATATATATATATATATATATATATATATACAGTAGGTACCCATGGTACATATCCATTTGCTTCGATAGAAAAAATTATTTTACAAATGGAATCCGATAGAGCTTACATGTGCTGAAATATTACCTTGAAAAAAGATCTAATGTGTTTTATCCAGTTGCTTTATAACTATGTGAATCTATTATTTGGACTAAAATGTCCTATATCCATAGTTATTAAAATCGGGATCCGGATTGAAAGTCGACAGTAACTAGGTCGACAATGTCTAGGTCGACCACTATTGGTCGACAGTAACTAGGTCGACAGGGTGTCTAGGTCGACAGGGTCTTTAGGTCGACATGTTCTAGGTCGACAGGTTAAAAGGTCGACATGAGTTTTTCACAATTTTTTTCTTTTTTTGAACCTTTTCATACTTAACGATCCACGTGGACTACGATTGGAACGGTAATCTGTGCCGAGCGAAGCAGTAGAGGAGCGAAGGCACCATGCCCGAAGCATGGCGAGCGAAGCGAGCCATGCGAGGGGACGCGGTGCACTAATTGGGGTTCCCGGTCACTCTACGAAGATAACGACACCAAAATAACATTAAAAACTCATGTCGACCTTTTTACCTGTCGACCTAGAACATGTCGACCTAAAGACCCTGTCGACCAAGACACCCTGTCGACCTAGTTACTGTCGACCAATAGTGGTCGACCTAGACATTGTCGACCTAGTTACTGTCGACTTTCAATACCACACCCATTAAAATCATATCCAATGACAAATGGACAATAATAACTGCTTTGTCATTGGTAAATGCTGCACACAGGGGTTTTTAGGAACTAAACAATAGCTGTAAAACACAATCTATTCTTTTACTGCACATTATTCATATCTCTCCAGAAATGGGCAATAGTCTCAGTTTGGCAGATTATCATTTTCTTGAATTTCAAAAATGAATAAAAATGTGTCACAATTAATAATATTCAGATTTCATTTTATCAAAAAAAGTAACATCTGGCATTAATTATTTTACACATCATGGCACATTAGTTCCTCCTGGGCTTTCCTGGCAGAACATTTTTTCCGAAGACATTAAATTTTCAGTGAGAATAAATGGATTATGTTAAACATACTTATTCTACATACAGTATGCCTCGCTAACTTTACTAAGTTATAATATCATACAGCATTAGTGACACCATTCCTAATTTCAAGTACCTGTTCTATATTGAGCACTGTATTATAACCTTCAACGTTATGGGTTATACTGTACTGGAAACATTGATTATTTTTGCTCATAGAGGTGCAAGCTTATATAAATGTTTTGTATCTGCAAGAGACACATTATGTTCAGCTCCTACAGAACATTGGGCCGAATTCAGGTCTGATCGCAGCAGCAAATTTGTTAGCTAATGGTCAAAACCATGGGGGTAATTCAGACCTTATCGCTAGGCTGCATTTTCGCACAGAGGGCGATCAGGTCTAAACTGCGCATGCGTATGCACCGCAATGCACAGGCACATCGCACGGGTACAAAACGGATCGCCGCTCTCTGCACACTTGCTGGTCTGAATTAGCCCCCATGTGCACTGCAGAGAGGGCAGATATAACATGTGCAGAGAGAGTTAGATTTGGATGGATTATTTTGTTTCTGTGCAGGGTAAATACTGGCTGCTTTATTTTTACACTGCAATTTAGATTTCAGTTTGAACACACCACACCCATATCTAACTCTCCCTGCACATGTTATATCTGCCTCCCCTGCAGTACACATGGGCCTAATTCAGACCTGATCATAGCAGCAAAATTGTTAGCAGCTGGGCAAAACCATGGCCCTCATTCCGAGTTGTTCGCTCGCTAGCTACTTTTTGCAGCCGTGCAAGCGCATAGTCGCCGCCCAGGGCCGTCTTAACAGCAGTGTAGACCCCTGCACACAGCAATGCACTAGACCCCCTACCCATCCTCCAGCGGTAGGGGTGGGGGATGCTATCAGCGGCAGCTTTGATGTCCCGTGGGGGGTAGGGGGTGATCTATCTTCCGCTCAGCATGTAGGACCTGGAGCAGTAATTTCTGATAATTACTCCTTTACTGCACAGATGGGGCTAAACTGTAGAAGGGGGCATTAGGCTGAATAAAGAAGCCCTGGTACATGACTTCCATGGTGGTAAGGGGTGTTTAATACGTAGGGGAGGGCTGGATAGTGGAGTGGGCTTAATATTTATCATTTTCCGGTGGGAGGGCAGCTTTCTTGACTGCAGATTTCTCAAGTTCCTGAAAATATATTTCTTAGCCTTGAATTGGATAAATAAAACTAGAGAGTCCCACCTTTCAGGAGATACTGGGGACTTGGGGATCAGAGTTCAGGAGCAAGAGCAATCCACCAACGAAAATCTAAAACTGCGTATTAGGTGTGTCGAGCTGGAGCAGGGACCAGCTGCTGGAATGCTGATATCTCTGGTTCTGGGCATAGTAGAGACAAGCTGCAATTGTCCACTGAAAGGGGACAGTCCCAGCTTTTGGATTATACCCTCAAAAAAAAATCAAAGTCAGACAGAACCCGAGCTATCTGGCTGGGAAGAGCAAGTAACAGGCTTGGATGGGGACCACTGCTTTCAAGTCAGATATCTCCGGTTCCCCAGGGACGATTTTCAAAATTCTGGTACCCCTGGAAAGAAGGGACCCTCAGCAATCAGCATAGGGCCCTTAATCTCCTGGGGCCCTTGGGCAAGAGCGGCTGCATGTGATGATACACAGCAACCCTGTAAATGCTTGTGACATGCCCTCATTTCGTCCACCACTCAACCACAAAGCCGAAACCGCGTTTCCCAAATACCCGCCGCTGTCAATTACCTTGGGGCTGCATCCCTCCAGGATGTGGCCGCAAGCAGGTTTGCACACGCGTACTGCTGCCGTTGCACGTGTGCGGACTAGATTGATGTAGCCACTGCATACAGACATGCGACTGCATCCATCCCTGAATCACCCCCATTGTGCTTAAGTGAATCTGCCCCATTTGTTAATCCTAAAATTTAGGGCCCAGTGGTCACCTCTGTTCTTCATCCATCCTGCATGAGAACATTAAAAATGTCATGGTTATGCCCAGGGATGTGTAGGCAGGGGAGGCAGAGTCTTCCCCATCACGCTTCAGAGATTTGATATAAAAACAATTAGAGTAATACAAAGTAGATGTTTATAATTTATACCTTCTTGTTTGCATATTGTAATCATTTCTGTAGTTAAAACTGGGTAAATCTGCAGAGCTCCTTGGGAGAGAGGAGAGGTGAGGCTATCAGGGCCAGAGGCCACACCACGGCCAGTAATACTGCACTGATAGAGAGCCAAAAGAGACATGCCTCACTGTGGGAGGCATGGCTTTGAGCACTGATGGACACCTTGGGTGTGTCATGTGACCAGGAAGTGCACTGTTCAGAGACCGGAGCTCCACAACAGCAGCAGGGGGAGGAAGAGAAGACACAGTGATGCAGGTAGGAGAATCAATGGACACTGTAGCTTAGTGTAGTGAGGGGAGAGTTAACACTGAGCAGGGGTTAAGATAGGTTCCCAGCATTCAGACCCACCCCCATTTTTGCCTTCCTAGCCATTCACCTCACTGCACATCACTGCTTACGCCTCCCTTGCACTCCCGGACCCTTAAAGGGACCAGAGACTGGGTAATCTGTATCTGCCTCCCACCTTTGTGGGCCTGAACGCTATACTTTATCGTAAGCAGACAATGCTATACTAGTATTATTTGGGGAGAAGGAAGGTTCATATAGTTTTCTTTCTTATGTATGTATTAGATTTTTATTTTGTAAACCAGGAAAGATACATATTGATGCAACCAACACTTAGATGGCTGCAGTGGGATGTGTATCTGCTGATATAGCCAAGTGTAACTAGGCCGCATGTTTACAGAGTGTGGTACATTTATGTGTATTTGTCCTTATTGTAATCTAATTGCACAAAACATCATTCATGCACCTCATAATTTGTAAAAGACAAGTGGAGTTACCGCAAACTTCAAAATATTGCCAAATTGTATTGTGGATGGGCACTGCATAAAAGTGCAACTGCCTTACAGGGTCTGGTGGAGTTTTCTTTTCTCCTGCCGCCAGGACTGACTCAAGGGCCAGTCGAGTGGAAGGTGCAGTGTGGCTGCCTCCTAGGGCTACTAAGGTCAGTGTACGATGATCATCCCCTTGCAGATGCTTCCTCTCCTCCCTTCCTACAGCACTTTTCTGCCCTCCTTCTCCTATCCCACAGTCTTCTCCGCCTGCCTTCTCTAGCCCAGTCTATCTCCACCTGTCCCACAACCCTTCTTTGCAATGCTTTCTCCTGCCCCACAGCCCTTTTCCCATCTTCTAAATCCCTACTGCAGTGCTCCCCATCAGCCCTTCTCCAGCTGTCGGTTCCCACCCGCAGCCCTTCTTTGCCTGCCTCCTCCCTCGCCACAGCAGTTCTCCCCCACCTGCACTTCATTTACATATATATTTCTAAATATTTAATTAGAAATAAAGGGAATTTTTCAGTCAGACTGTTACTAGATAAAGAATCTATGTAGTACAATAGTTTTACTACCCTATGACATTACTGCCACTGGTGACTGGTTTACTGTAGTAATGTCCCAATAAAAAATGTGTACATTCTTCTTTTTCTCAAAGCTCCTTCTTAAGCCTTCAGCGATTTGCACTAAACATACTGTATTCATAGCATGATTGACAGTTCTAGATAATTTATTTGTGGATCTTTAATATATATATTAGCTGAATACCCATGCTTCGCTACAGGATGAGGATGGTAAATTAGAATTACAGCTGTTCATTAATTCATGTTGGCTGGGTCTAGTATTTAGACAAATCATGCTTCCCTGATCCACTTTGTGTAGTGGCCGGACCCCTCTTTGGTCCCCCAAGGGACCCTACTCTTCCCATTATACAACTCTCAGTCTGTGGCTTCTTGCTGCCTCCATTCCCTTTCTCACATCATGTCAGTTCCCCTGTGAAATGATCGATCTAGTTACAGTTTCTTATATAGCACAGCACATTGTGCATTTCCTGATATACTCTGTGCTGCTGGGGGACCCTGCTACTTACACTATATAACTCTCAGTGTGTGGGTTTGTGCTACCTCTATTCCCCTACTCACATCATGTCACTGCCCCGTCCCATGCAGCCCTGTCTTGCCCTACATATCATGCATATCCTAATATACTCTGTGCTGCTGGAGTCCCTGCTCCTCATGTCACTGCCACTGTCACATGCAGCCCAGTCGTCACTGACATATCATGCATGTCCTGATATAGTCTGTGCTGCTGTCCCACCCCTAGGAGTGATAGGGGTGTCTTACCCCCACAGTGTTTGTTCCCAGATTGTAAGTCATAGGTGTACCAAGTTTGGTGTAAATTGCTCCAGGCATTCCAAAGTTATGCTGTCTACTGAAATACTCTGTGCTGCTGCCTCACCCCTAGGGGGGCTAGGGGTGTCTTATCCGCACAGTGTTTGTTCCCAGATTGTAAGTCATATGTGTGGTGTAAATTGGTCCAGGCATTCTGGAGTTACACTGTCTCCTGATATACTCTGTGCTGCTGTCCTACCCCTAGGGGTGCTAGGGGTGTCTTATCCACACAGTGTTTGTTCCCAGATTGTAAGTCATATGTGTACCATGTGTGGTGTAAATTGGTCCAGGCATTCCAGAGTTATGCTGTCTGCTGAAATACTCTGTGCTGCTGCCTGACCCCTAGGGGTGTCTTCCCCTCACAGTGTTTGTTCCAAGGTGTACCAAGTTTATTGTAAATTGGTCCAGGCATTCCCAGGAGTTATGCTGGAACATACATATACACATATATACATACATACATACATACATACATACATACATACATACACACATCTATTTTTGCCGATTTCCGTGGATGAACAGTGACATTTGTAAAACCGGTTCTTAGGGAGCACCTGTGACCTAAGGAGAAGCTATCTGCTAAGTTTCAAGATTGTAGGCTTTGTGATTTAAGATATTTCATGATGAGTCAATCAGTGAGTCAATCTCCTTTTTTGCCTTTTATATATATATAAATATATACAATCCTTTGCAAAAGTTACAGGCAAGTGTGGAAAAAATTCTGCAAATTCTTTCAAAAATAGTAGTGTTCTTTTATTTTTTCAATTAACAAAATGCAAAGGTAATGAACATGAGAAATCCAAATCAAATCAATATTTGGTGTGACCACCCTTTGTCTTTAACACAGCATCAATTCTTCTGCGTACACTTGCACAGTTTTTGAAGAAACTTGGGAGGGAGGATGTTCCAAACATCTTGAAGAAATAACCACAGATCTTCTGTGGATGTAGGCTTGCTCAGATGCTTCTGTCTCTTCATGTAATCTCAGACAGAATTGATGATGCTGAAATCAGGGCTCTGTGGGGCTATATAATCGCTTCCAAGGCTCCTTGTTCTTCTTTATGCTGAAGATTATTCTTAATAACATTGGCTGTATGTTTGGGGTTGTTCTCCTATTGCAGAGTAAATTTGGAACCAATCAGACACCTCCCTGATGGTATTGTATGATGGATTACCTGCCTGTATCCCTCAGCATTGAGGACCCAATTAATCCTGACCAAATCCCCATTTCTGCTGAAATACAACCCCAAGCTTGCATGGAACCTCCACTATGCTTCACTGTTGCCTGCATACACTCATTATTGTACTTCTCTCCAGCCCTTCGATGAACAAACTGCCTTCTATTACACTGAAATATTTCAACTTTTGACCCATCAGTTCAGAGCAAATGCTGCCATTTTTCTGTACCCCAGTTCCCATGTTTTGTGTATAATTGAGTTGCTTGGCCTTCTTTCCACTTTGAAGGTATGGCTTTTTGGGAGCAATTCTTCCATAAAGACCACTTCTGGCCAGACTTCTCCAAAACAGTAGAAGGGTGTACCTTGGTCTCACTGGTTTCTGCCAGTTATGATCTGATGGCACTACTAAACATCTTGCAGTTTCAAAGGGAAGTAAGCATGATGTAACTTTCATCTGATGCAAGTTTCCTTGGACGTCCATTGCATCTACGGTCCTCATTTTGCCAATTTCTTTGTGCTTCAGTGCTGAGAAATAACAGGCAGATACTTATCCATCATGCAATATCATTAAGGAGGCATCTAATTGGCTCCAAATTTATTCTGCAGCAGGACAACGACCCTAAACATGCAGTCAATGTCATTAAGAGCTATCTTCACCATAAAGATGAACAAGGAGTCCTGGAAGTGATGATATAACCCCCACAGAGCTGTAATCTCAACATCATCAATTCTGTCTGGTATTAGAGAAGATTGTCAAAGTCAGAAAAATATCTCTATGCACACTACCATATTTGCACCTCACACAGGTCCGTGCTGCGCATGCGTACGCTCTCCCGTACGTGCGCATACTCACAGTCGCGGGCACCCGCAGGCGCATGGTATGCGTATTTACGGTAGAGTTTATGCGATCGTAGCGTGCGACTCAATCATTACATATTTTCACTAATAATGTATTTTGTAGATCATGGTCCCTTTGATAGATTCTGAAAGTTTGGTTAATATAGAATGTTTATGAACAGAGGAATCCCTCTTTGTTTGATACGAAGGGTCAGACAGGAGTAATACAGTGGTGTTTAGTATCCATCGGAAGAATATTTAATTAGAAATATTCCGGTGTTGGTTTGAAACAGATCAATCGCTCGTGCGAATAGTTATGGACATAAGAAGTTTATGAACATTTACTTTATTTGCACTTTATTACCCATGCGGCGGGAAACCCAGTTTCCCTCCCACCTGAGCAGTTGGAAATAGTCACAGCCCACCTGTATGAATCAACCTATGACCTTTTGTTATAATACGAAGCCGAATTCCTATGTCCAATGGACAATGAGACTGTAGGGACCATTGAATTGTATTGTGTGTGGGGCATAAATAGGCAGGCCGACCGTATCCAGTTCACTCTCTTCAACGGTTCTCATTGCTGATAATCGGGAGCTGGATATCGAGGCGCATGCGATCGTTTCCCTTTGTGCGTAAGTTTTCTCCGTAATCATATTGTCTTACTGTGAGCCATCTCTCTCTCTCTCTCTCTGTCTTTCTCTCTCTCTCTATCTCTCTCGTATTTTCCTTAAATTGTATTGTTTTATATTTCCTGTGTAGTTTATCTGGTTAGTTGGTTTATGTTATATTGTAGTGTATCATTTGTACTGTGATTCCTTTTTGCAAGTATAATAGTTATAATACATATAATAGGTTTTGGACCCTAAGCCCAGGTATCTGTGTATTCTTTATAAGGGTTAAGTATTCTCTGAGCGTCGGTGACACTCAAGCAGCTTTGTAGTTAATCAGGTTACACCAGGTTGCACTTACACTCTGTCTCCACACTAATGTATACTGTGTATCTCATCGTTAAAGGTATAGATATAAAGGTTTAACGTTGTAAGCGTCTGCACCGCTGGTGATCTCCTCGTGGTCCCGAGCGTACGCTACGCTATAGCGAATCATTACGTTAGTTGGCAGCCAATAGCGTGCCTGCCTGTGATCACTGGGCCGTAAGCGAACGTGACGCTTGAGCGTCTCGACTACGGTTGAGCGATCGCTACACAACTTGCGTACCCTTACGGTACTTCTTACGTAGATAGCGTATAGTGTTCTTAGACCTCTTAAAGTGTTTTATATACGATAAATATTTAGCTTTATCAATTGGCGGCTCGCCCGTCCTTCACATATCTGCACTAGGTAGATCAGCAGACATTATCCCTCAGCAAAGGGCGGGAGGTTGTATCCCTCGTAGTGCTGACAGGATAAGCGTCTGCTTCGCTTAGGTAAAGAGTGCTGAAGGAATCCGGGAACCGGAGGTAAGAACAAAACGCTAGTGTCTTTTAAAACTGTTTATTTTTCTGTCTTGCGTACACACGCACGCACACATATATATATCTGCATTTCTTTTTCTTTTTCATTTTCGTATATCACTCTCCTGTCTGCCAGTTTTATAGTTGATAGAAGTGCTAAAAAAAAGATTTGCCGTTATTTCATAGTTTAAGAGTAAAGGTAATATAGTTAAAAGATAGACAAAACACACAGTTTTGCCTGGGAGATAAGGCGAAGTCAGTGTGTTGTGTGGTAGATGATCAAGGATCATCTACATTGATAAAAGTATAAATTGTGTTACGGTGGATCTTTGCTTTGCGTATACGTGTCTCTGACAAAGACTTGCGTACGCAATCCAAAGGCCGACGCACGCAGCGTACGTTACGCAACGGAGCGTCCGGTTACGCCCACGTAGCTCAAGTCACGATAAGTTGATTTTTAACGCAAAGCGATAAATAACGCGAGGCGAGAAATAACGCAAGTCTATTTTTGGGTGTCCGAAATTTTAATTAACAGATCCTGCTCCTAATTGGTAACACACCTGATCTGAAGAAAAATTTCTGCGCAGAAATAGAAATAGAAACAAAAGTGTACATGTGATGAGTGAGTGTTTTTACAATTTTTAAAGGTTGAACCACAAGAAAAGTCGAGTACTCGTGAGGTACATGCGTGTAAGTGACGTGCACGGTGGCTAGGGAGGCATCTCTGGTTAAATATACAATTTTGAGCATTAGAGTATAGCAGACCAGGAGGTCATACTGTAACAAGACCAGGAGGTCATACTGTAACAAGACCAGGAGGTCATAGCAGACCAGGAGGTCCAGGTACAGCCGACAAGGAAGTCCGCTATACAGTTCACAGGCACAACACCAAAAAGGGTTGGTGCAACACCCATATAGGCCATATAAGCTCTGGCTGAAGGAATTCGCAGTCGTAAGTTTCGATTCCATTGGTCTTTCCGTACATAAGCTTAGTTGTTTGTGTACTGAACGACTGGACCGCACGTAAGTGTGTGCAGTAGTTAGTAATCTGACCTAATACCATTAGAGTAAAGGGGTCACAAACGCTATCTGTACACTCTAACGTGATTTGTGTAATTTTTTTATTTTAAGGGAAGTTTGCTGCTCACTCAGGAACTATCCAGCAACCAATAGTTACTGGAAAGAGTAAGTGTTCTTCGGATAACCCTCGCAGGTTCCAGTAAATAGAGGTTCAGGTCGCAGGGGCCCTAGGTCGAGTACGCCAGCACCATATCGGTGTGATCAGGTCGTATTGGTCGGCGTGGGCGAGTGAGTGGGGTACTCGGTAAACCGCCACCGTCAGCCTATTGTTGACATTTGGTTTTGCGTAAAGGGTTGGCTAAATAAAGCAACACTTTCGAACTATGGGGGCCACTTGTTCAGGTAGGGGGCGATCAACCTCGGTTCGGGTTGATTCAGTGGTCCGACCAATAGGGTCAGCCAGGTATATAATGTGTGAGAAATATGGAAGTCACACAGAAACTTTATGTGATGAATGGGAGAGAATGACTGTACATGACGGGGAGAAATTCCCAAGAGTAGGGAGCTTCAGCTCAGAAGTGTTACAAAATTTAAGGAGGAGGATATGTCTCATAAAATCAACAAAGAGACGAATCCAGCATTATGATTATTTACAGTTGTGGCAACAGGAAGGTGAGATACAGAGAGGTTTGGCTCAGGCGGCGGGATCTGGCTCTAACAGAAAACTGATTGCCACGGCCCCACCGCCACCATATATATCAGGAGAGAAGTTGATTGCGGAGAAAGACGCACTAAGGTGTAACACAAAATCACTTAGTAACTGTGTAAATGTTAATGATAATGTTAACCCATTAACCCATGCAAGTATTAACCCGTGCAAGTTGTACCCTGTTTTGAACTTTCCTCAGGAGTGTGATCAAGAGGACGAATCGGCAACGATTTCAGCGCTCTCTCTAGCAGCCACCATAGCAGAGACCACAGTAGGCACAGCTCCACCCACGAGATTAGTAAAGGCCCCTAGCGGAGGGATAGGTGAGGTCGTATCAACTGGTAAGTACGGCACCATGCATTATGCTGAAACTATTTCACCACAGCCTGTAGAATCTACACAGAATGAGGTTGTTAGAATTACACCTGTTAGAGTAATAGCAGTGCCAAATGGGAAAACAGACGCATCAGGAGCCACTCCCATTAGGAACATTGCCATGTACACTCCATTTTCCCGAATGGAATTAAGGACCATAGTGTCTGAATTTCCTGACCCTAGAAAAGATTTAGTTGCCAGTCAAAAATACATCAGAGACATAGGTAACACTGCAGAGCCCAACAATAAAGACTGGCAGATATTGCTGAGAGCATGTTTACCCTCAAATGTCGACGCAACTCAATTTTTAGCTGATTGCGGACTAGATCATGATGTACCTCTTACAGATGTGTACAACCAAGATAATGTGAAAAGAATAAACTTGCAGTTAAAAGAGTATTTCCCAGCGGTAGTTAAATGGAATAAGATATTCTCCATTAAACAGAAGGAGTCAGAGACAGCTGCAGAGTATTTTCACAGAGCATTATTAGAAATGGTAAAATACACAGGCATAGAGGACATTAAAACAGACACAAACCATCGGGAAGTAGCAGTATCGGTACTGATGGATGGTTTAAAAGAGTCATTGAAGACTAGGGTACAGACCACGCAACCATGTTGGCGAGGTCTGTCTGTGGCTACTTTGAGAGAGGCTGCTATTGATCACGATAGAAACATCACCAGACACAGGGAACAACAAGGTGATAAATTAATGTCAGTAAGTATACAGGCTCTGACCACAAGGCAGCCTTTGTTTGTATCACCAAATCCTGTGGGTAAGTCAAGTATGGTTACTTGTTATTCTTGTCACAAACAGGGACACATGGCACGAGATTGTAGAGTAAAGAATCCACGAAACTCATACCAACCCCCTAGACAACGACACGACACACGACATTGGGAGCAAGGTCCGCAGAAACAGAGTTATGAGCCACATACAGGGGAAACAAAAAGATATCCCCCAAACAGAGACTGGCATGCCTCTGGTAGTTCCCAACTATCTCCCTCACAAGTAGTTGCTGCCAGCGGGATTCAGGGAGGTCACCATACCCAATAGGGGTGTGGCCATACCTGTAATCTGCAGCCAGTAAAATTAATTGCCAACCTTGGAAGTGAACCCGAGATCGCAATTAATGTAGCTGGTAAAACTTTAAACTTTCTTGTAGACACAGGGGCGGCCAAGTCAGTGATAAATTCGACAGTGGGCATGAGAACCACTGGTAGGACAATTCCAGCCATGGGAGTAACAGGAGTAGTCCAGCACTACCCTGTTAGCAAACCAGCCGAGATTACAATAGGGCCTTTGCATACCAAGCATTCCTTTTTGCTGGCTGCATCGGCACCAACCAATCTCCTGGGAAGAGACTTACTGTGTAAAATGGGGTGCGTCATTTATTGTACTCCTGAAGGTGTATTCTTGGACATACCTGAGAAACACACTCAGGAAGTGCGAGACATGTTAGACTCCCCATCAAAATTAATGTCACATACCATTATGACAAATAGGAATCCATCCCAAATAGAAGAGATGACATCTCAGATACCAGAGTCACTTTGGACAAAAGACGGACAAGACACTGGATTAATGGCAAACGTAGCTCCAGTAGTTGTACAAGTAAAAGATGGTAGGATAGCTCCAAAAATCCCACAGTACCCTCTGAAGCCAGAGGTGGAGTTAGGAGTTTACCCAGTAATAGAGCGCTTGCTACAACAGGGCATTCTGGTAAGAACGTCCAGCACTGCTAATAGTCCCATCTTCCCTGTGAAAAAGAGTGGGGGGAGGGGTTACAGACTAGTGCAGGATCTAAGGGGGATTAACAAAATAGTTGAGAGTCAGTTCCCCGTAGTGCCAAATCCAGCTGTCATCCTAATGCAAATCCCTCCCACTGCCAAATTTTTCACTGTTATTGACCTCTGCTCCGCTTTCTTTTTGGTACCTCTGCACCCTGACAGCCAATATTTGTTTGCATTCACATACAGAGGAGTCCAATACACGTGGACTCGATTACCCCAAGGTTTCATAGATAGTCCAAGTATATTTTCTCAGGCTTTGCATGATTGTTTACAGTCTTTCCAACCAGACAGTGGATCAGTATTGATACAGTATGTGGACGATTTATTACTGTGTTCAGATTCACTGGAAGCATCTCTGAAGGATACGAAACAGCTCCTGTTTCATCTTTCAGACACCGGACACAAGGTGTCCAAAGACAAGTTACAATTATGCCAAACTAAGGTAAAATATTTGGGACACTGTCTAACACAAGGACTGAGACACCTGACCGCTGATAGAATCCAAGCAATTAGAGACATGACTCTGCCACAAACCCAGCAACAGATCAGAACGTTTTTAGGAATGTGTGGGTACTGCCGTAATTGGATCCCAGGGTTTTCCATTTTGGCGTTACCTTTGCAGGAAATGGTCTCCTCAAACAAACCTGATAGGATTTCGCATACAGACGAGTCCGAAACAGCATTTGAGAGACTCAAACAGTGCCTAACGCAGGCACCAGCACTAGGTATGCCAGACTATGGGAAACCCTTTGAACTATACGGAACAGAAAGTGCTGGTTGCGCGGCAGGTGTACTAACCCAAAAACACGGTGATGCCAGCAGGCCAGTTGCATACTACAGCGCTCAGCTAGACACGGTAGCGCGATCCCTCCCCACATGCTTGCGAAGCGTTGCTGCGATAGCATTGCTAGTGACAAAAAGCGAAGATGTCGTGCTAGGCCACAACCTCACAATCCATACGCCACATGCAGTATCAGCCTTATTGAATTCTGCCCAAACCAGACACGTCTCATCAGCGAGGTTTACAAGATGGGAATTGGCACTAATGGCCCCCGTAAACATCACCATAAGGAGATGCAGTGCATTAAATCCTGCAACGTATCTCCCAGGTGTGCCTGGTCAGGCACAAAGGGTGGAAGGTGAGAGTGATGGGGAAGGAAGATTTAATATAAAGGAAGATACACATGATTGTATGGAATATTTGACCCAAAATTTTACCGCAAGGCCTGACATCAGTGACAACCCACTGGAAGATGCAGAACTCACGTTCTACACGGACGGTAGTTGTCATAGACAGTCAGACTCGGGAGACTTGTGTACTGGATACGCAGTCGTAGATGACCAAGACACCATAGAAGCGGAACCGCTAGGCCCACCTCACTCAGCCCAGGTTGCTGAACTGGTCGCCCTAACCAGAGCATGTGAATTGGCTAAAGGTAAGTCAGCCAATATCTACACCGATTCTAGATACGCATTCGGGGTAGTCCATGATTTCGGAGCCCTATGGCGCCTCAGAAATTTCATGACGGCAGCTGGTACACCGGTAGAGCATGCGGCTCACATAAAAAGGCTTCTAACAGCGATACAGGAACCCGACAGAGTGGCTGTTATCAAGTGTAAAGCACACACATATAGCCAAGACCCGGTATCACTTGGTAACAGCCGAGCAGACGAAGCTGCTAAGTTAGCAGCTGCTACCCCCATACAGACAGACACCACACAATTGATGGTATTTAATACCATTAACACACAGAAGTTGTGTGAAATGCAAAATTTGTGTTCCACACAGGAAAAGGCAGTCTGGAAGGCAAAGGGATGTGGCCAGGAGTCCTCAGGACTCTGGACGGATGGACATGGTAAACCAGTGGCCCCCAGAGCATATCTTCCATGTCTGGCTGAAGCAGCTCACGGGCTGACTCATCTAGGCAAGGAAGGGATGTGCAAATTGGTAAGAGCCTATTGGTGCGCCCCAGGATTCTCCTCTCATGCGAGTAAAAGAGCAATGTCATGCCTTACCTGTTTGAGAAAGAATATTGGAAAGGCAATACCTACAGAACCATCCCATATCCCACCTGCCGGCGGCCCTTTCCAGGTAATACAAATTGACTTTATACAATTACCCCCTTGTCGGAATTTGAAATATGTACTTGTTTGTATAGATGTTTTCTCAAATTGGGTCGAAGCATTTCCTGCGGCTACAAATACCGCTATGTTTACTGCTAAGAAAATTGTGCAGGAATTTGTATGTAGATATGGTATCCCTAGAATAATCGAAAGTGATAGGGGTACCCATTTTACAGGTGATGTCTTTCAAGGAATGTGTAAGTTGATGGGAATTGATAGCAAGCTGCACACTCCGTACCGTCCACAGGCGAGTGCGAAGGTCGAAAGAGTGAACAGCACTATTAAAAATAAATTGAGTAAAGTGATGGCAGAGACAGGATTGACATGGCCAGAAGCTTTACCCATTGTATTGTATAGTATCAGAACCACTCCCAGGTCCCCTCTTAATCTGTCTCCCTTTGAAATCTTGTTTGGTCGACAACCGCATGTCATGATTAACCCTCAGGATGATTTGAAATGTAACAATGAAGTAACTGTAAAGTACTTGATTAACATGAGTAAACAGTTAAGGAATCAAAATGATAATCTGAAGTTGGTGATTCCTGATCTACCTGATAGTAATTGTCATGATATTGAACCTGGGGATTATGTAATGATACGGAATTTTCTACGCTCAGGTTGCCTTATTGACAGATGGGAAGGACCATACCAGGTCTTATTGACTAGCACTACAGCACTGAAGGTTGCTGAGAGAGAGACTTGGGTCCATTCATCCCACTGCAAGAAGGTTGCTGATCCAGAGAAGTCCCGTGATAAGGAACAGACGGTAGAGGTTGTATCACTGGAGTGTCTGTTCCAGGAGGACTGAGGCGGCACCTGAGCCTTGAAGACCGAGAGCTGTTGTCGACTCCCCACTCCCTTTAATTGTTTTCCTCCACTTCCCATCCCCTCTCCCTCAAATTTCTTTTTCCTCCTTCTCATTTTTTTCCGTTTCCTCCTATAAGATGGACTTGCCCCAAGAGACTGTGATCCGGATTTTCCTGTTGACCATGATGTTGACCAGAGCAGTCTGTTCCGGCGAGAGTACCATGGAGGTCGATAGAGGTTCTGGAATGGGTTCTGATGATAAAGATGGAGGCGTAGTTTTCCAAGATCAACCTAACCAACAAGCAAAGGCGAGTATCAGAAAACGATCCGATAGCATTGACCATAGAAGGAATTGTGACGGATTGTTAGCTGAGGAAAACTGTATCTGTAGGCTCTGTAACAATGTCATTGAAGATGGGTGCATTAAGAAATGCCAATCCAGTTTTAATATCCATATGGACCGGCATCCATTGAGTGACTATCACTCCTTAGTGGGTAATGTGTTAAACAAAACAGATTGTTGGGTATGCTCTCAAGTACCTCAAGGTCATAGCAAATCAGGGCTAGTACCATTTCCTTTAACGATAGGGGAGGTACTTGAGTTAAATGGTGGGAGACCGGTGGACAGGAGGTTTAATATCTCCAGCCCTCCTAGTTTGAAGCTCCACCAATACCATGTGGATAGGTCCCTATTATGTTTCAACATCTCCAATCCCAGAAAGCTGGGAAATTGGGAAGTGTCATGGAGTAACCACACCATGACCTTTTCGCATAGAGCAGATAGAATGCCTACAGATACAGAGCTTGTACGCCACATAGCCAGTAGAGGAAAATCTTTCCGGTATAGGTACACCTTAGGAAATAGGATTACGAGAGTTGGAGAAGTATCACCAGGATACTGTGCACATATCGTACAACCTGATACGTGTATTAAGCAGATGGAAGAATTAGGGTTAGGAGATTTCACCTGGAAGGTGTGTAATATGGTTATGTCCTTCTCCGTCCCATATGTTCTCCCCGATGATGCATATTTCATATGCGGGAGAAAGGCGTACAAGTGGCTTGCCCCAAACTCTGAAGGATTGTGTTATATTGGAAAAGTATTGCCTGAAGTAATGACTGTAACACATGATAAAATGAAAGACATACATCGTGGTGCCCAAGCTCCTTATACTCACACCCACTACGAGCACGTTGTTAAAAGGCACCTGATAGAGAAGACAGAGCATCCGGCCTCTGATCTGATAAGTGAATCCACCGGGATTCAATTCTTAATCGCGTTAGATTTCACCCGCACCGCTAGAGGAGTGCTAAATTATAAATACATATCGGCGCTCGCAAATTTGTTAGATAATATCACTGAAATGTATGATGACACGTTTAGATATACTGGAAGGGAACTTCAAGCTTATAAAACAGAACTGGTGCAGCATAGAATGGTTCTTAATTACCTCACAGCAGTGACAGGCGGATATTGTGTTACATTGGCAACACAGTACGGCGTGAAGTGTTGCACGTATATCACGAATAGCACCGAGGATCCGGTCGAGGTCATAGACCAAAAGATGGACGATATTCTCCAATTGAAGTGGGAATTTCGCCGAAAACACAATCTCACTCTTGCTGCTGTAGGTAATGAGCTGACTGGTTGGGTGTCATGGTTGAACCCGCGAAATTGGTTCTACGGTTTGGGAGACTGGGCTCAAGGAGTCATAATGGATGTTGGGAAGTTTCTCCTATGTATCTTAGGTGTTATCATAACGATCGGTTTGATATTTAGATGCGGTCAGGCTTTAATGAGGTGCAATCGTCGTACTAAGGTAATGAGTTTGAGGAGTGAGGAAACTGTAATTAACCTGGATTTGATTTATGACCCAATGATAGAAACAATGATGTGATGAAAATGCGATTTCTACGGTCCGTTTCTTTCACCTGTTTTTCTGGTTTTTCTCCAAGATAAAAAGACCCACTTGGACGAGGAAGTTGACGAGACGCTATACAGACAACGGATAGACCAAAGAAGAAGTTTTGACCACTTGAGATATGGACATTTGATGAACTTTGCCATGGATCCCCAGTTTCCCTAGAATTCTTAAACTTACGCTAGCCCAACATTTTTTGTAAATCTAATGGCATTGACAAAGCTTTTTGCTCACACCTAATGGGCAACACAGCGCAAAGAAGACGACTTTCAACTGATACCGAACAAAACTTCAACCGACAGATGTACATTAACCTGACATAGAATACCACCGCATTTACCGTAATTATGTCTTTTCTTCATTTCTACAACCCTCAGGTAATGACACACATAGTATAGGGAATACAGGCACAGATATCAGCAATCACATATTCCCCCATTCATGTATCATCAACTAAAATGTGCTCCCCATTTTGTTCAAAATCCGAAAAGAGCTCGGTAAAGTTTGACAGCCCATCCACAGACCCGTACCACGGGATAAGAAGGAATTCAAATGTATACTTCGCAATACCTCGAAGCTTGATTTACAACACGTACGGCACGATGATACATGACCCCCCAAACATGGACTCATACACACATGCTTCTGCTATCTCACTAGGTCATACCCTCTTCCCACCTACTCCTCTCTCCTCCCTTACCCAACCATGGAAATGAATTAACCCCTGACATATATTTTTCTCCTTTTGAAATGTTTTAGAAGGTGGCAGTTATTATTGACTGCCAAAGGGTGGACTGTCAAAGTCAGAAAAATATCTCTATGCACACTACCATATTTGCACTTCACACAGGTCCGTGCTGCGCATGCGTACGCTCTCCCGTACGTGCGCATACTCACAGTCGCGGGCACCCGCAGGCGCATGGTATGCGTATTTACGGTAGAGTTTATGCGATCGTAGCGTGCGACTCAATCATTACATATTTTCACTAATAATGTATTTTGTAGATCATGGTCCCTTTGATAGATTCTGAAAGTTTGGTTAATATAGAATGTTTATGAACAGAGGAATCCCTCTTTGTTTGATACGAAGGGTCAGACAGGAGTAATACAGTGGTGTTTAGTATCCATCGGAAGAATATTTAATTAGAAATATTCCGGTGTTGGTTTGAAACAGATCAATCGCTCGTGCGAATAGTTATGGACATAAGAAGTTTATGAACATTTACTTTATTTGCACTTTATTACCCATGCGGCGGGAAACCCAGTTTCCCTCCCACCTGAGCAGTTGGAAATAGTCACAGCCTACCTGTATGAATCAACCTATGACCTTTTGTTATAATACGAAGCCGAATTCCTATGTCCAATGGACAATGAGATTGTAGGGACCATTGAATTGTATTGTGTGTGGGGCATAAATAGGCAGGCCGACCGTATCCAGTTCACTCTCTTCAACGGTTCTCATTGCTGATAATCGGGAGCTGGATATCGAGGCGCATGCGATCGTTTCCCTTTGTGCGTAAGTTTTCTCCGTAATCATATTGTCTTACTGTGAGCCATCTCTCTCTCTCTCTCTCTGTCTTTCTCTCTCTCTCTATCTCTCTCGTATTTTCCTTAAATTGTATTGTTTTATATTTCCTGTGTAGTTTATCTGGTTAGTTGGTTTATGTTATATTGTAGTGTATCATTTGTACTGTGATTCCTTTTTGCAAGTATAATAGTTATAATACATATAATAGGTTTTGGACCCTAAGCCCAGGTATCTGTGTATTCTTTATAAGGGTTAAGTATTCTCTGAGCGTCGGTGACACTCAAGCAGCTTTGTAGTTAATCAGGTTACACCAGGTTGCACTTACACTCTGTCTCCACACTAATGTATACTGTGTATCTCATCGTTAAAGGTATAGATATAAAGGTTTAACGTTGTAAGCGTCTGCACCGCTGGTGATCTCCTCGTGGTCCCGAGCGTACGCTACGCTATAGCGAATCATTACGTTAGTTGGCAGCCAATAGCGTGCCTGCCTGTGATCACTGGGCCGTAAGCGAACGTGACGCTTGAGCGTCTCGACTACGGTTGAGCGATCGCTACACAACTTGCGTACCCTTACGGTACTTCTTACGTAGATAGCGTATAGTGTTCTTAGACCTCTTAAAGTGTTTTATATACGATAAATATTTAGCTTTATCAAGATACAGAAGGATTTGAGCAAGCCTACATGCACAGAAGATCTGTGGTTAATTCTCCATAATGTTTGGAACAACCTCCCTGCCGAGTCCTTGGTTGTGACAAAACATGTTGGGCGTGACCTTTCAGATGGTGGACGTGGTTTTGTCATAGGTCCCCTCCAGGAATTAACAAATTATTTGCATGCTGCTAAAACCATGAGACTCTGTCTGCCTGCTGTAATCTGGTAACAACAGAGTGGATATCCTGAGGCTGAGCTATTTGGTGTTGTTTACTGCTTCTTTTGGATGTATGTGAGCAACAGTAAGTGACTGTTGTTTTGATTCTATAACTCACTTGTGCGCCTCCTCAGCAGGAAGTCAGAGGCAGGAGAGAAGTTTAAAAGTCCCATTCACCCAGAGTACTGGGCGCTGATACCTGTTAGAGGCCAGTGAGTAGGGAACAGTTTGTAAGGTAATGTTAGAATATAAGCTCGCACGAGCAGGGTCCTCTTCCCTCATGTGCTTATCCTTTTTCTTACTTAAATAATCTTCAACTGAACCAAATCCAGCAGTCTTCTGCCACCTGATACTTATTCCAGTGTCATCTGCTGATGTAACTATGTTTATTTACCCTGTACTTGTCCTATACTGTCTTCAACTGTAAGTTGCTGTTTTCCTGTTTGATTATTTGTTTATGTACTCTGTAATTGGGCGCTGCGGAACCCTTGTGGTGCCATATCAATAAAGGATAATAATAATAATAATAATAGTGCCAGGGACTGTGGACATTTGCTGTGCCAGGCAAAGAGAGAGATAGAGAGAGATACACATATTCATAGCATATATCCACTGAGGCGGGTTCCATGATGGCATATAAAAGGGCACTCTGGAATATAAATGACCATGAGAGTCTGTTATATAAAAGGGTATGAAAGGCTCTGATATATGAAGGGCCACGAGGGGCTTTGGAAAAATAAGGAGCATAAGAGTCTCAGGCATAAAAAGTGCAATGAGAGGTTCTTGCATGTAAAGGGGCATGAGGGACTCTGGAATATAAAGACACATGAGGGTCTCTAACATAAAACGGTATGTGGAAGAGTAATACATTTAATGGGCAACAGATGCTCTGGCATATAAATGGGCATGAGAGACTGCTATATAAAGAGGTATGAGGGGCTCTGACATAAAGGTGCATTAGAGACTGTAGCATATAGAGAGATATAAGAGGCTCTGGCATATAAAGGGACATGAGTGACTCTTGCACGTAATGGGGCATGAAGGGCTCTAAAATTAAAGGGCGGATGGAGGGAAAATGATACATATAATAGGCATCAGGTGCTCTGGCATATAAAGGAGCATGTTGGGACTCTGGTGACATATAAGGTGCATGTGGAGCAGATAGCAAATAAAGATACATCTATGGGCCTGATATAAAAAAAAGTTGTAACCCTACTGTGGTTTTGGCCACACTGCCTGTCCAGAAAACTGAAAAGAAAAGGTGGTAATCCTACCTTTGCCACCGGGAACAATGTCTGATGCCAGCACTTATTAAACTTCTGGCCCGTGCAGTGCTGGGCTCACCTTTCTGCTCAGATACAGCCTGGACTATGGCCCATAATTCGCGTGATGTCATGGAGTTCACACAGCCATACAGTGCAAACTGAGCAATGTACTGAGGCTCAGTGCGAGTGAGGGGACTCAGTGGAGTTACAACTAATACAGGCAGCCAATGCTTTCCTGAAGTAACTTCTGTTCCTCCCCTCATCAAGGAGACATTTTAAGCAGCTGTACAGTGTTATGTGCACCTGCACTGCAGCCTGCATATCAAGCCTACCCCTGCCGCTTTTTCAGATGGACAGACAACAGCAGCTGACAGCTTGCTGACAGCAAGGCTTTTCCTGTCTTCATATCAGGAATCAGCCTTCTGTGGGGCCAATGTTTGTTTTTTCTCCCTGTGGGAACAAAGTGTGTTTTTGTTACTGGGGGGAATACAATAGTTGGATTGGGAGGGGGTTGGTGCTCCATAAAGTCTCACACAAGTTGCTAATAGACCTGGGGACAGCCCTGTCTGCCACGTTTCCTCTCCTTTAGTAACCTAGACTTCACATAGATGTGACTCTTCATCTTTCTTGAAGATTTACATGGGCTTTCTCACCAGTGGTGGCAAATTCAATACATTAGTATCCTAATTAAGAAGGCCTGTGCGCTGCTAAGAGTATAAGATTTATTTACATAGCACCATCCAGTGCCATTACACAATGTATTGATGCATGATTGTGCAAAATTGGTGCATTGTGCATGTGCACAACTGGCATCCATGTTTACAGTTGCTTGTAACCTGTAATTGTAGCCCTTTAGATTGGGGTGTCTAACAGACACCCCAGTATTCGCCAAACACCACCCCACGACGAGCTGTACTTTGCTCCTGGGAGACTGTAGAACATGGCCCTCTGTCTTTCCCTAGGTGTGACTAGGTAGAAGTGTTGGCAGGAGAATGGTCAAATAGGCAAAGGTCAAGATCACAGGCACATATTGAGAACAGCTAAACAAGTCAAAATTCAGAGTCATTAGCATAGGTTCACACAGAGAGACAGGCCAATGTCGAGGTTCGGCATTGCTCCCAAACAAGAGACAAGATGAGGTTGGTACATAAAGGTTCAATCAGAAAACTAATACAGGTTGAGTATCCCTTATCCAAAATGCTTGGGACCAGAGGTATTTTGGATATGGGATTTTTCCGTATTTTGGAATAATTGCATACCATAATGAGATAGCATCATGATGGGACCTAAATCTAAGCACAGAACGCATTTATGTTACATATACACCTTATACACACAGCCTGAAGGTCATTTTAGCCAATATTTTTTATAACTTTGTGCATTAAACAAAGTTTGTGTACATTGAGCCATCAAAAAACAAAGGTTTCACTATCTCACTCTCACTCAAAAAAGTCCGTATTTCGGAATATTCCGTATTTCGGAATATTTGGATATGGGATACTCAATCTGTAGTACTGAATAAATGCTGGAGCACAAACGGAATACCTGATACTCTGGAACCAGTGTGGTAATGTTTATAGAGTGAGCATATATACAGGGCAAACTGAACTACAGTATTTGATAGGCTGTCCTCTATGGTCAGCTGATCCAAACACATATATTGCTGACAGTACCGGTTGCTCGTCCCTAAAGGGCGCTCCTGCAGTGGACCTGGTTGAAACAGCATTAGTCATGCAGTGAAAGATGAATCCAGGGGACAGAGTCCCAGAGTCAGCCAATGAACCCCAGAGTGACTCACCCTCTACCGCCCTTAGTTTTAAATTTCTGTAGGCACCAATGCATATAGCCCTGAAAACACTTACAAAAACCCCAAACCTGATTGTGATAAACTGATCAGGGAGCCAATCTTTGTGTAGTCCATGGCCCCAGCAGTAAAAGGATTACTAAATTGCAAAATTGATTTTAATCTGCATACCTGTTTTGTATTGAGCATATTGGCCCAGATAGATGCCTGGAAAGCACTAAATATAATTTTTAATGCAGTTAGTGTTCCCATAGGCCATGCTCGTTTTGCCATTCCCTTTAACTTAACCCTAACTGTCAAACAAAATATCACTCAGTCTGCATTAAATGAAGAACATTGCTTACGTTCAATATAATGTGATTCAAAGCGCAGTTAAACGTGGCTAAAAAAGTCATGAACTGTCAAATTGTGCAGCAATTGAAGAGTAGAGGAATAACCAATTAATAATAATGATCTAAACATCTTACTCTGCATGTTGTTGTGCTGGGAATACATAATTAAATGAATACTATCACCAAAATAAACTATATCTTTAGTATTTAGCACATTTTTAACCATTAATTTGGGAGGAGGAGGGGCGCCCAAGATGGCTGCCTCACCTTTTGTATGCTCCTGATCATCTCCATAAACAGCTTAAATTCACCACAACTGACCTATGAATCATCAGAAATATCCAAGGACTTACCTTTAACTTGTACTACTCTACGCGGGCATCTCATCAAAACCAACGGATTGCATTCCTGCGCTGAGATACACACTGGATTGAATCCTGGACTGAATCCTCTGCAAACCTCCACTGAGAAATCCTTCAGTTTAGCAGCTGCTGCACTCTGCATTGGACATTGCCCAGATAAGGTACTGTGGATTACAACCTATCTTTGGCTACATCTAGCCCCTCACTAAGACATCATCCACCTCTGTTCTCTGAGCAACTAATAACTGACTTATTGCATTAATCTACTAATATCAGTATATTCAGGCTCTGAATTGCTGAAGGCTCACTGTTTCAACTCAGGATCCATTTCCCAGGACATGTTATCACTTCCCCCCACACACAAGAAACCTACTTCAAAGGCCTCTCACACTGAGACTTTTCACACCTACACAGTAGGAATTGGCTTCTAACACCTTCCCAAAAGTCTGCCTATGCTAGGATAATTGATTAAATCAGCAGCTATTTTATTTATCACTTGCTTCAAATATACCCAATAGGTTATAGCAATAACTTTGTTCATAAACCCATTAGAATTTTGGACCAAATACCGATTGGGGGAAAACAAAACACAAAAAGGAAGAAAAAAAAACAAAAACAAAAAAACACTGCTTTCTCTCCCTCTCTCATCATCATATGCAGCTCAAACTCATAGTAATCTGTCATTGATGACCAAATGTATACATATTGCTCCAGCTTCATTCTTTCACTCCGCCCACCACGTTCTGCAGTTCCTATCACACCATCACAGGCTTCTATTCTCCAATCCCTTGGCATTTTAAAAAGAAAAAACAGGCGCATTCGTGGGAAGCGAGCAGGCAGGAAACTTATTTCCCCCGGTAACCATCTACGTCCTTTGCCCACCTGCTCACCCCCATACACAAAGAACAATCAAATAGAAGTAATACCCAAAAGACGGCCCTATGTTTGGAAGGACAGAACTGTCAACTCTCGCTTTGTGACCCCCATACCCAGAGCTCCTGCAATTAACATAAAGAAAACGGAAGGCCCTCTGGTATGCCCAATCAGGTCAGTCCTTTGTAATGCCAGATCTATAAGAAACAAGACTGCAACAATTGCTGACCTTATTGAATCTGCAGATCTAGCCTGTATTACAGAGACCTGGCTAGATGAAAATGCAGCACCTATATTAGAGGCTGCGGTACCAACAAACTACTCTGTCATCCACAACCCAAGACTGGACCGCAGGGGTGGCGGGGTGGCTATCTGCTTCAAAAATGAACTTAAACTTAGGGTCCACCCTATTGAAACTACTCGCTCATTTGAGTGCATTGCTGCCCAGAGTTCGACAGGATTAGGTTTCAGAGTACTTCTCATCTACCGGCCACCTGGAGATGGAAAGATATTTCTACAAGAAATTGCAGACACTGTTGCTGGCCTGGTTCTGGAACATCAAAGATGGCTCATCCTCGGGGATTTCAATGCATGGGTGGATGATGAGCTCTCACGCCTTGGCCAAGACCTCCTGTGCACAATGAATGGTCTGGGCTTCACACAGATAATTCCCTCTGCCACACATAAAAGTGGTCACACTCTTGATCTTGTCTTTCAGATTGGATTAGAAGTCACTGACCTAAAAATAAACCCAGTCATCTGGTCAGACCACTACTCCCTCTGGTTCTCAGTTGCAACCCCTCAAATAAGATCTCTGCCCGTGGAGTTGACCAGATACCGTCCAAGGAGGGGTATGACTCCCCAGGCTCTTGCAGCAAATATGGATCTCTCTGCTATACTGGGTGCCTGTGAAGATCCCTGTTCCCTAGTCCGTTATTATAATAGGGATGTTAAGGCTGCAATTGATATTATCGCCCCTGTGCGTATAAGACCTCGTAAACCACATCGTCAAGCTCCATGGTACGACAACAGTGTTAGTGAGCTCAAGAAAAGGGGGCATAGACTGGAAAGACGATGGAGGAAGACTAACCTAGTGGATGACAAAATAAAACTAATAAAGCATAACGAAGAATATCAATCGACAATCACTCGCAAGAAATCACAGTTCCTGTCAAATGAGATCACAGCAGCAAACAATAGGCCAGCTCAACTTTTCCGCACAGTGGAGATGCTGTGCAAGCCAGCATGCCTGCAGACTGATGAGACCCTTTCCCAAGCAAGATGCAACGAGTTTGCAAACTTCTTTGCAGATAAAATATCCACCATCCGGGCTGGAATATCCACAGTGCCATCAAAGGAGAGCCAAACTACAAAGCCTGCCAATATAAGCTACCTGCCTTCATGGACCAGCTTTGACCCAGTGGATGTAAAGGACACTGCTGAAATTGCTCGGATTTTGCGTCCCACCACCTGTGGTCTGGACCCAGCCTCAACCAAGCTTCTAATAGGTTGTACGGATATAATCGGTCCTGTCTTTGCAAAAATTGTTCAATGCTCTTTGCAGACAGGCATTTTTCCTGGACCCCTAAAGGAAGCAATTGTTAGACCACTTCTTAAAAAACCTAATTTAGATCCCGACTGCATGTCCAACTACAGACCGGTATCAAACCTTCCTTTCCTAGGAAAGGTTATTGAGAAAGTGGTTGCAAATCAACTGGAAACTCGCTTGACAACCCATGATATTTATGATCCATTTCAATCAGGATTCAGGAGAAGACATAGCACTGAAACAGCCCTGGTGTGTGTGTTAAATGATCTTCTGATGGCAAAAGACAGAGGTGACTGTTCAATATTAATCCTTCTGGATCTCTCGGCAGCATTTGATACCGTGGACCACGGGCTTCTGATTGAGCGACTGATACACTTCTGTGGTCTGGATGGCACAGTCCTAAACTGGTTCAAATCATTTCTCACAGGCAGGTCACAGAGAGTATCATCTGGATTATACTCATCACCACCAGTGCCATTGCCATGTGGTGTCCCACAAGGTTCTATACTATCCCCCATGCTTTTTGCAGTATACATGCTCCCATTGGGCGAAATAATCAGGCGCCATGGCCTGGTCTACCACTGCTATGCAGATGATACACAACTGTACTTGTCCTTTGCTCCGGGCACTGATAACCCAGTAGCAACCCTGAATGGCTGTCTAGCTGAACTACAGGAGTGGATGAGCGCCAGTTGGCTGCGACTGAACCCGGATAAAACAGAGGTCCTTATAATACGACCGCAACATCAAAGGACAAGACTGCAGCATAGCCAACCAACTGGACTTACACTCGGGGATTCAGAATTACAGACCAGTGATCATGTGCGGAATCTTGGCGTTGTCCTGGATGATGGCTTGACACTTAAACATCAGATATCAGCCACAATCAAATCCTCATTCTTTCACCTGAGGAACATAGCCAGAATCAAGCACTTAATTCCCTCAGATGATATGCCAAAAGTCATACATGCATTTGTATCATCTCGATTAGACTACTGTAATGCCCTCTACCTTGGTCTACCAGCAAAAGAATTGCAACGCTTACAGCTGGTGCAAAACACAGCTGCCAGGCTGTTAACCAACCAGCCCCGTTCCAGCCACATAACACCCATCCTCTACTCCCTTCACTGGCTGCCTGTAAGATGGCGAATCCTCTTCAAGATTGGCTTACTGAGTTTCAAAGCATTACATGACCAAGGCCCAAGGTACCTGAAACAGCTTCTGATCCCATACTGCCCCACTCGATTACTGCGATCTGTAGATGAAGGACTTTTAGCAGTACCTAGAATCTACCGTAATTCATCTGGGGGTCGAGCTTTTAGTCATGCGGCTCCGACTCTATGGAACTCACTTCCCAGCACAGTGCGAGAGGCCCCAACTATAGAATCCTTCAAAAGTAGACTCAAGACTTTCCTGTTTACTCAAGCATTTCCATAGTATCTCTTTTAGTATCTTCATGCTTCTGTATTTTATGAAAAATGTACTTCATTATTTTTCTGTACTATATTATGCTGTGTATCTGTTAAGCGCCTTGAGTCCTATTGGAGAAAGAGCGCTATATAAATAAAATTATTATTATTATTATTATATATCATATAATTTCTAATTTCTGGAAAAGCTATTACACATTTGTCCTTGGACCTTTTACTTATGATCTCCATATAAAATAGGAATAGTTGCTGTCATTTCTCATTTTCATGTAAATATCTGGGGTTGCATTACTTAAAGATTGGACAAATAATGGAAAACGTATGTTGCTCTATTTTTCCTGTGCAAAGCCTTTTGAATAAAAAAAACAAGATTTTACTCACCGGTAAATCTATTTCTCGTAGTACGTAGTGGATGCTGGGTACTCCGTAAGGACCATGGGGAATAGACGGGCTCCGCAGGAGACTGGGCACTTCTTTAAAGAAAAGATTAGGTACTACATCTGGTGTGCACTGGCTCCTCCCTCTATGCCCCTCCTCCAGACCTCAGTTAGGGAAACTGTGCCCGGAAGAGCTGAAAATACAAGGAAAGGATTTGGAATCCAGGGTAAGACTCATACCAGCCACACCAATCACAACGTACAACTCGTGATAACTATACCCAGTTAACAGTATGAACAACAACTGAGCCTCATTAAATTGATGGCTCAGAACAAAAAACCCTATAGTTAAGCAATAACTATATACAAGTATTGCAGAATTCCACACTTGGGACGGGCTCCCAGCATCCACTACGGACTATGAGAAATAGATTTACCGGTGAGTAAAATCTTATTTTCTCTGACGTCCTAGTGGATGCTGGGTACTCCGTAAGGACCATGGGGATTATACCAAAGCTCCCAAACGGGCGGGAGAGTGCGGATGACTCTGCAGCACCGAATGAGCAAACTCAAGGTCCTCCTCAGCCAGGGTATCAAACTTCTAGAATTATGCAAAAGTGTTTGATCCCGACCAGGTAGCAGCTCGGCAAAGTTGTAAAGCCGAGACCCCTCGGGCAGCCGCCCAAGAAGAGCCCACCTTCCTCGTGGAATGGGCTTTGACTGATTTAGGATGCGGCAGTCCAGCCGCAGAATGTGCAAGTTGAATCGTGCTACAGATCCAGCGAGCAATAGTCTGCTTTGAAGCAGGAGCACCCAGCTTGTTGGGTGCATGCAGGATAAACAGCGAGTCAGTTTTTCTGACTCTAGCCGTCCTGGAAACATAGATTTTCAGGGCCCGGACTACATCCAGCAACTTGGAAGCCTCCAAGTCCCGAGTAGCCGCAGGCACCACAATAGGTTGGTTCAAATGAAACGCTGATACCACCTTAGGGAGAAATTGGGGACGAGTCCTCAATTCTGCCCTGTCCATATGGAAGATCAGATAGGGGCTTTTACATGACAAAGCCGCCAATTCTGACACACGCCTAGCCGAAGCCAAGGCCAAAAGCATGACCACTTTCCACGTGAGATATTTCAACTCCACGGTCTGAAGTGGCTCAAACCAATGTGATTTTAGGAAATCCAACACAACGTTGAGATCCCAAGGTGCCACTGGAGGCACAAAAGGGGGCTGAATATGCAGCACTCCCTTAACAAACGTCTGAACTTCAGGCAGTGAAGCCAGTTCTTTTTGAAAGAAAATAGACAGGGCCGAAATCTGGACTTTAATGGATCCCAGTTTTAGGCCCATAGTCACTCCTGATTGTAGGAAGTGCAGAAATCGACCCAGCTGAAATTCTTCTGTTGGGGCCTTCATAGCCTCACACCAAGCAACATATATTCGCCATATGCGGTGATAATGTTTTGCTGTCACATCCTTCCTAGCTTTTATCAGCGTAGGAATGACTTCAACCGGAATTCCCTTTTCCATCAGGATCCGGCGTTCAACCGCCATGCCGTCAAACGCAGCCGCGGTAAGTCTTGGAACAGACAGGGCCCCTGCTGTAGCAGGTCCTGTCTGAGAGGCAGAGGCCAAGGGTCCTCTGAGATCATTTCTTGTAGTTCCGGGTACCAAGTCCTTCTTGGCCAATCCGGAACGATGAGTATAGTTCTTACTCCTCTCTTTCTAATTATCCTCAGTACCTTTGGTATGAGAGGAAGAGGAGGGAACACATAAACCGACTGGTACACCCACGGTGTCACTAGAGCGTCCACAGCTATCGCCTGAGGGTCCCTTGACCTGGCGCAATATCTTTTTAGCTTTTTGTTGAGGCGGGACGCCATCATGTCCACCTGTGGCCTTTCCCAACGATTTACAATCAGCTGGAAGACTTCTGGATGAAGTCCCCACTCTCCCGGGTGGAGGTCGTGCCTGCTGAGGAAGTCTGCTTCTCAGTTGTCCACTCCCGGAATGAACACTGCTGACAGTGCTATCACATGATTTTCCGCCCATCGGAGAATCCTTGTGGCTTCTGCCATCGCCATCCTGCTTCTTGTGCCGCCCTGTCGGTTTACATGGGCGACCGCCGTGATGTTGTCTGACTGAATCAGCACCGGCTGGTTTTGAAGCAGGGGTTTTGCCTGACTTAGGGCATTGTAAATGGCCCTTAGTTCAAGAATATTTATGTGTAGGGAAGCCTCCTGACTCGACCATTGTCCTTGGAAGTTTCTTCCCTGAGTGACTGCCCCCCAACCTCGGAGGCTTGCATCCGTGGTCACCAGGACCCAGTCCTGTATGCCGAATCTGCGGCCCTCGAGAAGATGAGCACTCTGCAGCCATCACAGCAGAGACACCCTGGCCCTCGGGACAGGGTGATCAGCCGATGCATCTGAAGATGCGATCCGGACCACTTGTCTAACAGATCCCACTGAAAGATCCTTGCATGGAACCTGCTGAATGGAATTGCCTCGTAAGAAGCTACCATCTTTCCCAGGACTCGCGTGCAGTGATGCACCGACACCTGTTTTGGTTTCAGGAGGTCTCTGACCAGAGATGACAACTCCTTGGCCTTCTCCTCCGGGAGAAACACTTTCTTCTGTTCTGTGTCCAGAATCATACCCAGGAACAGCAGACGCGTCGTAGGAACCAGCTGCGACTTTGGGATATTCAGAATCCAGCCGTGCTGTTGTAGCACTTCCTGAGATAGTGCTACTCCGACCAACAACTGCTCCCTGGACCTCGCCTTTATAAGGAGATCGTCCAAGTACGGGATAATTATAACTCCCTTCTTTCGTAGGAGTATCATCATTTCGGCCATTACTTTGGTAAATACCCTCGGTGCCGTGGACAGACCAAACGGCAACGTCTGGAATTGGTAATGGCAGTCCTGTACCACAAAACGGAGGTACACCTGGTGAGGTGGGTAAATGGGGACATGTAGGTAAGCATCCTTGATGTCCAGTGATACCAGGTAATCCCCCTCTTCCAGGCTTGCAATAACCGCCCTGAGCGATTCCATTTTGAACTAGAACTTCCTTATATAAGTGTTCAAGGATTTCAAATTTAGAATGGGTCTCACCGAACCGTCTGGTTTCGGTACCACAAACATTGTGGAATAGTCCCTGTTGAAGGAGGGGAACTTTGATTATCACCTGCTGGAGGTACAGCTTGTGAATTGCCGCCAGTACTACCTCCCTGTCCTGGGGAGTAGCTGGCAAGGCTGATTTGAGGTAACGGCGAGGGGGAGACGTCTCGAACTCCAGCTTGTATCCCTGAGATACCACTTGTAGAACCCAGAGATCCACCTTGTGAGCGAACCCACTGGTCGCTGAAGTTCCGGAGATGGGCCCCCACCGCACCTGGCTCCACATGTGGAGCCCCAACGTCATGCGGTGGACTTAGTGGAAGCAGGGGAGGATTTTTGTTCTTGGGAACTGGCTGTATGGTGCAGCTTTTTCCCTCTACCCCTGCCTCTGGGCAGAAAGGACGCGCCTCTAACCCGCTTGCCTTTCTGAGGCCGAAAGGACTGTACTTGATAATACGGTGCTTTCTTAGGCTGTGAGGGAACCTGAGGTAAAAAAGTCGACTTCCCAGCTGTTGCTGTGGATACGAGGTCCGAAAGACCGTCCCCAAACAATTCCTCACCCTTATAAGGCAAAATTTCCATGTGCCTTTTAGAATCAGCATCACCTGTCCACTGCCGAGTCCATAATACTCTCCGGGCAGAAATGGACATTGCATTAATTCTAGATGCCAGCCGGCAAATGTCCCTCTGTGCATCTCTCATATATAAGACTACGTCTTTAATATGCTCTATGGTTAGCAATATAGTGTCCCTGTCAAGGGAATCAATGTTATCAGACAGGGAATCAGACCACGCTGCTGCAGCACTACACATCCATGCTGAAGCAATAGCAGGTCTCAGTATAGTACCTGAGTGTGTATACACAGACTTCAGGATAGCCTCCTGCTTTCTATCTGCAGGCTCCTTTAAGGCGGACGTATCCTGAGAAGGCAGTGCCACCTTTTTTGATAAGCGTGTGAGCGCCTTGTCCACCTTAGGGGATGTCTCCCAGCGTAACCTATCCGTTGGCGGGAAAGGGTACGCCATTAGTAACCGCTTAGAAATTACTAGTTTCTTATCTGGGGAACCCCACGCTTCACACAATTCATTTAACTCATCAGATGGGGGAAAAGTTACTGGCTGCTTTTTCTCCCCAAACATAATACCCTTTTTTGTGGTAACCGGGTTAATGTCAGAAATGTGCAACACATTTTTCATTGCCGTAATCATGCATCGGATGGCCCTAGTGGATGGATTGTACATTTGTCTCATCCTCGTCGACACTGGAGTCAGACTCCGCGTCGACATCTGTGTCTGCCATCTGAGGTAGCGGGCGTTTTTGAGCCCCTGACGGCCTCTGAGATGCCTGGGCAGGCGCGGGCTGAGATGCCAGCTGTCCCAAAGCTGCGTCATTGAACCTTTTATGCAAGGAGTTGACACTGTCGGTTAATACCTTCCACATATCCATCCACTCAGGTGTTGGCCCCGCAGGGGGCGACATCACACTTATCGGCACCTGCTCCGCCTCCACGTAAGCGTCCTCATCAAACATGTCGACACAGCCGTACCGACACACCGCACACACACACAGGGAATGCTCTGACTGAGGACAGGACCCCACAAAGTCCTTTGGGGAGACAGAGAGAGAGTATGCCAGCACACAACAGAGCGCTATATAACAGAGGGATATACACTATACACAAAGTGAATTTTCCCCCTATAGCTGCTTATATCACAATTTGCGCCTAAATTTATGTGTCCCCCCTTTCTTTTTTACCCTTTCTGTAGTTGTATACTGCAGGGGAGAGCCTGGGGAGCGTCCTTCCAGCGGAGCTGTGAAGAGAAAATGGCGCTGGCTGTGCTGAGGAAGATAGCCCCGCCCCTTCAGCGGCGGGCTTCTCCCGCTCTTTATAACGTTAATGGCGGGGGTTTCTGCACATATACAGTGTTATACACTGTATTATGTGCTTTTTTGTGCCAAAAGGTATACTAATTGCAGCCCAGGGTGCCCCCCCCCCAGCGCCCTGCACCCACCAGTGACCGGAGCGTGTGGTGTACTGTGGGAGCAATGGCGCACAGCTGCAGTGCTGTGCGCTACCTTATTGAAGACCGGAGTCTTCAGCCGCCGATTTTCTCCAGTTTCTTCCGTCTTCTGGCTCTGCAAGGGGGACGGCGGCGCGGCTCTGGGAACGGACGATCGAGGTCAGGCCCTGTGTTCGATCCCTCTGGAGCTAATGGTGTCCAGTAGCCTAGAAGCACAAGCTAGCTGCAAGCAGGTAGTTTTGCTTCTCTCCCCTAAGTCCCACGTAGCAGTGAGTCTGTTGCCAGCAGATCTCACTGAAAATAAAAAACCTAACAAATACTTTTCTTTATAGTGAACTCAGGAGAGCCCACTAAGTGCATCCAGCTCAGGCCGGGCACAGATTCTAACTGAGGTCTGGAGGAGGGGCATAGAGGGAGGAGCCAGTGCACACCGGATGTAGTACCTAATCTTTTCTTTAAAGAAGTGCCCAGTCTCCTGCGGAGCCCGTCTATTCCCCATGGTCCTTACGGAGTACCCAGCATCCACTAGGACGTCAGAGAAATATATAGTGCTACTTGTTTATACCCTTTTCACATTCTAAATCCATTGCTTATAACAAGGGGTGAAATACAGAGATAGCAATGTTTATTTTACTGAAGGTGCTCAAAAATAGGAAGCATAGATGTGCAATTTATGTTTGTAGACTCAAATAGTGTAAAAGATACAAGTTACTCCTGGTAAAGCTGGTACAAGTGTATGGACCTTCTAGATATGAATATAAGCCTCCCCTGCAAATTGGGAACTACAATAGTGATAAAAGTGACATAATGGCATACCGTTTAACAGTCACAAATCTTCACCCCAAAGAAGTGTAACAAGTAATAGTGGGCATGGTGCCAACACAATTTGGCTCTGATTTGCCAGACCGAGTATTCTTTAGGTGGGCCAGGGTGCCATAGTGGCAAGGCTTCTTTGTTTTAAGTTTGTATTTTTGAAAAATGTATAAACATGGAACACCTGGGGAGCATGCAAATCCCCTGGAACACTGGGTACATTATAATATGGCAACAATAAAAATAATGCCATTTGAATGAAGTCTACGCAAGGCTGCCACGCATGCTCACAGTATACTCATTGGCAATAAAGAAATATCATAAATAGGTCATGTTTAATGAAATCCATATGAAAATGTTTCAAGAACACTAAGAAAAAAGAGGTATTTGACAGATTGTATCCTTCTCTTCCAACTGCATTTACTTATGTTTTGAAATTTTTCATCTTGAATCATACTTGCCATTCTTTTCCACACATAGTTGGCCTTTGTATTTTCCTCATACAGAATCTGTGGGGATAGGATTTATCATTTCGTTGCTGAAAATATATCAGTGTAAAGCTCCAGTACGAGTTCAATTTGCCTGACATTGTCAGGTCTTTTATAAGTTCTTACTGCACAGTATGAACTTTCACTACTGTTCCAAGAACTAGTTACAGCAGTTAAGTTAAAAAGAAATGCTAAGGGGGAAAGGAAGTAAGAACTGTTCATTTATTCATTTATCATGATGATGATGATGATGATGATGATTAGCAGTAGTAGTAATATTCATATTAATAATACTATTAATACTACTACTACTACTACTAATAATAATAATAATAATAATAATAATAATGTATTCCTTTTGTTTCATAAAAAAAAACATTATGCAAAGTTATACAAAAGGCACATACAGAGAACATTGCTTATATTGTGAAGTGTGAACTTTACTTTTCTTACAGTATGGGGAATCTTAAAACTTAAAAATAAAAGGTTAATTATAAAATAAGGGAAAGAGAATAGAAGCAAGTAGTCTGACAAAGAGAACCTCACCAACAATTGACGGCAGCAAGCTTTGAGAGAGGATCATCACCAAAAGAATTTCTTAGCCAAGCCAACCAGATATTCAATCAGAATGCTAATTCTAAAGCCAACTTTCCTAAACCCTTTAAACATATTCATAGCCTCACAAATAAAGGTTAGAAAGAGAGAGAAGGTGGGCTGTACTAACCAATGGTGGTTCATCCTGCCACACATCGCATTCATACTAATCACATATGTACAAACATAAGTGATTAGTACCTTGAAGGACAGCTCTCCCGATAAGAGTTGTCCTTTGCAATCACCGCTGGTAACTGGACTTCCAGGCTTGTTGCTCGGGAGTCCGTCTGCGCAGAGTGACATAGACAGCTGCTGGGGATGCTGGCAGGGATCCGACTAGATCCCTCTCAGGATGCATAAAGAAGCCCATAGGCTTCAATGCTGGCATTAAGCTCCGCACTACAGCCCTCACGTCCAAGGCTTTGTAAATATGGAAGTATGGTAAAACTCCAGAAAACAGTGTTTTTTACCTTTAGTCTATCCTGCCAAGAGAGAGCGTGAGATAGAGAAAGAGCGGAAGAAAAAGGGAGGGAGAGAAGAGATACTTGAATCTGGTTTAAGTCAATTTAGAGCCATTAAAAATGTTGTATGAAAAAATGGGGGAAACCTAGTGCTAACCTGGATGTCTATGAGATGTTATGACACAGTAATGGTACAACAGGAATAAGAAACAGAAGATGGGAGTAGCTGTAAAAGATACTATGGCATCTAATCATGACCAGTGGAGAAGTTGCTCATGGAAACAAATCAGAATCGCCCTTACATTTTATAGAATGTACTTGATAAAGGCTTCCTTAAAAGCTGATTGGATGCTATGTGCAACTTCCCCACTGGTCCATTTCTCCACTCTCTTTACTGCTTCATGAATAGACCTCAAAGTCTTATGTGCTTACAGGTACTCAGGTCCCCACAGATCTTCAGTTCCAAGTAGTAACGTTTTATGAATTCAAGGTATTGTCAGAGTATATGAATGGACAAGACACTAAGGGGCATATATTTTACTAAAATAATGTGAATAAGGGTGTTTTCAACCCCAGGTTACTTGCCATTCCGGGTCTTGGCAACAAGTAGCAGCAGTAACCAGGAAACGGATGTAGGAACCTCAAGACGTTCCTGCAGCACTCAGAGCGGAGACACTAGGGACATGTGTGGCCACTTATTGGGGGGGGGGAGATGAATCAGTCCGGCAGGAAGGTGTGAGACCCTGTGTGTGGTGACCAGTGCGGTGACCGGTAAGAGGAGGGGTTGGTGCTTGGGCTGCAGATGATGTGGGTGAGGAGGTAGATAATCAGCTCAACTGCCTGATACCCCTTTTCCACTAGCTCCTTAAAACACGGGTAAATGCGTGGGGGCGAGCATTTAGCCGTGTATCAGTATCAGATATACTGTAAATTGAACATTGGCAAGAACCCCTGTAGATGTTCATCATTATCATCATTAGTCAATTGTCCACTTGATTCTACAAAGCATCCTTTTTGGCCACAAATGGTGGGGAGTTTGACTACACACTTAATGATATTACCAAGATATCATGAATTGATTCATCTAACTACAAATCAGACCAAGAGAAAAGGGCAGAAAATACAGGGTAGTTCATTACACCTGGACATTTAAGCTTGCTAACAAATGTGGAAAGTCTTCATGTTTGCAAGTCACTACATATTATTTGTCTGTTTCCAAATTCAACACCACATGGCAACAGTCATTAATGTGAACTACCAATGCTGTCCCAAAAAATAAAAAAGGGATATCTGTTTGCACACATACATTAACAAGCAACCTAGGTTGTTTTTGGATACCGGCAGTTGGGATACCGGCGATCGGAATACCGGTGGTCGGAATGCTGAGGTTGGGATCCCGGCCGCAGGGGGGCAGCACAACTAAGCACTTTGTGGGCTCACTGCGCTCGCCACACTGCAGGTTTGGTGGCTCACTGCGCTCGCCACAGGTTCTATTCCCACTCTATGGGTGTCATGGACACCCACGAGTGGGAATGGCCCTCAGACCCCTGCTAGTATGTTGACCGCCGGGATCCCGACTGCCGAGATCATGACTACATCCCGTTACTGATGCTTAGAAAACCACAGTCATTATTGTTAAATCACATATCAGGCTAATTTATTAAAGGTATACTCAGAACAAATATATTCATGTAGAAAGAGCATATAAACTGCATGCTATAATAGCGCTTGTACAATTTTGTAGGGACCAAAATATCAATATACAAAGAATAGCTTCCTTGATGGAGGATATTAAACCAGGTTTTTATCCATTTCTGTTCCGTTTTATTGCTGAATGAGAGACATTTCCATTTTCTCACCTTTACAACTTATAAAAACAAAAACCTATAGACTCCTGTATACACCAAAATTGTGCTAGATGTTATTCATTCTTTCCTTAGCTCCAAAACTAACACAGGCAGGCAGGACAGAGTCTTGTCTAGCATGAAATCTGGTTAATATTCTTTAGGAATAAAGTGGCTCCTCTATCTTGATGGAAAAATCAGATATCGTTCAGAGATTTAAAACAGCTTGTACAGTATCTTAAAACCCCTTCTGTCTACTGGAACTACCAATGGAAAGGTAATTTTAGTGACAGGAATAATAGAATAATGAAAGGCTTTGAAATGGTTCTTGTGCAGTGATATAGTTAAAACTGAGACAGTGATTCTTATCTGAGTTGCTTGACAACAGGGATTTATCATTCCAGAAGAGAGACTTCCACCCATGTGACTTCAGGTAGAGCAGAAAAAACAGACTTGGCCTTAAATGGCATTAAGACTGAGGACACTGTTAGATGCTTCACCTTTAGCTCATTACTTTTGCCTTGGGTTGTAGAGATTAAAAGCTGAGGTATTATTTTACATAAAATCTCAATGACACACCAGAAATATCTTCAATTTTTACAGTTGTCTACTAATTCACCAAATAATAAAGGAAAGTAGTAAAGTAATTGACATTAGCTATTTTACTTCACCTGGAGTATTGACCAGTTGGTCCTGTAGTTGCACGTTTATTTAGACAAATCAGAGGATGCTTGGTTGCTGCATAAACCTGATAAGGGGCCTGATTCTTGTTTGCAAGTAAAGCAAAAAAACAAGCAACTGGGCAAAACCAGGTTGCACCGTAGGTGGGGCAGATGTAACATGCCGAGGGAATACATATGCATGACCGGCAGTTGGGATGCCATCAGTCAGAAGACTGACAGCGGCATCCCTAGGAGAATCCCAACAGGGGTTTGGTAAGTATTCTTACCCTCCTCCCCTTCCCCCCTAACCCTCCCTTCCTGCAGCCTAACCGTAATACTCTCTGGTGGTGCCTAAACCTAACATGCCCCTCCTCCCCCCTGTGCAGCCTAACCCTAAAAGTATCCAGCATACTTATGATTGGTATGCTGCTCTCTGGATTCTGGCATCTGCATTTTAACAGATGTCAGTATTCCAGCGCTGGTCTTCTGGCTACTGCGTGACGGGATTCCGGCACCGAGATTTTTAATGACGGCATCCTGAATGCATCCTGTGCAGAGAGAGATAGATTTGGGTGGTGTGTGTTCAAATTGAAATCTAAATTGCAGTGTAAAGGTAAAGCTGTCTAACATTTGTGGGCTACATGTAAAAACAGCCAGTATTTTTTTTGCACAGAAAAAATATAAAGTATTTGCTCCCTATTACGATCTGGGGCATGTATCTGGATGGAGTGTTACTCAAGTCTCCTGCATACTAAAGCTTCACCTTTAGCATCCACCTTTCCTAGGTGGATTAAGTCCACCCAGTAATCAGATGCCCCCAGGTCTTAATGTGGACAAGGAAACTATTGGAGGCTGGGCAAGTGCAAGGAATATGCTGGAGTAGACACCCACCTGGCTCAGAGTGGGTTAAAGCTGGACAGATAGGCACATACTAGACATAGACTAGACAACACTGTTCTGACAGTTACTGGTAAATAGCAGGAGTATAACACACAGTGGGATGAGGACTGGATAAGACAAGACTGGACTGGCAGGTACTGGAAAATAGCAGGAGTATAACACACAGTGGGATGAGGACTGGATAAGACAAGACTGGACTGGCAGGTACTGGAAAATAGCAGGATTATAACACACAGTGGGATGAGGACTGGATAAGACAAGACTGGACTGGCAGGTACTGGTAAATAGCAGGAGTATAACACACAGTGGGATGAGGACTGGATAAGACAAGACTGGACTGGCAGGTACTGGAAAATAGCAGGAGTATAACACACAGTGGGATGAGGACTGGATAAGACAAGACTGGACTGGCAGGTACTGGTAAATAGCAGGAGTATAACACACAGTGGGATGAGGACTGGATAAGACAAGACTGGACTGGCAGGTACTGGTAAATAGCAGGAGTATAACACACAGTGGGATGAGGACTGGATAAGACAAGACTGGACTGGCAGGTACTGGTGAATAGCAGTAGTATAACACACAGTGGGATGAGGACTGGATAAGACAAGACTGGACTGGCAGGTACTGGTGAATAGCAGGAGTATAACACACAGCGGGATCAGGACTGGATAAGACAAGACTAGACTGGCAGGTACTGGTAAATATCAGGAGTATAACACACAGTGGGATGAAGACTGGATAAGACAAGACTGGACTGACAGTTACTGGTAAATAGCAGGAGTATAACACACAGTGGGATGAGGACTGGATAAAACAAGACTGGACTGGCAGGTACTGGTGAATAGCAGGAGTATAACACACAGTGGGATCAGGACTGGATAAGACAAGACTGGACTGCCATGTAATGGTAAATAGCAGGAGTATAACACACAGTGGAATCAGGACTGGATAAGACACATATCAACTGGTACATAAATGACAAGGAATGCTCTGAACTCACAGTGGTTGCTACTGGTAACAACAGAAATGCATGACAATAGAATACAGACCGAGAAAGCAGAACAGACATACAAACAACACAGAATGCTCCAGGCCAGTGGATGTTACTCCTGGCAACCGCAGTATCAACACAAAGGAGCAGAGAAAACTGAGACAAAGAATTGTTCAGAGAACAGACTAATAGGACTATGACAATGTACACAGATAAACAGGCAAGAGAGACTGTAGTGGAATGGGACTGTGGAAGTAGAGACACAGGTGGTGGTATGTGTAAAGCAGCTGTATGTAAATAAAATGATACTGGATAACAACAGAAAGACCAAGATACAGACAAGACAAAGAACAAGTGTGGTGTGGAGAAATCCCCACAGCAGCTAAAGCCAGGACAGACAGGAACCAGGACAGACAGGACTGGGTCTGGCAAGGACACTTTAGCACAGGATCTCACAGGACAAGACTATAAAACAGAGCGCCAAAGGCTTCCACCACAAACAGGATCTATGACCAGCAGGGAAAAATGGGCCGACTGGGAATATAAAGGGAGTACTAACCCCATACTTGCCTACCTGACCCTCTCCATGAGGGAGAAAATGCTCTGTTCCTGGACTTTCCTGGTAATGTATGATTGCCATTACCTGTGGTGAAACACCTTTCTTATCAATTACCTAGCTCACCACAGGTGATGGCAATCATACATTACCAGGAAAGTCCAGGAACAGAGCATTTTCTCCCTCATGGAGAGGGTCAGGTAGGCAAGTATGACTAACCCATGACAAGGTTCAGTACAGACAATTCTCCTTTAATTACTAACTCAGTGCAACTGTGCTGCTGCACATCCACCAGGCTCCTGACTTTAACAAGAAACCACATGCTGGAGTAAGGTAACGAAGAACTCCCAACAGGTATGCTGCAACACACAGAAGCCAGTCTCCAGGTTGCTAAGAGACAGCCAGATCAGCAAGCAGGGATGAGCTGCTGCTGCAACTCATAACACTCCCCTTGCATTCAGGGCCATATTAACTCATGGATGGGACCCTAGGCTTTCAGGTTTCAGGTATTTTGATCTCTCTCCAGCACTTTAATCTTTCACCCCACTACAGCTGATGTTTGGGGAGCAGAACATATAAACTACAGAAGTTACAGTATTTACAAAACGTTAATATAATACAGCTACAGTACCCAGGGTTGGACTGGCCCACATGGGGCACACAGGAAATCCCAGGTGGGCCCCACTGCCTGGGGGGCATATCTCCTCTTCTAGGGATCAGGTTCCAGCCTGTGCCCTTGAATGATACGTTATACATATTATTTGTTACTTTATACTGTACAGGACTATGGTGCATTTTCTACAGTGCATTGCTGTTATTAATCTGGTACATTATCATGCATGGGCTAGCAGTATTTACTATACTTTTCCAGACCCTCCAACATGACCCCTCTCGCCAGGTACAGGTCTATTCATGAAGCAGCGAAAAGAGTGGAGAAGTGAGCCAGTGGAGAAGTTGCCCATGGCAACCAATCAGCTGCTATGTATAATTTTATAGAATGCAAAGAAATGTTACCTCAGCACTAATTGGTTGCCATGGGCAACTCCTCCACTGTCTCATTACTCCGCCCTTTTCACTGTTTTATGAATAGACCCAAAAGTGCTCTGCTCCTGGATTTCCCACCTAATTTATGAATGCAGTCACCTGTATTAAACTAGTTAATTGGTGAGAAATGTGTTTAATCATAGGTGACTGCAATCATAAATTAAGTCGGAAGTCCAGGACCAGAGCGTTTTGTACCTGGTGGAAGGGGTTACATTGGAGGGTATGCTTTACTATACAATTTCTCTCTATTGGTTAGCCACCATTGTGGCAGCTGGCCACTCCCCCTCTGGAGACTGACCACACCCCTAAACATGGGCACCTATAACAGTATTCCCCAGTGAGATGAAAAATGAACAATTTCACACAGAATATGAGGATTTATTTTAATATTTTCCAAACTTGATTATGTATCTAAATGTGCATTGGTTTTGTTCATAAAGGAAAATAAAATGTAGCACTTTCTGAAGGTACTATCGTTTCCCAAGGACTGACTTGTTTTTTAAATAATTTTGACAGATAAAGACAATGGCTATAATGTAATTTTATCCCCTAATGAGTGACATTGTAGAACCTTCAACTCATTGTTCTTATTTTCCTCAGCTGTGTTGTACTTTCTTGGATTGCTTTTTTTGGCTCATCAAAGATTCATCACCACTGACTTACAGCAATAGGAAATGTGCTAGGGACACAAACATTGCTGCTTAGCATGAGGGTTATGTGTACATTTGGCTATCAGTGTATTGACTTGGGGCTAATTTAATAGAGTTACTGTACTTTAAAAACTTTTACTTCAGCTACCATTACAAAAGTTCTTACATTGTATCTATTAACTGACTTTATTCTGTAAATCTGAAGTGAATTTGTCTAAGCTATGTTATTTTTAATGTTTTATTTTATTTTTTTACTTTGTTAGGATAAATTATTATAGATGCATAACTTTAACATTATCCCGTCTCTGACTAAAGGGGGGTACTCACGGAGCGATCGCTGCTTAAAATCTAAGCAATCTGACTAGATTGCTTAGATTTTAAGCAGGATCGCTCTGTGCGTAGCCCCCACAGCGATAGCGATGCCCAGCCCCGCGCATCGCTATCGCTGGTGCTAGATTGGCTTGCCGTGCAGGCCAATCTAGCAGGTCACCCGCTGGGTGAAATGAGCGCCCCCCCCCCCCCCCGTCTCCCCCCGCACGCTCAGCACACATCTCACTGTGCTGAGCGGCAGGAGAGATATGTGCTGAGCGGCAGGAGAGATATGTGCTGAGCGGCAGGAGAGATATGTGCTGAGCGGTTCGCTCAGCACACATCTCTCCCGCATCGGCTGATGAGTACCGGCCTTTACTATATACCGTGCCTCCAATGTTCCCATTTAGATAACTGTACTATTGCAGTTACCAGGGGTGAATTAATTAATTGCTAAGAATATTTTGTTTTCATTTTGTTGTTAACTAATGAATTAATTCAGGCCCTCATTCCGAGTTGTTCGCTCGCAAGCTGCTTTTAGCAGCTTTACACACGCTAAGCCGCCGCCTACTGGGAGTGAATCTTAGCTTCTTAAAATTGCGAACGAAAGATTCGCAATATAGCGAAAAGACATCTCTGTGCAGTTTCTGTGTAGCTCGAGACTTACTTGGCATCTGCGATCAGTTCAGTGCTTGTCGTTCCTGGTTTGACGTCATAAACACACCCAGCGTTCGCCCAGACACTCCTCCGTTACTCCAGCCACTCCCGCGTTTTTCCCAGAAACGGTAGCGTTTTTTCACACACTCCCATAAAACGGCCAGTTTCCGCCCAGAAACACCCACTTCCTGTCAATCACACTCCGATCACCAGAACGAAGAAAAAACCTCGTAATGCCGTGAGTAAAACTCCAAACTGCATAGCAAATTTACTTGGCACAGTCGCAGTGCGGACATTGCGCATGCGCATTAGTGACTAATCGCTCCGTTGCGAGAAAAAAATAACGAGCGAACAACTCGGAATGACCCCCTCATTCCAGATAGTTGCAATAGTAAATTATTGTAAATGTGAATTTTGGAAAAAGAGCCTTTTGTGCCAGATGGAAGGGGTCTTGCAGGAGAGTCTGACATTGGATGCAGTCAGAATACCGACAGCGGCATCCAGGTGGATCCTGATGGCAAGTACTGGGGTTAAGGATAGGCACTAGGGGGAGAGTTAGGGTTAGGTGCTAGGGGGAGAGGTAGGGTTAGGCATTAGGGGAAGGGTTAGGGTGATGGTGGGAGGGTTTGGGTTAACCTGCGGGAGGAGACGATTAGGGTTAGACTGTGGGAGGGAATGGTTAAGGTTAGTAAGGTTAGGCCGTGGAAGGGGTGGGTTAGACGGGGTTAGGGGTGACTGTTAGGATTTTGATACCATCCCGTCTGACTTTGCACCTGCATACAGAATGTACCAACATGAACAACTTTGGAGACAATTGAGGGAAATCAATTAGCCGCGGGGTCATTCCATGTCACTTCACCCAGGCATGACACCCACTGACCCAGATTTTCATGATACATTGTACACTTGATACTACCACATAGCTACTAACCCATGTCAAATTTCTCTTCTCTAGGCCTCACAGTTAGGGAGTCAAAGTTTCAAAAAATTGCTGGGAAATGCCACTCCTGATGCTCCATTTTTTTTTAGGTGCATCTGGAAAAAAATTCACATCTCAGTGCCTAATCCACGTATGACTTTTCAATTTTGACCCTTTGTCTTTCACTAGCACTTAGATGTGAATTTGTTTCCAGATACACCTCAGAAAAAAACAGAGTATCAGGAGTGGCATTTCACAGCTATTTTTCCCAAATTTGACCCGCTATATCTCAAAAACTGAGAGGCCGAGAGAAGAAAATATTTGCATGGGTTAATAGCTATGTGGTAGTTTCAAGAGTAGAAAGTATCATGAAAATCTGAGTCAGTGGGTGTCATGCCTGGGTTTACTGACATGGAATGACCCCGCAGTAATTTACTGCAGGCCAATTGAATCAGCGGGGCTATTCAATTAGAGCACATGGTAGCCATATTTGTTTTCAAGTCTGAGCAGACTCAATGACCTGTTTGCAGGCGCTACAAAAGTGTTAACCTATAGGTCGAGAAACTTATCAATTTTATGGGCTAACATACGCTAACAGGGTAATTTTCTGGGACAGGAAAAAGGGGCTGTAATTGAATATCCACAGGCATTAAAGCCACTCTTTTCCTTGTGATGTAAATTACCACTGCTAATTGAATTTCCTCCATTGAATTCCTTCAGATGTTCACATTTATTTATTATAACATCCTCCATTATCCCATATTTGAGCATACAGGTTGTAGACTACACAAGTGTAAATAAAATATAGGAATGTTTAATAAGAGTAACAGAGCAAAATGGCAAACAAATACAGAATCCTTCTAAAAGGAACTGATGATGGTGGAATTTTTAAAAACATGTCCTAAACTTTTCAAAAGCTGTTAATTAGGGAAGCTTGTAATATACTCTATACAAATGACATACCATATATGTGAAGTAACTGCAGTAATAAAAGTGTGTTCAAATTTCTCTAATCTTTTGTTATTTGAGATCTTTGCAGCTCAGTGTAGAGTTTAGGGTATGGGAGTTTTCAATGTCCACTCAGTGGGGTATATTTACTAAAATTCGTATTTGTCCCGATTTGGAGAGAGATTCATCACGAATGACATCGAAAGTGTAATTTTGCAACTTTTTGAATTTGTTACGCCTCATTTACTAAGCTGTCGTATTTTTTTTTTCCTGTTGTCCGATGTCGATGTCATTCGTATTTTTGTAAGGTATAATGCGGCCGATTTAGTGGTTTGTCGGCCGTGTTCTGAGGTTTTTGTTACGACTGCGTCACATTTCGGTTACGGCAGTGTTTATCCGTTCCCGGCCGCGTTTTTTTTCTAAGTTTCGATTTTGTCACTCGTCCGTGATTGGTTTGATTCGTGATGGAGGAGTGTCTGTGCTCATTACTATAAAAACGCCCCAAACCGGCCGCACCTCGTGGGTTTAGCTAGTGGAGAGGAGAGAGGAAGGTGTGTTAGGAGTTGGTGAGTTTTGTGGAGTTTGTGGAGGATTTGAGGCGGAGTTTTGCGATTGTTGAGTGCTGTACTGTGTGTGTAAGTAGTCTTGTCATACTAGTTGTGTAGTTATTTAAAAGTCTGTCTAGTTTTTTGTCTTTGTTTTTTTTTACGTCTATTGTCATTGTTTGTGAGTGAGTGAGTGAGTGTGTGTGTGTGTGTGTGTGTGTGTGTGTGTGTGTGTGTGTGTGTGTGTGTTTGGTGTGTGGTGTGTAGTGGTAGTGGAGGAGTGTGTTAATTGTTTTTTTCTCAGTGTTATTTGTTGTTTGTCCTGATTATGTCCCAGTCAGAGGTGAGTGTGGTGGAGGAGGTGAGTGAGAGGGAGGAGGTGAGTGAGGTGGAGGAGGTGAGTGAGAGGGAGGAGGTTAGTGAGGAGGAGGGGGAGGTTGCTGCAGCGGCTTCCACTAATAGTGATAGTGATGGTGTTGTGGCTCCGCAGCCACGCACCACTACAAAGACGGGCCGCAATGTTAAGTTCAGTTACGCTGAAAATATGGCTCTGGTGCGGGAGCTGATGAGGCATCATCGCCAGTTGTTTGGGCATGATGCTGCAAAGGTGTCGACACGCAGGAAGACTGTTCTGTGGGGGAAGGTCGTTGCGGCTGTGAATAGTGAGGGTGTGGTGAGGCGGACCGAGGACACCTGTCGTAAGCGCTTCTACGACATCAAGCGCCGTGTGAAGGCGAAGATGGCGAAGGAGGCTAAATCAGCCCGCCAAACCGGGGGTGGACACCCCTCCTGAGCATCTTATCGAGATTGGGAGGAGCCTGTTCGTACGCTGATTCCGCCTGAAGTGGTTGGTGCAACTCATGTCCGGGATTCGGATTGGCCAAGGCAGGATGGTGAGTTTGTTTAATTTTTTTATGTCATTTAAACATCTGTGCTTTGTCCTTAGTTGTGTGAAATGTCTTTGCACTAATTGTGATTGTTATTTGGTTCTTTCTTCTAATGTGTTGGTGATGTAGTGCAGGCCTGGGCAACCTGTGGCTCTCCAGCTGTTGTAAAACAACAAGTCCCATCATGCCTTGCCACAGTTTTGCAATTAGTGAATGCAAAATGTGTTGCCGGGCATGCTGGGATGTGTAGTTTCACTACATCTGGAGAGACACAGGTTGGCCAGGGCTGATGTAGTGTTACTCTCAATTCTGTTTTTTTTTTGCCTTATGTATTGTCAATGTTTCTGGTTGGGTTGGCCTTTTTCTGGTGTCTGTTTTTCAAAGTAAATGTTAGTCGGTGTATTTTAATGAAGTGTGATTACTGTGTTTTATGCATATGTTTATATTTTAACATTTTCAATGGACGTATGTTTATTTTGTGTTGTTCTGGGTTGTCATTTGTGTTGATTATGTGTATTTTCTAGTGATGTGCACCGGAAATTTTTATGGTTTTGGGTTCGGTTCCGCGGCCGTGTTTTGGGTTCGAACGCGTTTTGGCAAAACCTCACCGAAATTTTTTTGTCGGATTCGGGTGTGTTTTGGATTCGGGTGTTTTTTACAAAAAACCCTCAAAAACAGCTTAAATCATTTGGGGGTCATTTTGATCCCATAGTATTATTAACCTCAATAACCATAATTTCCACTCATTTTCAGTCTATTCTGAACACCTCACACCTCACAATATTATTTTTAGTCCTAAAATTTGCACCAAGGTAGCTGTGTGACTAAGCTAAGCGACCCAAGTGGCCGACACAAACACCTTGCCCATCTAGGAGTGGCACTGCAGTGTCAGACAGGATGGCCCTTCAAAAAAATACTCCCCAAACAGCACATGACGCAAAGAAAAAAAGAGGCGCAATGAGGTAGCTGTGTGACTAAGATAAGCGACCCAAGTGGCCGACACAAACACCTGGCCCATCTAGGAGTGGCACTGCAGTGTCACGCAGGATGGCCCTTCAAAAAAATACTCCCCAAACAGCACATGATGCAAAGAAAAAAAGAGGTGCAATGAGGTAGCTGTGTGACTAAGATAAGCGACCCAAGTGGCCGACACAAACACCTGGCCCATCTAGGAGTGGCACTGCAGTGTCAGACAGGATAGCCCTTCAAAAAAATACTCCCCAAACAGCACATGACGCAAAGAAAAAAAGAGGCGCAATGAGGTAGCTGTGTGACTAAGATAAGCGACCCAAGTGGCCGACACAAACACCTGGCCCATCTAGGAGTGGCACTGCAGTGTCACGCAGGATGGCCCTTCAAAAAAATACTCCCCAAACAGCACATGACGCAAAGAAAAAAAGAGGCGCAATGAGGTAGCTGTGTGACTAAGATAAGCGACCCAAGTGGCCGACACAAACACCTGGCCCATCTAGGAGTGGCACTGCAGTGTCAGACAGGATGGCCCTTCAAAAAAATACTCCCCAAACAGCACATGACGCAAAGAAAAAAAAGAGGTGCAATGAGGTAGCTGTGTGACTAAGATAAGCGACCCAAGTGGCCGACACAAACACCTGGCCCATCTAGGTCTAGGAGTGGCACTGCAGTGTCACGCAGGATGGCCCTTCAAAAAAATACTCCCCAAACAGAACATGACGCAAAGAAAAAAAGAGGCGCAATGAGGTAGCTGTGTGACTAAGATAAGCGACCCAAGTGGCCGACACAAACACCTGGCCCATCTAGGAGTGGCACTGCAGTGTCAGACAGGATGGCCCTTCAAAAAAATACTCCCCCAACAGCACATGACGCAAAGAAAAATGAAAGAAACAAGAGGTGCAAGATGGAATTGTCTTTGGGCCCTCCCACCCACCCTTATGTTGTATAAACAGGACATGCACACTTTAACGAACCCATCATTTCAGCGACAGGGTCTGCCACACGACTGTGACTTTAATAACTGGTTGGTTTGGGCCCCCACCAAAAAAGAAGCAATCAATCTCTCCTTGCACAAACTGGCTCTACAGAGGCAAGATGTCCACCTCATCATCATCGTCCGATTCATCACCCCTTTCACTGTGTACATCCCCCTCCTCACAGATTATTGATTCGTCCCCACTGGAATCCACCATCTCAGGTCCCCGTGTACTTTCTGGAGGCAATTGCTGCTGGTGAATGTCTCCACGGAGGAATTGATTATAATTCATTTTAATGAACATCATCTTCTCCACATTTTCTGGAAGTAACCTCGTACGCCGATTGCTGACAAGGTGAGCAGCGGCACTAAACACTCTTTCGGAGTACACACTGGAGGGAGGGCAACTTAGGTAGAATAAAGCCAGTTTCCCTGACGTCCTAAGTGGATGCTGGGACTCCGTAAGGACCATGGGGAATAGCGGCTCCGCAGGAGACTGGGCACAACTAAAGAAAGCTTTAGGACTACCTGGTGTGCACTGGCTCCTCCCACTATGACCCTCCTCCAGACCTCAGTTAGAATCTTGTGCCCGGCTGAGCTGGATGCACACTAGGGGCTCTCCTAAGCTCCTAGAAATAAAGTATATTTTAGGTTTTTTATTTTACAGTGAGATCTGCTGGCAACAGACTCACTGCAGCGAGGGACTAAGGGGAGAAGAAGCGAACCTACCTAACTGGTGGTAGCTTGGGCTTCTTAGGCTACTGGACACCATTAGCTCCAGAGGGATCGAACACAGGACCCGACCTCGATCGTTCGGTCCCGGAGCCGCGCCGCCGGCCCCCTCACAGAGCCAGAAGCAAGAAGTGTTCCGGAAAATCGGCGGCAGAAGACTTCTGTCTTCAACAAGGTAGCGCACAGCACTGCAGCTGTGCGCCATTGCTCCTCATGCACACCTCACACTCCGGTCACTGATGGGTGCAGGGCGCTGGGGGGGGGCGCCCTGAGGGCAATATAAACACCTTGGCTGGCAAATCATCACAATATATAGTCCCAGGGCTATATATGTGATAAATTACCCCTGCCAGAATTCCTGAAAAAAGCGGGAGAAAAGTCAGCCGAAAAAGGGGCGGGGCTAACTCCCTCAGCACACTGGCGCCATTTTTTCTTCACAGTGCAGCTGGAAGATAGCTCCCCAGGCTCTCCCCTGTAGTTTCAGGCTCAAAGGGTTAAAAAGAGAGGGGGGGTACTAAATTTAGGCGCAATATGTGTATACAAGCAGCTATTGGGGGGAAAATCACTCAGTTATAGTATTAATCCCTGCATTATATAGCGCTCTGGTGTGTGCTGGCATACTCTCTCTCTGTCTCCCCAAAGGACTTCGTGGGGTCCTGTCCTCAGTCAGAGCATTCCCTGTGTGTGTGCGGTGTGTCGGTACGGCTGTGTCGACATGTTGGATGAGGAAGGTTACGTGGAGGCGGAGCAGAGGCCGATAAATGGGATGTCGCCCCCTGTGGGGCCGACATCAGAGTGGATGGATAGGTGGAAGGTATTAACCGACAATGTCAACTCCTTACATAAAAGGATGGATGAAGTAACAGCTGTGGGACAGCCGGCTTCTCAGCCCGCACCTGCCCAGGCGTCTCAAAGGCCATCAGGGGCTCAAAAAAACGCCCGTTACCTCAGATGGCAGACACAGATGTCGACACGGAGTCTGACTCCAGTGTCGACGAGATTGAGACATATACACAATCCACTAGGAACATCCGTTGCATGATCTCGGCAATGAAAAATGTGTTACACATTTCTGACATGAACCCAAGTACCACATAAAAGGGGTTTTATGTTTGGGGAGAAAAAGCAGCCAGTGTTTTGTTCCCCCATCAAATGAGTGAATGAAGTGTGTAAAGAAGCGTGGGTTCCCCCGATAAGAAACTGGTAATTTCTAAAAAGTTACTGATGGCGTACCCTTTCCCGCCAGAGGATAGGTCACGTTGGGAGATATCCCCTAGGGTGGATAAGGCACTTACACGTTTGTCAAAAAAGGTGGCACTGCCGTCTTAGGATACGGCCACTTTGAAGGAGCCTACTGATAAAAAGCAGGAGGCTATCCTGAAGTCTGTATATACACACTGAGGTACTATACTGAGACCTGCAATTGCCTCAGCATGAATAGTGCTGCTGCAGCGTGGTCTGATACCCTGTCAATATTAATACCCTAGACAGAGATAATATTTTGCTAACATAGAGCATATTAAAGACGTCGTCTTATATATGAGGGATGCACAGAGGGATATTTGCCGGCTGGCATCCAGAATTAAGGCAATGTCCATTCTGCCAGGAGGGTATTAGAGACCCGGCAGTGGACAGGTGATGCTGACTTTAAAAGGCACATGGAGATTCTGCCTTATAAGGGTGAGGAATTGTTTGGGGATGGTCTCTGGGACCTCGTATCCACAGCAACAGCTGGGAAGAAATTTTTTTACCTCAGGTTTCCTCACAGCCTAAGAAAGCACCGTATTTTCAGGTACAGTCCTTTCGGCTTCAGAAAAGCAAGCGGGTCAAAGGCACTTCCTTTCTGCACAGAGACAAGGGAAGAAGGAAAAAGCTGCACCATACAGCCAGTTCCCAGGATCAAAAATCTTCCCCCGCTTCCTCTGAGTCCACCGCATGACGCTGGGGCTCCACAGGTGGAGACAGGTGCGGTGGGGGCGCGTCTCGGGAACTTCAGGGACCAGTAGGCTTGCCCACAGGTGGATCCCTAGGCTCTGCAAGTAGTATCACAGGGATACAAGCTGGAGTTCGAGGCGACTCCCCCTCGCCGTTACCTCACATCAGCCTTGCCTGCTGCCCTCGGAAAAAGGGAGGTAGTACTGGCGGCAATTCACAAGCTGTACTTCCAGCAGGTGAAATCAAGGTACCCCTCCTTCAACAAGGCCGGGGTTACTATTCCAAAATGTTTGTGGTACCGAAACCATACGGTTCGGTGAGACCCATTCTAAAATTGAAATCCTTGAACACTTATATTCGAAGGTTCAAGTTCAAAATGGAATCGCTCAGGGCGATTATTGCAAGCCTGGAGAATTTCATGGTATCACTGGACATCAAGGATGCTTACCTGCATGTCCCTATTTACCCTCCTCACCAGGAGTACCTCAAAATTGTGGTACAGGTTTGTCATTACCAATTCCAGACGTGGCCGTTGGTCTGTCCCCGGCACCGAGGGTATTTACCAAGGTAATGGCCGAAATAATTATCCCGTACTTGGACGATCTCCTTATAAAGGCGAGGTCCAGGGAGCAGTTGTCCGTCGGAGTAGCACTATCTCGGGAAGTGCTACAACAGCACGGCTGGATTCTGAATATTCCAAAGTTGCAGCTGGTTCCTACGACGCGTCTACTGTTCCTGGGTATGGTTCTGGACACAGAACAAGAAAAAAGGGTTTCTTCCGGAGGAGAAGTCCAAGGAGTTGTCGTCTCTAGACAGAGACCTCCTAATACAAATGCAGGTGTCGGTGCATCAATGCACGCGAGCCCTGGGAAAGATGGTAGCTTCTCACGAAGAAATTCCATTCGGCAGGTTCCATGCAAGGATCTTCCAGTGGGATCTGTTGGACAAGTGGTCCGGGTCGCATCTTCAGATGCATCGGCGGATAACCCTGTCTCCAAGGGCCAGGGTGTCACTGTTGTGGTGGCTGCAGAGTGCTCATCTTCTAGAGGGCCGCAGATTCGGCATACAGGACTGGGTCCTGGTGACCACGGATGCCAGCCTTCGAGGCTGGGGGGCAGTCACACAGGGAAGAAACTTCCAAGGCTATGGAAAAGTCAGGAGACTTCCCTACACATAAATATTCTGGAACTAAGGGCCATTTACAATGCCCTAAGTCAGGCTAGACCCCTGCTTCAACACCGGCCGGTGCTGATCCAGTCAGACAACATCACGGCGGTCGCTCATGTAAACCGACAGGGCGGCACAAGAAGCGGGATGGCGATGGCAGAAGCCACAAGGATTATCCGATGGGCGGAAAATCATGTGTTAGCACTGTCAGCAGTGTTCATTCCCGGTGTGGACAACTGGGAAGCAGACTTTCTCAGCAGACACGACCTCCACCCGGGAGAGTGGGGACTTCATCCAGAAGTCTTCCAAATGATTGTACACCGTTGGGAAAGGCCACAGGTGGACATGATGGCGTCCCGCCTCAACAAAAAGCTAAAAAGATATTGCGCCAGGTTGAGGGACCCTCAGGCGATAGCTGTGGACGCTCTGGTAACACCGTGGGTGTACCAGTCGGTGTATGTGTTCCCTTCTCTGCCTCTCATACCCAGGGTAATGAGAATAATAAGAAGGAGAGGAGTAAGAACTATACTCATTGTTCCAGATTGGCCAAGAAGAGCTTGGTACCCAGAACTCCAAGAAATGATCTTAGAGGACCCATGGCCTCTGCCGCTCAGACAGGACCTGCTGCAGCAGGGGGCCTGTCTGTTCCAAGACGTACCGCGGCTGCGTTTGACGGCATGGCGGTTGAACGCCGGATCCTGAAGGAAAAGGACATTCTGGAGGAAGTTATCCCTACGCTAATTAAAGCTAGGAAAGAAGTGAGAGCAAACCATTATCACCGCATATGGCGGAAATATGTTGCGTGCTGTGAGGCCAGGAAGGCCCCAACGGAGGAATTTCAGCTAGGTCGATTTCTGCACTTCCTACAGTCAGGGGTGACTTTGGGCCTAAAATTGGGTTCCATTAAGGTCCAGATTTCGGCTCTATCGATTTTCTTCCAAAATAGAACTGGCTTCACTGCCTGAAGTTCAGACTGTTGTTAAGGGAGTGCTGCATAGTCAGCCCCCGTTTGTGCCTCCAGTGGCACCGTGGGATCTCAACGTGGTGTTGGATTTCCTGAAGTCGCATTGGGTTGAGCCACTTAAATCCGTGGAGCTAAAATACCTCACGTGGAAAGTGGTCATGCTGTTGGCCTTGGCGTCGGCCAGGCGTGTATCAGAATTGGCGGCTTTATCATGCAAAAGCCCTTATCTGATTTCTTATATGGATAGGGCGGAATTGAGGACTCGTTCCCAATTTCTTCCTAAGGTGGTATCAGTGTTTCATGTGAACCAACCTATTGTGGTGCCTGCGGCTACTTGGGACTTGGAGGATTCCAAGTTACTGGACGTAGTCAGGGCCCTGAAAATTATATGTTTCCAGGACGGCGGGAGTCAGGAAAACTGACTCGCTATTTATCCTATATGCACCCAACAAGCTGGGTGCTCCTGCTTCTAAGCAGACTATTGCTCGCTGGATCTGTAGCATGATTCAACTTGCACATTCTGCGGCTGGACTGCCGCACCCTAAATCTGTAAAAGCCCATTCCACGAGGAAAGGGGCTCTTCTTGGGCGGCTGCCCGAGGCTTCTCGGCTTTACAATTTTGCCGAGCTGTTACTTGGTCGGGTTCAAACACTTTTGCAAGAGTCTACAAGTTTGATACCCTGGCTCAGGAGGACCTAGAGTTTGCTCATTCGGTGCTGCAGAGTCATCCGCACTCTCCCGCCCGTTTGGGAGCTTTGGTATAATCCCCATGGTCCTTACGGAGTCCCAGCATCCACTTAGGACGTCAGAGAAAATAAGATTTTACTCACCAGTAAATCTATTTCTCGTAGTCCGTAGTGGATGCTGGGCGCCCATCCCAAGTGCGGATTGTCTGCAATACTTGTATATAGTTATTGCCTAACTAAAGGGTTATTGTTGAGCCATCTGTTGAGAGGCTCAGTTATATTTCATACTGTTAACTGGGTATAGTATCACGAGTTATACGGTGTGATTGGTGTGGCTGGTATGAGTCTTACCCGGGATTCAAAATCCTTCATTATTGTGTCAGCTCTTCCGGGCACAGTATCCTAACTAAGGTCTGGAGGAGGGTCATAGTGGGAGGAGCCAGTGCACACTAGGTAGTCCTAAAGCTTTCTTTAGTTTTGCCCAGTCTCCCGCTATTCCCCATGGTCCTTACGGAGTCCCAGCTTCCACTACGGACTACGAGAAATAGATTTACCGGTGAGTAAAATCTTATTTTCTGCAAGGGCCTCCAAATTGCCTCTTTTTCCTGCCAGTATACGTTCGGACTGTCTGACGTGCCTACTTGGATGCGGTCACTCATATAATCCTCCACCATTCTTTCAATGGTGAGAGAATCATATGCAGTGACAGTAGACGACATGTCAGTAATCGTTGGCAGGTCCTTCAGTCCGGACCAGATCTCAGCACTCGCTCCAGACTGCCCTGCATCACCGCCAGCGGGTGGGCTCGGAATTCTTAGCCTTTTTCTCACACCCCCAGTTGCGGGAGAATGTGAAGGAGGAGCTGTTGATGGGTCACGTTCCGCTTGACTTGACAATTTTCTCACCTGCAGGTCTTTGAACCCCTGCAGACTTGTGTCTGCCGGAAAGAGAGATACAACGTAGGTTTTAAATCTAGGATCGAGCACGGTGGCCAAAATGTAGTGCTCTGATTTCAACAGATTGACCACCCGTGAATCCTGGTTAAGCGAATGAAGGGCTCCATCCACAAGTCCCACATGCCTAGCGGAATCGCTCTGTTTTAGCTCCTCCTTCAATGTCTCCAGCTTCTTCTGCAAAAGCCTGATGAGGGGAATGACCTGACTCAGGCTGGCAGTGTCTGAACTGACTTCACGTGTGGCAAGTTCAAAGGGTTGCAGAACCTTGCACAACGTTGAAATCATTCTCCACTGCGCTTGAGACAGGTGCATTCCACCTCCTTTGCCTATATCGTGGCCAGATGTATAGGCTTGAATGGCCTTTTGCTGCTCCTCCATCCTCTGAAGCATATAGAGGGTTGAATTCCACCTCGTTACCACCTCTTGCTTCAGATGATGGCAGGGCAGGTTCAGGTGTTTTTGGTGGTGCTCCAGTCTTCTGTACACGGTGCCTGTACGCCGAAAGTGGCCCGCAATTCTTCTGGCCACCGACAGCATCTCTTGCATGCCCCTGTCGTTTTTTACATAATTCTGCACCACCAAATTCAAGGTATGTGCAAAACATGGGACGTGCTGGAATTTGCCCAGATGTAATGCACGCACAATATTGCTGGCGTTGTCCGATGCCACAAATCCCCAGGAGAGTCCAATTGGGGTAAGCCATTCTGCGATGATCTTCCTCAGTTGCCGGAAGAGGTTTTCAGCTGTGTGCGTATTCTGGAAAGCGGTGATACAAAGCGTAGCCTGCCTAGGAACGAGTTGGCGTTTGCGAGATGCTGCTACTGGTGCCGCCGCTGCTGTTCTTTCAGCGGGAGGCAATACATCTACCCAGTGGGCTGTCACAGTCATGTAGTCCTGAGTCTGCCCTGCTCCACTTGTCCACATGTCCGTGGTTAAGTGGACATTGGGTACTACATTTTTTAGGACACTGGTGACTCTTTTTCTGAGGTCTGTGTTCATTTTCGGTATCGCCTGCCTAGAGAAATGGAACCTAGATGGTATTTGGTACCGGGGACACAGTACCTCAATCAAGTCTATAGTTGGCTCTGAAGTAACGATGGATACCGGAACCACGTTTCTCACCGCCCAGGCTGCCAAGGCCTCAGTTATCCGCTTTGCAGCAGAATGACTGCTGTGATATTTCATCTTCCTCGCAAAAGACTGTTGGACAGTCCATTGCTTACTGGAAGTAGTACAAGTGGTCTTCCGACTTCCCCTCTGGGATGATGATCGACTCCCAGCAGCAACAACAGCAGCGCCAGTAGCAGTAGGCGTTACACTCAAGGATGCATCGGAGGAATCCCAGGCAGGAGAGGACTCGTCAGACTTGCCAGTGACATGGCCTGCAGGACTATTGGCATTCCTGGGTAAGGAGGAAATTGACACTGAGGGAGTTGGTGGTGTGGTTTGCGGGAGCTTGGCTACAAGAGGAAGGGATTTACTGGTCAGTGGACAGCTTCTGCTGTCGCCCAAAGTTTTTGAACTTGTCACTGACTTATGATGAATGCGCTGCAGGTGACGTATAAGGGAGGATGTTCCGAGGTGGTTAACGTCCTTACCCCTACTTATTACAGCTTGACAAAGGCAACACACGGCTTGACACCTGTTGTCCGCATTTCTGTTGAAATAATTCCACACCGAAGAGCTGATTTTTTTTGTATTTTGACCAGGCATGTCAATGGCCATATTCCTCCCACGGACAACAGGTGTCTCCCCGGGTGCCTGACTTAAACAAACCACCTCACCATCAGAATCCTCCTTGTCAATTTCCTCCCCAGCGCCAGCAACACCCATATCCTCATCCTGGTGTACTTCAACACTGACATCTTCAATTTCACTATCAGGAACTGGACTGTGGGTGCTCCTTTCAACACTTGCAGGGGGCGTGCAAATGGTGAAAGGCGCAAGCTCTTCCCGTCCAGTGTTGGGAAGGTCAGGCATCGCAACCGACACAATTGGACTCTCCTTGGGGATTTGTGATTTCGAAGAACGCACAGTTCATTGCTGTGCTTTTGCCAGCTTAAGTCTTTTCATTTTTCTAGCGAGAGGCTGAGTGCTTCCATCCTCATGTGAAGCTGAACCACTAGCCATGAATATAGGCCAGGGCCTCAGCCATTCCTTGCCACTCCGTGTCGTAAATGGCATATTGGCAAGTTTACGCTTCTCCTCAGACGCTTTTAATTTTGATTTTTGGGTAATTTTTTTTACTGATCTTTTGTGTTTTGGATTTTACATGCTCTGTACTATGATATTGGGCATCAGCCTTGGCAGACGACGTTGATGGCATTTCATCGTCTCGGCCATGACTAGTGGCAGCAGCTTCAGCACGAGGTGGAAGTGGATCTTGATCTTTCCCTATTTTTTTAACCTCCACATTTTTTTTCTCCATATTTTAATGCGCACAACTAAAAGACACCACAGGTATACAATGTAGATGGATGGATAGTATACTTTATGTATGACGATGAGTGACTGAAGACACAGAGGTAGGTACAGCAGTGGCCTACCGTACTGCTATATACAGTATATTGGACCTGGTGGACACTGTCAGCAGACTGCGTTTATAGTATAAAGAAAAAAAGACACCACAGGTATACAATGTAGATGGATGGATAGTATACTTTATGTATGACGACGAGTGACTGAAGACACAGAGGTAGGTACAGCAGTGGCCTACCGTACTGCTATATACAGTATAATGGACCTGGTGGACACTGTCAGCAGACTGCGTTTATAGTATAAAGAAAAAAAGACACCACAGGTATACAGTGTAGATGGATGGATAGTATACTTTATGTATGACGACGAGTGACGACACAGAGGTAGGTACAGCAGTGGCCTACCGTACTGCTATATACAGTATAATGGACCTGGTGGACACTGTCAGCAGACTGCGTTTATAGTATAAAGAAAAAAAGACACCACAGGTATACAATGTAGATGGATGGATAGTATACTTTATGTATGACGACGAGTGACTGAAGACACAGAGGTAGGTACAGCAGTGGCCTACCGTACTGCTATATACAGTATAATGGACCTGGTGGACACTGTCAGCAGACTGCATTTATAGTATAAAGAAAAAAAGACACCACAGGAGTGTTTTTCAGGCAGACAAACGTATACTGGTGGTCACTGTCAGCAAAACTGTGCACTGTACTCCTGCTATAGCTGCTCCCCAGTCTCCCCCACAATTAAGCAGTGTGAGCACTCAGCACAGTCAGATATATCATGCAGCACACTGAGGCTGAGCACAGATATGATATGGAGCGTTTTTTTCAGGCAGAGAACGGATTAAAAAAAACTAGCAAAACTCTGCACTGTACTCCTCCTAACAGCTGCTCCCCAATCCTCCCCACAATAAGCTAAGCAGTAGCAATCAGAGCAACTAACTAATACTATAACTAAACGGAGAGGACGCCAGCCACGTCCTCTCCCTATCAATCTCAATGCACGTGTGAAAATGGCGGCGACGCGCGGCTGCTTATATAGAATCCGAATCTCGCGAGAATCCGACAGCGGGATGATGACGTTCGGGCGCGCTCGGTTTACCAGAGCCACACGAGAGAATCCGAGTACGGCTCTGACCCGTCTAAAAAGGGTGAAGTTCGGGGGGGGGTTCGGTTTCTCGGAAACCGAACCCGCTCATCACTAGTATTTTCATGCATTTGTTGTTTTGATGTTTTCAATTTTGTGCAGATATTTGTGGCTACTGTTTTCTTGTTAGTGTCTAAAATTGGTAACTTAGCGTGCAATATTGTGGCTGTGTAAAGCTACGTCGTTTGGGTTTTAAGTAGTATAATATTGTGCATTATGCGCCTTTGTGTATGTATTGGTTGGTCAAATTGTTTAGCATTTAAAGTATACACACCTAATGAAGTCATGCATTCAAGGCTAAGCATCGTTTAGTTTAATTCTCAGCAGGTACCACATATGTTTACATCCCAATAAGTAATTGGCATAAACATATCAACCAAAGAGTATGTTCATATCGACATTCTTCATATTTCTACAGTACGCCGGAGAAGCAGCACAGCCAGGCCACATTCAACATTGCCTAGAGATGCAGATGGTGGCAATGCAGGTAAGATTTAACTGTAACCACATATTCTGCAAACACATAGAAACACAAAATGTTAATGATTATCTTATCACATAGGTTCTTCGGCTAATCCACCTCCACTAAGGCGCCCATCACAGGGCTCGGTTACTGTGGCTACGAGGCCACCCAAGAGGCCCCGTCTTGAGGCTCAAGCTCCAGCACCAGCATCACCACCCCAACGGCGCATCTCCGCAGTGTCGGCCGTGCCACCACTCGCACTTTTGGCCAGCCCCCAAAGTGAGGATCCACAATCCCCTCAGTTGTCTGGTGAGTAAAATTAAAAATTACGTGTAAATAAGTTAAAAAACAGTGGTGTAGATTTATTAACCTGGAGAAGGCATAAGGAAGTGAAAAAACACTAATATTTGCAAGATGATAAAGGCAGCAGTACAAAATAAACACAACTGTTAATGTACATATTGGAGCTGTTTGACTTGTGCCTTTAGCACCTTGCACATATCACTGGTTTCTCACTTCCTTATGCCTTCTCCAGGTTTATACATCTGCACCACTGTTAGTACTGAAAAAACAAAAAAACAAATGACCAGTCATACTTGCAATAATAAACAACAACAAGCAGAAGGTGTCAAGGTATTTTTAGACGGTTAATTGTAATATGTGATGTTGCCCATATCAACACATTTTTGCAATTGTTTTTTGGGCCAAAAAAAACCCCATAAATGTTAAGTCTCATCCAATTGTTTTGCATGGCCAAAAACATCACTTTTAAACATAGGGCACCTTAAAACTTTTTCACCCATTGTTAATGTGTACATTTTAGACCACTATATTAGTTAACGTTTTGGCCAGACCACTGACTGCCTTGAACAATGTATGAGTGTATTGGTCAACACATTTATTGTTTTGTGTGTGTTGTTCCAAAGGATGCTTCATACCCAATATGTAAATGTAGTACTGTGTATTTGTTAGAGTTCTTCGTGTTTAAACACTAATTATGGCTCTGAATCCTACTATTTCCACAAACTTTAAACAACTGAGTAGTGAACGTTAGAAGCCACATCTTTTAAATAAAAGGTGACCAACATAGTTAAGTTTAGGCCACAATCTATTTAGCTATTACATTAATATTAAGAAGTAATGCATGTTGACGTAAAGCTATCGTAAGACCAATGCTACATATGTACTAAATAGTGGCTGTCTTCAACCCCATACAGACCCAGGCATCATGACCGAGGATGTCCAGCAGGACCGTGACCAGGAGACCTTCACACTCCACCTGCAGCCCATCGATCCGACACAGCCAAACATGCCTCAGGACATACCCCAACCACCCCAAACATCCCAAAGCCCCCAATTGAGCACAACACAAGGCCACACACAAATGGGCCCTGAGTTTTGGAGCCGTTGGTCCTCACAACAGGCACAACAATACGCGTGCCTCACCACCCACAGCCAATACCTGTCAAGTCTGCCCCATCATTTGCCTAGACTGAGTCGCAACTCAGGCAGACTTATAGTGCAGGTGGGCCGAATTGCGAACTCCATGGAGCAGATGAGGGCAGACAACACCCAAATGCACTCAAACCTACAACGCATCTTGGATGATCAGCAGCGCCAGCAGCAAACACTCATCCAGATCATCCAACATAATCAAATGATCAATGATAATCTCTCAAGAATGATCGCAAACAACACTGCCGCTAATACGCAAGCTCACAGCAAGTTTGAACAATCTTAGCCAAAGTCTAAGTGTGTTGGCCTCACACCATGTGACATCGAGCTCGGGAACAACAACACCAAGCCACACCCCAGTTCAATCCCCAGTTCGACGCTCAAGTCGAAGCCGCACCAACGAGCCTGCACAATCCTCCGCACCCAGCACCCAAAAAAAAAAAAAGATTATAATGCATGGCCAGAATATGGTGACCATTTAATTTTTTTCAGTTTTTGTTGTGCCTAAATTGGTGTTTAAAAAAATAAATTGTTAACACAGAATATGGGTATTGCTTAATTAGCAACACAAACAACCTCCACATTAGTGTCTAGGGCCAGATGTGTATTGCTATAAATATAGTGCCTACCCCTAGGTGTCCTCAGCTCAACGTATGTCTAATCTATGACACCCAGCACATTGGCCATGGCCGCAAGATCACATAAAGCTACCCTGACTGCAGGCCACTGCGACTCCTGGGTAGGGAAGCAGAGAGAGGCATCTATGTAGCCAGCCAAGACATCCAAAACCTGAGTGGCGATTCAAAAATTAAAGGTGAGTGTCATGACCTGTAAGCAATACAATACTGTGTTCTATTACATTACAGAAGCAACACTTAGACGTAGACGTGTATGTATGTGTTAACTCACCTGAATGACATGTTTTAAAAAGGTAACCTGTGAGATACTAATTACATCGGCAGTCACAGCCTGGAAGCTGCCAGTAGCCAGAAAGTGCAACACAGGCAGGAGTTTGTGCAGGCCTGAGACAGAGCGAGATCGTACTGTCTCAGGGTCTAGGTTCAGTTTGACAAGGTCATACAGAGTGAAAATATTATTTACATTTAGTCTGCTCATCTGTATAACATGGTCATCAGCAATTTTGTTATCGTTTAAACGCCCACTAAAAAAACAAGCCATGGCCAGCCTACGCGGAACATGTACAACCTGCTGACCCTGTTGATTTTCCTGGCCTGGGTTTATTGTAGCCTCATGGAGCAGTGTCAGGTATCCCCAAGCAAACAATACAGCAGTACTACACACAGTAGCAGCCATTTCAGATTGAGAGTGTTGAAAAATGTGTTGGGGCCCCTTTTAAAGGTCAAAAAAGTCAGGTGTGACTAATGTAGAATTGACAACACATGTAAACACGCTTCTCAAAAGCAGGTCTACTTTTTTTAGGCTTTTTGTACGATTAGTAATTTTTTGCGGCCGCAATTCCATTTTCACGGTAGAAATTACAAATTTGAATGCTTAGTAAATGACCGAGTTCTATATCTAAACAGCCGCGTTTGACCGATGGTGTATTCATTCGTACTTTTACTACACAGCCGTAATAAAAATACGAATGCCCTCATCACTGCCGTGATTTGAGTTTAGTAAATTCCTGAGATGACACTTTGAAGAAAAAACACCATCTCAGTCAAAATCGGGACCTTAGTAAATATACCCCATTGTTTAACACCTGCCAACAGTTTCCAAGAAGTGACATGACTCAATTGAACCACATGGTAGTATTGTTCAAAACTGGAAAGACAAAAGCTAAAAGAAAAAGTAGTAGATTTAGGCAAAGAGGAGATCTTAAGTCTAGATCTTGTATCCTTCAAAATACAGTCATAGACGAGATTTATCAGAGTATTAAGGAATGAACCCCAGACCAACAAAGTCAACATCTGAAATAAATACAAAAAATGAATTAGGACCACATTCATTCTTCCAGATCATGAGATGTAAAGGGTTTTTCAAGGGTGAACATACTTAAAACAATTAAGATACTATAATTATCTTGATGCAGTTGATTTTAGTTATTTGTAATTCAAAGGCAGCAGCAGCAGATAGAAAAGAGCCTCCAAAGAATTAAAAAAATATATATTATGTCGTTAATGTAGTTTGGTTCTAAAGTTTCTGATATGGAGTTGTTTATCTTATAATCATTAAATTTGCCATAAAGATCTAAAATTGAAAAAATTGGGGAGTAAAATCAAGAGTTAGGAGGAGAACATAATTATCATTAAAATAGTGATAACTTGTATTGAGAATCATCCTCCTGTGATTTCACATCTTTGTCCAATGATATTGTGGTGCATAATGCTTTGAACAGGAGAGAAAAAATTACAGCACTGCTAGTGCCTTAGTTAATTATGCATTGGAATGTTATAAGACCATTAATCAAAACTGCAGAGGATGGGGAAACGATACAGGGCATTGATAGCATTTTTAAATTGTAAATACAAAATGCCATGATATGTGATGCATGTCAAATGTTTTTTCCACAATAAGTACCAAAATAATAAAGGGGATTTAAATTTGTTTACATATGAGATAAGGGTGATAGTATTATCTACTGTAGTTAGCTATGTACATGATAAATCTGTTTGAAAGCAATTTGACAAAAACACAACATCTGAGATAAAAAGTTCTATAATTAGAAAAACTATTGGGATCTTTATTTGGTTTTAGAATCACTATTCAAGTAGTCAGGGCCGGTGCAAGGTAATTGTGCACCTTAGGCAAAACTTATGCATCTCCCCGATACCCCTTAAATGAAAGCGTGGGGGAGCGGTAGTGCATCTGCATGGTGCAATGTGTACAGTGGGCACTGCTGCTGCTGACTCGGCTTCCAGACATGATGCAGGCAACCATGGAGGACAGAGCGTACCAGAATCGCTCCCTGTGGGTGGCAGCCGAGGAGGTCCCGGATCAGTACGCAAATGGCTGAGCATGTGTGGTCTGGCATTATTATATCAAAGACGAGCAAAGTTGCACCGATGAGTATTGCTCATGGATCTTGTCCCTGCTGCAGAAGCATGCCTGCCAGACCATGCTGGATGTCTCCTGTGGTACAGGGTGAGCTCAGTTGGGAAGTGTACCCGGGGGAGAGGACAGCTTCCCCGTCACTGCGACAGGCTGAGAACCAAGTCCCATCTGTATTCACTAGTGATAGCCCGGTCCCATCCATAACACACAGAGCAGTAACACATTTACACTGCATGGTAGTGTCCCTTATTCACGTTCAGACACACAGTAGTGCTCCTTCTACACGTTATCATGCTATTATTGTCTGCACGTTTCAGGTACACAATCAGCCCGGAGATTAAGATTCACCAAATAGAGTGTGAAAATTGTTTCGCAAACATGCTGCCAACTTGTACCCCCTACCATACCCACACCACCAGCCTGTAACCCTGTACCCCCTAGCACACCTATACCACCAGACTGCCACCCTGTACCACCTAACACACCCACTCCACCAGCCTGCCACCCTGTACCACCTAACACACCCCACAACCACTCCATCAGCCTGCCACCCAGCACCCCCTAGCACACCTTCACTCCACCAGCCTGCCACCCTTTACCCCCTAGCGCAGCCACTCCACAAGCCTGCCACCCTGTAACCCCTAGCACACCAACTCCACCAGCCTGCCACCCTGTACCACCTAGCACACCCACTCCACCAGCCTGCCACCCTGTACCCCCTAACACCTTCACTCCACCAGCCTACCACCCTGTACAACCTAGCACACCCACACCACCAGCCTGCCACCCTGTACCACCTAACACCTTCACTCCACCAGCCTGCCACCATGTACCACCTAACACACCCACACCACCAGCCTGCCACCCTGTACCACCTAACACACCCACTTCACTAACCTGCTACCCTTTACCATCTAACACACCCACTGCACCAGTCTGCCATCCTGTACCACCTAACACACCCACTCCACCAGTCTGTAACCTACCAACTAGCACACCCACTCCACCAGCCTGCCACCCTGTACCATTTAACACACATACTCCAACAGCCTGCCCACACACCCACACCACCATTTAACACACCCACACCACCATTTAACACACCCACACCACCAGCCTGCCACCCTGTACCACCTAACACACCCACTCCACCAGTCTGCAACCTACCACCTAACACACCCACTACACCAGCCTGCCACCCTGTACCATCTAACACACCCACCCCACCAGCCTGCCACCCTGTACCACCTAACACCTTCACTCCACCAGCCTGCCACCCTGTACCACCTAACACACCCACACCACCAGCCTGCCACCCTGTACCACCTAACACACCCACTTCACTAACCTGCTACCCTTTACCATCTAACACACCCACTCCACCAGTCTGCCATCCTGTACCACCTAACACACCAACTCCACCAGTCTGCAACCTACTACCTAACACACCCACTCCACCAGCCTGCCACCCTGTACCATTTAACACACATACTCCAACAGCCTGCCCACACACCCACACCACCATTTAACACACCCACACCACCATTTAACACACCCACACCACCAGCCTGCCACCCTGTACCACCTAACACACCCACTTCACTAACCTGCTACCCTTTACCATCTAACACACCCACTCCACCAGTCTGCCATCCTGTACCACCTAACACACCAACTCCACCAGTCTGCAACCTACCACCTAACACACCCACTCCATCAGCCTGCCACCCTGTACCATTTAACACACATACTCCAACAGCCTGCCACCTTGTACCACCTAACACACCCACTCCACCAGCCTGCCACCCTGTACCCTCTAACACACCTACTCCAACAGCCTGCACCCTGTAGTACCCCCTAGCACACCCACCCACCAGCCTGCCACCCTGTACCACCTATCACCTTCACTCCACCAGCCTGCCACCCTGTACCACCTAGCACACCCACACCACCAGCCTGCCACCCTGTACCACCTAACACACCCACTCCACCAGCCTGCCACCCAGTACCCCCTAACACCTTCACTCCACAAGCCTGCCACCCTGTACCATATAACACACCCACCCCACCAGCCTGCCACCCTGTACCACCTAACACCTTCACTCCACCAGCCTGCCACCCTGTACCACCTAGCACACCCACACCACCAGCCTGCCACCTTGTACCACCTAACACACCCACTTCACTAACCTGCTACCCTTTACCATCTAACACACTCACTCCACCAGTCTGCCATCCTGTACCCCCTAACACACCCACACCACCAGCCTGCCACCCTGTACCACCTAACACACCCACTCCACCAGTCTGCAACCTACCACCTAACACACCCACTCCACCAGCCTGCCACCCTGTACCATTTAACACACTTACTCCAACAGCCTGCCACCTTGTACCACCTAACACA